>NC_137892.1:124840212-125145212 GCF_963455335.1 Martes martes | reverse complement strand
ATGTACCTTTAATTCCAGAGTAGGAATATAGATATTTAAGAAAAAAAACTAATAGTTCTTCACCCCCAAATCCATAGAGAAGCCTTGTCCAACATACAACCATTTGAAATACGATTTTTTTTCTCATCCTGGAGCAGTGAAAAGCTCACCCCAGGCCAGAACCACTCCAAAGGTTATGACTTACTTCTTCCCACTCCTTATGCCATTTTTTTTTCTTGGCATATTGCATTGGTTAGGATCTCCAACACAATGTAAATAGAAGCGGTGAGAGCAGGAGTCCTTGTCTCAGTCCAAAGCTCAAAGGAAAGTTGCAATAATTCACTATTAAGGCTGATGTTTGCTATGGGTGGTTTGTAGAAGCTCCTTATCACATTAAGGCAGTCCCTCTATATCTCTAGTTTGCTAAGAGTTTATATTACAAACAGGTGGGAAATTTTACCAAATGCCTTTTCTGTTTCTATTGACATATGTGGCTTTTCTCCTTATTTTCTATTAATATGATTAATTATAGGGTTGGTTTTTGAAGGCTGATGCATTCTTGAAATCCTAGAATAAACCCTATTCGGTCTTAATAAAAAATGCTTTTATATGTGTCTGGATTCTATTTGCTGGTGGGTTTTTTAAGGGCTTTTGCGACCATATTGAGATCAACCTATGATTTTCCCTTTTTGTAATGTCATTGTCAGGTTCTGGTATCAAGATTACCTTGATGCTGGTTTCATAATAAGAACTGGGAATCATTATTGACAATGAGAATCATTATTGATAAATAACTGACTTCCTAAGCCCAACACTGCATCTCTGCTAGGATTCTCTCTGCTGCATTCCTGCTAGGTAACTCATTAGTAGCAGGGAGCTGGTTTCCTTCCGAGCCAGCTTGTTACTTCTCTGGTTCTTTAGACTAGTATGGTCTTCCTAGGATTGTGCTAAATTCTGTCTCTTCCTAATAGATGGCTGTGCCCCTGGGGCCTCTCGGTGGCTCTTGAGATCTAAAGGGTGTCCAGTGGGGCGCCTGGGTGGTTCAGTGGGTTAGGGCCTCTGCCTTTGGCTCAGGTCATGATCCCAGGGTCTGTCTTGGGATCGAGTCCCACATCAGGCTCTCTGCTCCGCGGGGAGCCTGCTTCCTCCTCTCTCTCTGCCTGCCTCTCTGCCTACTTGTGATATCTGTCTGTCAAATAAAGAAATAAAATCTCTAAAAAAAAAAAGGGTGTCCAAAGGCGCCCCCCTTCCAGGCTTCTCTTCTCTGGGGTGAATAACCACAGCCCCTGTCTTCATGCAGTGCCCGAAGCTGGGCTGGGTGTGGGGGGATAGGTCGAGCTCTCCCAAGCCTTTGCAGGAGGGCATCTCCTTCCCCTGCCCTCCAGTCCAGAAGGGTGACCCCTTCTCTTCCTGTCCAGTGTTACAAAAGCTCCAAGGACCGGCAGCCGCATCTGAGACTGGCATTGGATGTCTGCAGCGTCACCTACGTGCCCAAGGACAGCCGGCACAAGAGGCATGAGCTGCGTTTCTCCCAGGGGGCTACCGAGGTCTTGGTGCTGGCCCTGCAGAGCCGGGAGCAAGCCGAGGAGTGGCTGAAGGTACATGGCACCTGCCCTTCCTTCACCCCTTCCCCAGGCCCAGCTTTCAGCCAGGTGGGCTCCAGTCCCTGGAAGAACAGGCCTTGCTCAGGGGAGGGGTGGCAATCAGAGCCCCATGCACAGCTAGGACTGACCTGTGGAGGTGGGCTTCAGACATCTCCAGGAGACAGACCTCAGGCTGGAGTACTGCCTTCCTTCTAGAGATCTGAAGCCTCTTTCTAACGTCCTTACTGTGGGCTTATCCAGCCTGGAATATACCTCCTGGAATGGGGAGCTTAATATCTTCGAAGGAAACATATTTTATTGTTAGATAAGCTAATCCTTTAAAAAAATAAAAAAGGAAAAATCCTTCCTGTCTCAGGTGAAATGTGTATCCTTGTAACACCCACCTGTGGTCCAACTTCCACATCTTGCCTCTGACTGCAGAGCAGTGAGTTACCGTGTACTGAGCACATATCTTGTGCCATGCATCGTGCTAAGAGCATTACATACTTGACCTCATTTACTCTTGGCAGTGGGACTATTATCGTTCCCCTTTTACAGATGAGGAAACTGAGGCCCAGGAATCTTCTGTGTCTTGCCAAAAGTCACCCAACCAAGTCGTTGCAGGCAAGATTAGGAGCTACCAAGGAAATCTACTCCAAAGGCCATAGCAGGGTGGCACAGTGACGACAAGGGAGGACTTTGGTGGCTCACAGACTTGAGTTCAGGTCTCAGACCTCAATGGCACTTACTGGCTAGGTAATCTTCTGCAAATGACTTTGCCTATCTGTGCCTCAGTATCCTCTTCTGTAAAATGGTTCTTGTAAAGATTCTGGAGACCATTTAATATAGTGCCTGCCAGACAGTAAGTCCTCAGTAACTAAGTGATCATTGTGTGATGGAGGTGGGGCTGCCCTCCGCAGTCCCTTACCTCGGGCCGGCAGGCCGTGTCCCTGCACCCTGTCCCGCTTCCCCCCTGACACCTTTCCCCCTCCTCCTCTGATCTTCCTCTGGAACAAAGAAACCAGACCCCTCCTTCCCTCGCCTTCCTCCCTTCCTTCCTGTGATAACCAGCTCTCCCCTTGGGAGGCTTAGTGCTGCTCATTATCTTTGTCTCAGGAGGGGAAGGAAGGGAGAGAACCCGGCCTGTTGGGGGAGCCTCTGCCCTCCAAGGGCCGGGTGAGTCAGAAGAAGGAGCACTAGACTGGAGACTGAGACTGGAGTCAAGCCTGGACTGGGACGGTTGATATCCGATACGGGGGGTCATTAACCCAGAGGTTCAGGGCAGCCAACCATGGCTTTGCTTCTCAGTGCCCCATCATCCTAGTCTGTGACGTAGAGATCACAGTCGTCTCGGCCCCTCGAGGCTGCTGTGGGGATACAACAGGGTAATCCACGTAAAACCTCAGATGGGTGAGCAACCGGTGACGGCCGCCATTATTCATGTTCTGGGTGCTTCTGCGGTGTGAGTGAGTGCCCAGGGTCTCCGCATCCACGTCTTTGAAACGGAGGGGGTAGCCCGGTGGTCTGCAGGCCGTTGCCAAGGTTCCGCACCGTCACAGGAGCCCGTCTCTTGTGCTTGCACAGGGCGTCCTGGGTCACATGGCCCTCCACACCCACAATCTCACCGGTCCTCAGGCACCCCAAGGACGAAAGCAGAGGATAGTATTATCCCCATGTGACACATAGGGAAACAAAGGCCCACAGGGAGAATGCGGCTTTCACAGAACGTGCAACTGATTAGCAACGGAGCCCGGTCTAGAAGCCATGCCTCTTGTTCCCCAGCCCCCTTATCTTTTCAATTCAAGGGGCAGATGCAGGAGAAAGCCTGTTCAAACCCCGATGTGCAGGAGGCCACATCAACCCCTCCCTTCTGCTCAGGGATCCCATCCCCGCTTCTTGATGGCCCTGACCACAGACTTCGTTCTTCCTTCTGCCTCCACAGTAGCCCTGCCCCCCTGCTGACAGCCATGCCCCCTCTCCGCAGGTCATCCGAGAGGTGAGCAGGCCTGCCGGGGCAACGGAGGGTGGAGACGTGCCCAGATCCCCCGTCCTCCTGTGCAAGCTGGACCTAGACAAGGTACATCCGTCTCCTCAAGGTCTCCTCTGTGCTGGGCAGCAGAGACTCTGCCCCAGGGAATCCACGGGCGGGTGGTGAAGCCAGGCACCGGCCTCATGCAAGCCGTGAGCGCCCTGCATGGAGCTGGCACGAGAACAGCCGTGAATTAATGCGGGCGGGACCGAATGAATGCCCACGTCCAAGGCACAGTGTGAGCCGGAGGAGGGAGTAAGTAACCCTTCCAGGACAGGAGGAGGACACCGTTGAATGGAGCCATGAAAAGCCAATTGGAAACTGTCAGAGGAGTGTGCCCTACTGGGACGGGAGTGGAGCGGTACTTGCTCAGGCAGCCGGAAATCCTATGCGCTGGTCCCCTTCGCTTTGCCAGGTGTAGCTGGGTGACCAAGGGACTCAGCCCCAAACCTACACACATGGAATAAAGGTTAGTGTTTCTAGAATAAGACTGTGTGGCCGGCATTGTCCTGTAGGCTTCACACGTATTACCTACTTTCATTCCTATGACGACTCTTCGACGAATTCCATTGTCAGGTGAGGAAGCTGGGACACAGAGCGGCTTACCCCAAGTCCCATAGTCCGTATGAAGGAGAACGAGGATATATACCCAGACACCTGGCTCTTGATGACTTTGCCATCCCATCTCTCAAGGAGGCGGAGGGGGCGAGCTGAGCTCTGCTTGGCAAGTCGTTGGTGAGCCCAGAGCACCAGGCGTTGTGCTGGGCACGCAGGCACAATGCCAACAGAAACACCGTGCCCCCCCCCAGCTGGGGGGCACTGCGTGAGCTCTGGGAGGGGAAAGTACCAGGTACCCTGGGAGCAACTGTCAGGGGCCAGCTCTTGTCCCAGGAATCTGGGAAGGTTCTCTGAGAGAGTGCATTTATGATGAGGGTGAATAACTCGTAAGGAAGGGGAGGACAAGGGCATTCCAAGCCCAGGGAGCAGGACACGGAGTAGAGGGAAAGCATGGAATGGAAGGCAGCCAGTGTGGCTGGACTCAGACAGAAGGGGACTCCCTGGACTATTAGAGTGGCCCTTTCCATGACCTTTCTGGCAGCCCTGAAGGGGACAGGGGTTCACGCTGGCTGGAGGGGCAGTGGGGAGGGGGAGGGAAGATGGCACCTGTGTTAAGCTTTGAAGAACAGGTGAGACTGCATGGAGGCAGAGGTGGGCCAAGGGGCAGGGGCTGCAAGGCAGCAGCAGAAGCAAAGGCGCGGGGTCAACAGAGAGTCACTGGGAGAGGACGGGTAGAAGGCTCTCATGCAGGCAGAGGCTGGGGAAGATCAACCCTACCTTCACTTGGCCCTTGCCGTTTGTAGGGACTGAAGGAACGCAACATGGACAGTGTGCACGTGCATGCATGTGGACAGTGTCTACCTGTGTGCACGTGCACACACCCACAGGCCATGCCGTGGTGCAGGCCCATGTGTGTGTGGAAGATGGGGAGGCGAGCCTGTGCAGAGGACACTTCTACACTCAGTGTCCGGGGAGGGTTGATCAAAGGTTGAGGGTGGGATTTTGGAAGTGAGTGGGATTGAGGGCTGTGGTCTCCATGGAATCCTGTATGCGAAGCCCATTCCAAAGGGTTCAGAGTGTGTTTTGTATCTGTGCTCTATCTTGATGAAAAACTTGCCATCCTTATACCACTGCAGGACGAATAAAACTATATGTTGTTTCACAATTTACAGGGGAGATCGTTTATACTTTTAACAGATCTATCCCAATTCAGACAGTGGCCATGTTTCCAGCCTTTGGAAACTGAGGGGAGCCCAAGGCCTCTCCTGTCTCTCAAGCCCCCAAGTGTCACGCTTAGAGCAAAGCATCCCTGAGCCTGGTCCGGGAAGTCCTTGGCAGGAACAGTGGAGAGCCCTCAGAGCTCTGTTCTTCTACTTTTTAAGTGGGTTGGTGGCATTTTAATCCTGTCCCTAGTCTGACTGGCACCGTTTAGCTTTTAAAGCGAGGTGGCAGCACAGCCCACAGGTGTGGGAGAGGAGACCATCTGCTGGCTCCCTGGGAAAGGGTGTGATTCAAGCGAGAAGAACAAGCCTCAACGAGAGGAAAGGATGTTCCTGCATTCCCGCAACTAACAGGTGGTACCAGGGACAGAATCTTCTCCAAGGTCCATCTGACCCTGCCCTACCACCTCCACAGTACCTGGTAGGCACTTAACTGACCTTGTCCGAATGAGCGAATGAACAAACAGATGAGCGATGGGTCCAGAGGTGGTGGACAAGTAAAGCTGCTTTGGCTGCCGTGGAGTTGCTGTCATGGCGCATGTGCGCGTCTTCACCGCCCTCTTCACGGAGTCAGGGCTATGATCACCCCTCCGTTGTCACCGCTCACATTTCCCGGTCACCAAGTCTGGCCATAACTATTCTGAACATGCCGACTCATCCCTTTTTTCTACATCTTGTCGTCTTAGCTCCTCCCTTAACCACATCTCACCTTGCCGAGGATGACACTCTCTAATGTGGTTCTTTTGCTGACAGTCTGTCCCTACCGAGGTCACCTAAACCAGTTGCATGACATTAGTATCCCACTTAAATATCTCCCCAGACCCTGTCACCTACTGAATATGGGAAATCCTAGGAACTTATTACAGCGCGTTACAACAAGGTGCCTGGCTCCCCAAACGGACGATGAGAGATTCGAAGGCACAACTGCCCTAAGTCAGCGTGTCCTCCCCAGACCTGGAGTAGAGTCAGGCCCAGGAGAGGTGCTGACAAATATTTGTTAGGTGATCTTTGTGTGCAGAGGTTGGGGGGATTGGACCAACAAAGGGCGACTTCTGAGTGTGCCCTCTGACAAGAGGCTGTCTGTGTTCCTCCCCAGAGACTGTCCCAAGAGAAGCAAACTTCAGACTCAGACAGCCTGGGCATGGGTGACAGCTGTTCTACTCTGGGCCGCAGGGAGGCCTGCGACCACGGTAGGAGCCTCTGGGGGCTGAGGCTGGAGAATGCCAGAGCTGGGAGGGGCCTTGCCGGGGGACACGGTGCAAAGCAGGTCCCAAGGGCTCTGGAGATCTGGGGATCTGGAGATCTGAAGATCTGGGGAAGGTCACCTGGCCTCTTCAGACCTGCAGCAGCCATCAGGCCCCAGTGCAGGCTGAAAGGGCCGTTGGGAAGGCTGGGGTAGGTGGGTCTGGGACGTGGGGCTCCCTCCCTTCCCCTCACCCATCTCCATGGCAACAGGCAAAGCGAAGAAGAGCAGTCTGGCAGAGCTGAAAGGCTCAGTGAGCAGGGCTGCCGGCCGCAAGATCACCCGCATCATCAGCTTCTCCAAGAAGAAGCCGCTGGCTGACGACCCGCAGATGCCCTGCTCCGAGGAGGAGGTCCCATGCTGCGGTGGGTCCTGGGAACTGGCAGGAGGAGAGTCACACCCTGGGGCTGTGGGCCCCTGGACTAAGCAGGAAAACCCTCTAGGCCTCTTCCACCTTGCTCCCAGGGCAGAGGAGAGAATCCCACCCAACCCCCACTCCATCAACAACCCATGCCTTTCCATCACTTCTCTCCAGTGAGGCCCTAACACTCAGGAAAAGGAAATGCCACCTGACTCCCCATCTCTGTGTTCCCTTTGACCTCAGCTCCAGCTACTGCCCGTCTGTGGGCCTCAGTTTCCTCCACTGTGATGGGAGGAGAGCCTCTTATCTCCTCCCAGCACATAACATGCCAGGTGTATAAGTTACAACCCAGTCTCATAACCAAATTTCTCGGGTAAAAATATTTAAGTACTAACAGATGCAATCAGTGTGAGTTAAACATGGTTATAAATGCCTTCAATGGAAGTTTAATATGGCTTAGAAGGGGAGATATATTATTCTGTTCTCGTTAATGCAGTGTTCCATGTACTGGACTCCAATAGAAAATTCTGTATTTTGGATATGCAGTAATATTCCTTTAAGCCCGAAAAAATATTATAAAATCACATGGCTATAAAGAATTATTTTGTAACCAGTGAATTAGGGCATGTTGTAGGAAAAAATTATTTAAATCTAAAATGTTGAGAGTGAATTCTAAACCCATTGGTCATCAGCCTGTGCCTTGCTCATTTTAGAGTTCTTTCTCTTGGCTGGATGCTTTTGTTCCTGCATGCTGCCACCAGGTGTCAGCATCACCCATGATTTTCTGTCTCACTAATCGGTTCAGTATTTGGAGAGGAGGAAAGGCAAAAGGGATAGTTTCGTCTTTTACTCACCTCTACGGTAGTCTCCTGCCCTTTTCACCAAGCTGGATGTGGTACAAAGACTGTGTAGCAATATAGGAGTGTGCTCATCATCCCCATTTCAGATAAGGAAATGAAACTCAGGGGGAAGAGGGTGCCAGAGGCCGCAGGCCCAGACAGAGTGAGCTGATCCAGGACCCACAAGGCCTCTTTCCAGCTAGAGAACGAGGGTTGTTCCTAAGGTGTAGACCCATGCAGATTCATAGCCCCCACCTTGGGTTTCCCCAGGGCCGGGCTGTCAGGAGGTCACCCCGCTGGTCTCCCCCTCCCAGGCTACCTGAACGTGTTGGTGAACCAGGGCTGGAAGGAACGCTGGTGCCGCCTGAAATGCAACACTTTGTACTTCCACAAGGATCACACAGACCTGAGGACCCACGTGAATGCCATTGCTCTCCGCGGCTGTGAGGTGGCCCCAGGCTTTGGGCCCAGACATCCATTTGCCTTCAGGATTCTGCGCAACCGGCAGGAGGTTGCCATCTTGGAGGTGAGAGGAGAGAATCCGGGGGTTCCTGGTGGTGTTGGCTGAGGAGCTTTGGCCTGAGTATGGGCTTTTGTCTTGGGGACCTTGCTAACGGACATTACAGGGACTGAGGAAAAGGGAAAGTAAGCCCACAGGCTGCCAAGTGACCGAGAATGACTACCAGTAAAAAAAAAAACAAAAAAAAAAAAAACAGGACACCCACTTAAATTTGAATTTCAGATAAACGACAATGGTTTTAATGCAAGTATATCCCATGCGATATTTGGGATATACCTATACTGAAAAAGTATGCGTTGTTTATCTGAAGGTCAAATTTAACAGAACATTCTGCATTTTTATTAGTTAAATCTGGCAACCCTAGAACCAAAGTTTGTTTACTCTCCCTTGTCTTAAAATCCCAAGCCCAAAAGGCATCTAGTCTGATCTAACCTGGATCTGAATCGGAACCCCCAAAAACCTTTCCACCAGTGGTTGGCCGCCTCAGATAAAACCCTGCCCTTCAAGGCAGCCTGCCCCTCCCATCAAGCGGCTACATTTTTAGAAAGATGTTCTCCATACTGAGTTGAAATCTTTGAGCTCCAGGAAGGCAGTAACCATGCCTGTTCTACATACTTTCGGTTTTTCCAGAAGCCAGCATGATGCCCAGCCCATACTAAGGGCTCAATTACTATTTGAGGAACAAATGGCCGAATGAAAACGTGATTTCAATCCACCCATTCATGGTCGTTCCTACCCAGTGGCCCTCTCCCTCCTCTCTGAGGTCCTGCACCCATGCATGGAGCCTCTCCTCCACATGGCCCTCATTTGGCTTTTTAGGATTTAAAATGTAAACCCTGGAAGGAAAATTAAAGAACTACCCCCTCACATTACAAACAGGGAAACTGAGGCCAGGGCAGTCAGGTGCTTTGTCCAAGGACCCAAGGGTGTCAGCGGCCTCTTGTTCTGATCCTAGAATGAAAATCTGGCCTCTCGATCTTGTTTGCTTTGTCCAGTACCCACTGCCTCACCCAGTTCTTAAATATCGAGAAATATTGCCTGTCACTCACTTTTACTTTTGATAGGTTGATAAAGGTCTCTTATTTCTCTTAAATTAAACACAGAGCTTTCTGGCAAGAAGCATGCTTCCCTTATACAAGTCTAGCATTTGTATGCCCAGTTGATTTTATAAGAATGCTCTTTAAATGAGAACTATCCAGAAATATGGGTTCAGTTAACCAGCAACTTCTTGGCTGTTTTCCTGTATACTAGTACTACAAATAATTGGCAGTTATAAGGGAGAAATTTCGATTGGGTTATGTGAGAAATAGTTTCCTCTAGTAAAAAAATAAATATTTTTTTAAAAATTCAGGAAACACCCAAGTGCTGTTTTCACATCTAAATGGTCATGAAGGCTCTGAGGATTGTGAGGGAGGGTGTGTGTCTTAGAGAGGTGATCAGGGAGGGCTTCTCTGAGGAGGAGGCATTGAGCCAAAACCTGAATAAAGAAGAGGGGGAAGCCACTTGGATTTCTGGATGTGTGTTGGAGCCCTGAGTATTGGCTACATAGCAGGTACTGTACAAATACGGGTTTGGCTGAAGTGAGCAGGTAGCCTGAGGTTGTAACATCAGCCAGTGCCTCTCTCCCGCAGGCAAACTGCTCCGAGGACATGGGCCGCTGGCTTGGGCTGTTGCTGGTGGAGATGGGCTCCAAAGTCACTCCCGAGGCACTGCACTATGACTACGTGGATGTGGAGACCTTAACCAGCATCGTCAGTGCCGGGCGCAACTCCTTCCTGTGAGGGCTGGCACCCCACAGCCCCCCGCAGCCTCTCAGAGCCGTGGGTGCTGGGAGGGAAGGGAGGAAGAGCTGAGGAGGGCTCTGCTTCCTTGGGAAGTCAGAGGGGGGTGCCTTCCTCCTCCAGCAAGCAGGCGAGAGCTGGCTAGCAGAGGGAGTCCCGGGTCCGAGGAGGGGGTGGGGGAGCTGGGCAGGCAGTGAGCAAAAGAGCAGAGAAGCCCGGCTGCGGTCGTGACTGCTCGGCTCTCATGCCTCGGAACCTCAGGGTCTCACACCCTTGGCCATCAGGGCTGGTACATGGCCTGGAAGAGCCGGGTTCAAGTCATGACTCTCACGACTGACAGCTTGGGGTGGCTGCTTGCCAGCTTGAATTCTGAGTTCTCACTTACAGAATGGAGATGATGAGTCACTCACCTCTTGGTTGCTGCAAGAATCGTGCAGCTCCTGCCTCTGAGGCCCTGAACATAGCAATGGCCCGAGCTGCCTGGCATGGCTGCTGTCACTAAGCTTCCAGCACTCATCACAGAATCAAAGGAGAGTAGACAGACAGCTCTGTAAGCCACAAAGTGTCATCATCACTGCCATCATCATGACACCTTATATTTTCTAGATATGCAAGATCCTGCCAGGATCAGTGGCCAGAGCCCCGTGTGTATGATGATGTCCCTTATGAAAAGATACAGGTGCGCTCCCTTGGGAGGGCTGGGAATGTGGCAAAGGCCACTGATTAGCTCTTTCTCTCTCTCTCTGCCACTACTTCTTTTTTCCTGTACTCAGAGATAATCCTCATTGAACCATCCGCTGGAAAGGGAGGGAGGACCCTTCTTATCATAGATCATGGCTCAGTACGGAATCCTCTGGCAGAGGAGGCAGGGTGGTACAGCAAAGAGCCCCTAGATCAGGAAGAGGATAGGATTTTGATGACCGCAAAGCACTATGCTGGTCCGAGCAAGATGTTGGGCTCTCCACCGGCTCACTGCTCTGTGAACTGATGCTGCTGACTCGGGGGTGCCTGGGTCGGGGGGGGGGGGGTCCTGGCCACTAACTGGGTGGCCACTCCCATAGACCTTCACTTGGTGGCATCCACAGTCTGGCCTTCAGCTCCCAGGACAGAGTCTCCCCATTTGCTCACTAAATCAAGGAGATGCCAGTGAGGCCTCGGTAGCCATCACAAGAACAGACTGCTTCTGGCAGCGTGTCCCATGTCTTTTCCTCCCATGGGAGAGCAAGACAGCCACCTTCTGATCAGACACTGGTGGATGGGTCAGGCCTCGCAGCTGGGGGAGAAAGAGGGAATTAAGCTGTCAAGGAAAGTTGACATGTCTGCACGCCAGGCCCCCTGCCTTGGACACAGCTGGATGACCCCTAGCTCTCACCTCTAAGGCTCCCTTTTCTAGAAAGTTCTCCAGCCATCCTTCTTCTGCCTATATGGTCTTTCTTCAGATTCAGATGAACCAGTGGATGCAGCTTGAGATCTTTCTCAGCTGCAGAGATTAGTAGCCAGACACCTTAGTACCTGATGGCATGAACTTTGGATTTGGGGCTGAATCTGGGTGACCTTGGGCTTCACTTCTCTAATCCTCATTTCCTGGCTTCAGATGAATACTATAAAACCTACCTGGTTGGATGATTGTGAGAACCAAATGAAATACTATATAAAAAGAGTTTAGCAGCACATACACATCAGAAGGTCTCACACTGAGTAAAGAGTACTATTGTTATCAATATCATTATTATGTTACATTATTATTATACTCCACTCATGATTCCCTGAGCTCTGACCAGATTCTGAGTGCCCATAATACTCTACATGCACAAATGTATAACCAGTTTAGTGGTGCCTGGGTGGCTCAGTCAGTTAAGCATCTGCCTTTAGCTCAGGTCCTGATCTCAGGGTCCTGGGACCCAGCCTCGGGTCTGGCTCCTCACTCAGCAGAGAGCCTGTTTCTCCCTCTCCCTCTGGCCCTCCCCCTGTTCACACACTCTCTCCTCTCCCTCTCTCTCTTAAATAAATAAAATCTTCTTTAAAAATGTAGAGCCAGTTTATTAAGTTATATAACATCTACCATTGGCTGATGTCATCCACGACTTTTGATCTTAACTGGAACTCTACATTTAGCGATTTCAGAAAATGTGAAGGATACTTCCAAATCATGTGAAGACGGAAGTATCTATGATGAATCAAATATGCTCACCCAGAGCCCCCTGAGTCTTCCAAATTTTCCTCTCACCAGATATTCCAGTTTAGGGGCACCTTCTGCAGCCCTCAACCCAATCACACGATACATACTAGTAGAAGTCGTCTAGAAACTGTTGAGTGCGGCCCCAGTCTAAAAATGTAAGGCTGTGATCTCAGAGGTCCTGCAGTGCTCACCCCCTCCACTCAGTGCAGAATACACCCTTGCCTGGAGGGCTCTGAGCCTACCTGCTCTTCACCTCCTTTCTCCATCTCCCCCAGGACGAGGAGCCCAAGCATCCCTCGGGCACCCAGGTGAAACGCCATGCCTCCTCCTGCAGTGAGAAGTCCCACCGGGTGGATCCGCAGGTCAAAGTCAAGCGCCATGCCTCCAGTGAGTTCTGGGTGGGAGCGAGGAAGGGAATGAAACCATCCACGGGGTCGGGGATCTCCAATCAGATTCCCCCAGGCAGCGGACATGTGAATTAATGAGCTAAGTGAGATATTAAGAAAACACTCTACCATATGAAAAATGACAGCACAAGCCACGTGACAGAGGGCAGGAAGGCTGTGGCCTCCAGAGGGCAGAAAGAGGGGATGGGGTGGGGAAGTCTGCAGGAACCTGGAGCTCGCAGGCGCCATCTAGAGGGCTCGCTGCTACTCAGCTCCAGCCAGCGGCTCCCACATGGTGGGGCAGCCCAGCTTCGCAGATCATTCAAGAACAGAAACCTTGCCTTCATAGGAAATCTACTGACTTCTTAATATCAGCAACTAGTTTTCAGAAATTTTAACATTAAGTAAGGCCACATATATTTTTATGCTGCAATGTTGCATATATATGAATACCCACATACACATATAAAATTCATCCTCAAGTTCTGTCTGTTCCGAAGTCTAAAAATATTTTCAAATTCTGATCTGGGGGAGTACATGGAGAAAGGAACCCCTCCCAACTCCCTCAGGTCAGCTGCCATGAAAGGCACAGCTCACCTCCGTGTCCCAGCCCACACTCTCCCTAGCACCCCATAGATGAGCTGCGTGAATTTTGCCCTGTTGCCACACTGCACAATAAAGGCTAAGCATGCCAGACTCTGGTCAGTTCTGTTTGACTTCCAGCACTAATCTCTGCTCCTGTGTGATTCACAAGCCGGCTGGCTTCCTGTAGGACAGCATATCCCAAGAACCTTTTCAGTTACTGCTTTACAGTGCTTCCCCTGCCCCTGAACAGAGTCAAGTTCTATTCCTTGCTTTTTGAAGATTTATTTTTAAAATACTTTTCTTTATTAGATCTCCACTTCAGTAATGTAGATTATCTCTTCTGGGGGTCAGAAGACCTGCATTCTGTTCCCCCACTTGATCATTAAATTACTAACTAACTTTGGAAAAGTCCCTTCTTTGTGGTTGTGTCACATTCCTTACACTCTGCTCTCTTTAGCACTGGAAATACAGGCCTTTATGGAACGGCCATTTTCAAATGGAAAAGTAGGGTTGTCTGGGTGGCTCAGTCTCTTAAGTGTCTGACTCTTGATTTTGGCTCAGGTTGTGTTCTCAGGGTCTGAGATCAAGCCCCACATCAGGCTCCGCACTAAGCGTGGAGTCTGCTTATGATTCTCTCTTCCTCTCTGCCCACACCCCCCACTTACGCTCATGCTCACTCTCTCTCCAAAAAATAAAAATAGAAATAAAAAAAGAAATAAAATGGAAAAGTAAACTGAAATAACCATGTAAAATTAAAGAAATCATAAAACATTCAAACAACAACAAAGATAACAAAACATGGATTCTTTCCTCAAATGAAATGTTATATTGAGTGATGTATAAAAGAGATATAAAATACTGGAAATGACAGATGGTGGTTGGGGTTTTAAGGTCTTTATCTGATACAATGAAACACTGACAACACTTTGCTGCTTTACACATTTATTTTTAGCTTACCAGGCTATAAAATCTAAACATCTAGGAGAAAATTCCCCTGGGATGCCACTGTGTACCTAGGAAGTTGGGGGAACTATGGGTCCCCTTCTGTGACCTCCATGCTTTGTTTGTGGTCAGGCTCAAACTGCAGGGTAGTTGACACAGGGATTGATCTTTGCATGCATCACCGGGTGGCCACTGCAGTCCCTATGAGAGCTAGAGAGACAAGACCCCAATCATCAGTAAACCGAGGGAATCATTCCTAACTCCACACCCCACCAGCTTAACAGGACTGTGAATGACTGTCTGAAACAAAAACATAAATAAATAAATAAAAATTTCCCTGAAACACTGGATTATGGCACAGCACCCCCACCCCCACCCCACGGCAGTAATGCATGGCACGGAGCCCAGAGTAGACACACATGTGCTCAAACTGGGCTCTGCCATCATTAGTGGTAAGATCCAACCTCTCTGTGCCTCAGTTTCCCAAGCAACAAAACAGAGCTAATCATAGCAAGGTTTTATGAAGATTAAGTGCATATAATGGCATACAGGCATGTAAATGGCCTAACATATAGTAAGTGCTTGATAAATTTTTGCCAAAATTATCTGTAATTGTCCACCAAAATGTGGAGCCTGGAATGGACTCCTGGGCTACTCTCTCCCTCCACCCATTTTCCAGGAATAAAATGGGCAATGCCTGAGTTTAGCCCAAGGTCTTGATTTTCTGCGGCTCTGAGTTGTATATCCTGGGATCCAGCCGTGCATTAGCTCTCTGCTGAGCGGGGAGCCTGCTTCTCCTTCTCGTTCTCCCTCTGTGCTCTCTCTCTGTCTCTCAAGTAAATGCATAAAATCTTTAAAAACAAAACAAAAACTTACCACAATGCTAAAGAGGTAAATTTGATCAATGTCCGCATTTACAAATGAGGAAACCAAGGCCTGGGGTGAGGCACAGAAACACCACTAATCACTGTTGCCTGATGTCACCCAACCAGCAAAAGGTGAAAGAGAACACAAACCTTGGTCGGCCTCATTCCAAAGCCCTTGTTCCTAGTCCCGATGCTCTGCTGCCTCCCTTTTGCTCCTGTTTCCTTGGAGGATTTATACACTAAGGATATAGATCTGAGTATTCCCATTTTATAGATGGAGAAGTTGAGGCTGAGAAAGATGCTAAGGCCACCCAAGTACCTTTATGAGAGATCAGAAATGGGGGGCCTTCGCCTGCCTTTTATCTCTGCAGGTGCCAATCAATACAAGTACGGCAAGAACCGAGCTGAGGAAGATGCCCGGAGGTACCTGGTAGAAAAAGAAAAGCTGGAAAAAGAGAAGGAGACAATCCGGACGGAGCTGATGGCACTGAGGCAGGAGAAGAGGGAGCTGAAGGAAGCCATCCGGAATAATCCAGGTACCTACATGGGTGTGTCCTGGACACTCAAGTTGGGAGGGAGGGGAGCACGGGCTCAGCCCTGATACTTCCCATGGCAGAGGTCAGCTGGTTCTCCAGGACAGTGTGCTTCTCCTCCCCATCTTCCTCCTCCTCCTCCTCCTCTTCCTCAACTTCATTGTCATCCTTCCTGAGTAATGAAAGTGCTGTCACTCTAGTAACTGCTCTTGGGTAAGAGGATGAAAAGGCATCACAAAAACATGTACACTTAATGTAGTAAAATTCAATCTGATTTTAGAAATGTTAAAATGTGGAAAACAGAGTGTGCCTTAGAATCAAGGAAATAAGAGACATCATTTTGAACCTACCATTAAGTCACTCATTCAGAGAAGTGCTGAGCACCCAACCATGTGAGACACTGGTCCTGGTGCTGGGAATGATGGACAGAGACATCCTCTTCCAATATCCATGGCCATGACCTCTGGAGGCCCAGCCTGCTCCAGGTTCCTCTGCACCCCACCTTCTGCTCTTTCCTCTGAATTCTCTCTATAGCTGGAGTTTGGCACACTTTCAGCCTGAGGTTTACCCACATGCTTGAAGGAACAGAGACCTTGTCCTTTATAAAATACATCCAAGGTCACACAGCCCTGTAAGAATCTAATGGAACCTATGGATTCTTTTCCCAAGGGGGGAAAAAAACCCACAATTCACAATGTTGCAGACAGTTTCAGCAGCCAGAGCTCGTGTGCCCCCAGAGCTCACCCACAGAGTGCCTAGGAATCCATGAACCTAACAGAGAACTTCTAGCTTAAAGGATAAGGCTTCTTCTGTGTAGCCAAGAACCAGAATCTGTGGGAGGGAAGCATAAGTAGGCAGTTTGGTCTCAATATACAGAACTTTCTAAGAGTCAAAACAGGGTTTGGAACAGGCTATCTTCCTTATCCTGCTCAACTTTTTTCTATAGCACATCACTTTGTAACATTTGAATATTTATTATGTTTATCATTTTTATTTATTGTTTTTTTCTCTCATACACACACACACACACACACACACACACACACACACACATATGAGCTCTGTAAGATGAAGGACCTTGGCCTGTTTTGTTCACTGATCTATCCCAAGGACCCAGAACAGCACCTGGTACAAAGCAAGGGCTTAGCACCCAATAAGTATTTACTGAAAAGATGAATGAATGAATAAATGAATGAATGAAAGAGAGAAGGAAACTAACTTTTAAACCTGGTAAGACCCAACACAACTCTTGGCATGAAAACATACTAATACAGGTTTGTTAGTTTAGATTGAAAAGCAGCAAAATCCCAGTAGGAGCCCATGATCAATGTAAAGCCCTGTATTATAACTCAGTTACAAGTAAGAGAAACCAAAGTCAAATTGGCTTAGAAATGAAAAGAGGGGCACCGGGATGGCTCAGCCAGTTGAGGGTTAGACTCTTGATTTCAGCTCAGGTCCTGATTTCAGGGCCATGAGATTGAGCCCAGAGATCAGCCTAGCACTGGGCTTCACGCACAGTGGGGCATCTGCTTCTCTCCCTATCCCTTTACCCCTCCCCCTGCTCTCTCTCTCTCTCAAATAAATAAATCTTTTAAAAAAGAAAAAAGAAATTCCAAAAAAATTAAAAAAAAAAAAAAGGAATGAGAGGAAAAATATAGGGGTGCCTGGCTTGCTCAGTTGGTAGAGCATATGACTTTTCACCTCAGGGTCATGAGTTCAAGCCCTATATTGGGTTTAGACCTTACTTTAAAAAAAAGAAAAGAAAAAAAATTTTAATTGCAAAACTGAGCGATCAGGTATCGCAAGTTCCAGGAATTGGAACCATGTCACTAGGAAGTTAATTCTGTCTTCTGCCTTCCTCTGTGTTGGCTTCATTCTCTGCCCCTTGTGGTGGCATAATGGCTGCACAGCTCTAGCCCTCAGCCAATCCTATCAACTGCCCCTGCAGAGAAAATTTCTCTTCCCAATGAACCCCACAGAAGCCTCAGGATTCACTCTGATTGGACCAACTTTAATCTCTAAACCAACCACTGTGACCAGAAAATGGAGACAGGATTATGGGCCAGGTCTAAGTCATGTACCAATGCCTTGAACTAAAAGTGAAGTCAGCTCCATCCAAACTAGAGGGAAATGGAGGAGAAAGGTGGTTTCCCAGGGGAAAATCAGGGTTCTGGATCCAGAAGGTGGGGAAACAGATACAGGGCAGGTAAAAATGACACAACCCAGCCTGGAGCTGGAACCCCAGGCCCAAAGCCCATCTCTGAATTGGGACTGAGGGCTTGGAAAAGCCCACTGGAAGGGACAGACTAGAACTGGAGGTCCTGCCGAATTCCCTGAGGCTTCAGGCCGGGCTCAGCTGTTTCTCTGTCATGTCTCTGGACACAGGAACGAAGTTAAAGGCTCTGGAGGAGGCCGTGGCTGCCCTGGAAGCTCAGTGTCGGGCAAAGGAGGAGCGCCGGATCGACCTGGAGCTGCGGCTTGTGGCTGTGAAGGAGCGACTGCAGCAGTCCCTGGCAGGGGGCCCAACGCTGGGGCTCTCCGTGAGCAGCAAGAACAAGAGTGGGGTGAGTCCACGCCCATCTGGGCCCCAGCAGCTGCTTCTTAATCCCCTCATGTGCTATAGATCTTCATGGTCACTCTTTGCGGGTAGGAATGATGCTCATTTACAGATGAGCAAGGAGATGCCCAAAGAGGAGCGGGAACATGCCAGAAGACAGCCTCCCAAAGAGCAGGTGGCACTGCTAGGGAGGGGACCATCAGAGCAAGCTCTGGCCTATGTTGTCTCCCCCAAAGCCCTGCCATTTGACTTTTTATCCTGAATGTGATCCTAGAAGTAGCCTTTGGGTTACTGGTAAGTGTAACTACGGTATGTTGAATAATAAGTGTGTGTTGAACGATAACGTAGGTCAGTACAGCCTTTTAACTCCTGTTATCTCACCCGATCTTCACGGCAGTCCCGGGAGGTAGGACACTAGGTGTGTTGGCGCCACTGGACAGACAAGAAACAGAGGTCAGAGGTGCTGAGGGACTTACGCCAGGTCCCTCAGTTAAGTGGGAGGCAGGATTCGCAATGCAGGAAGACTGACTCCAAAGCCCGGCCTTAGCCACAGTGCTTGTGCCCTGTCTTAGGGTCCCCAGTGTACCGGGCGGTCCTCTGGGCTTTGCACAGCCATGATCTCCAGGGTTCCAAGCACCCCTGCAAGGTAGATCCTCTCACCCAGAATGAGAGCTCCTCAGGGAGAACTTGGCTGACCTCCATCTCTGTCTGAATGTCTCAACCTCAGCACTACTGATATTTGGGGCCGATAATTCTTTTTATAGGGGACTGCCAGGTACATGTAGGATGTTTTTCAGCATTGCGAGCTTCTACCTGCTAGATGCCAGTAGTTCCACACCCACCTGACAACCAGAAATGCCTCCAGAAATTGCCAAATGTCCCCTGGAGAGGCAAAATCACCCCTATTTGGGAACGACTGGTCTAAATTACCAAGAGTCCAATGTGTTCTTCTTTCTCATAGCACTTGGCCACAATTTGTGTATACATGTGTATATGTGTGTATGTGTGTGTGTGTGTGTATGTATTTATACACATCCTTCCTTGTCTAACATCTGTCTCCCCAACTGGCTTGTGTAGTTTTATTAAAAATTGGACTATGCCTGTTTTATCATTATAACCTTGGCCCTTCTACAGAGTCCACAAAATAGGAGTGCAACAAATGTTTGTTGAATGAATAAAACTTAATGCCTGCTTTCAGAAAAGGACAGGGAGATTCAGAGAGATGAAATAGCTTGTTGGATAAGTTTTGAGTTGCCACCGCCTGGTCAGACCACACCCCACTGTCTCCAAGCTGGGCTGCTGCTCCTTCTGCACCCACTTCCTCTCCTTGGGGCTTTCCAACCTCATTTACAGATGAAGAGCTTAAGAAAACAAAGGCAAACTCACAGAGGGCTGGAGGAGGAGCTAGAAGTGGTTTCACTCATCCCAGCTGCTTCTTCCCACCAGTGTGCCCTGAAATTCACATCCAGAGGGCTTTTCCCACTTCTTGTGAACCTTTCTGATGGCCTTTGGAGAGAAAGAGAAGTCTTCCCTAAATTCCCTGCAGGCTTAGCCGTCAATATGCCACACTTAAGGAACTACATCCAGTAATGTACTAAGCAACTATCTGGAAAAGTTAAGGGGTGAAGGCACTGTAGAAGAGAAGGAATATGGGAGAGGTGAAGAGAGAGGGCAGTAGGGTTTGAATCCCAGCTCTCCCACTTACCAACTGTGTGACCTTGAGCAGTGACTTGACCTTCCCATTTGCCTCATCTGTAAAACAGGGTGACTAATAATAGTACCTACTTCATAGGCTTGGAAAGACTACATGAGCTAATCCATGCAAAGCCTAGTGCATAGTGAGGGCTCAGTAATTTTAGAAGTGATTACTTTCATTTCAAGGTCCTCAAGGGACCTTCCTCCCCTTGCCCTGTTTGGTGTTGGCCTGTGTGCACAGCACCTTCTATTTGCATTCTTTGGAGGGCAAGCCAGGTGTGGGAAGCCAGCATTAGGCCTCACCTATGTAACTATTTATCCTCATCAACAGGAAACTGCAAATAAACCCCAGAACAACGCCCCAGAGCAACCTCTCCCTGTCAACTGTGTTTCTGAGCTGAGGAAGAGAAGCCCATCCATTGTAACCTCCAACCAAGGAAGGGTGCTACAGAAAGCCAAGGTATTGCAATAGCTCAGCGAATTAAAATTCAGAGATCTGGCAGCCCCCTTCCTACAGAACTCCACCGAGAGGTTCTTGGCCCCATCTCTTCCGGTTCTAGGTCCCAGGCTCGCTCCGTGATACTGGCCCACAGTCCAGTCCTCTCGGGGCCAGCTGTGTTCCAGAACTTTGAGGATTTTAGAAAGATAATATGGTACATGTACTGTGTATGATGAAAAACCCCAGCAAGTTCTCAGGAAGCACTGTGAAAGCAAACATGTTAAGTATTCTACAAGAAGTCACATGAATATTCACACCATGTGGAGTAGATTATAAACAGCCTCACATCAGCTCAGGTCAGGTTTTGCACCAATTGTGTTTGTGCTGAAATGCTTGAGAAAAAATTTGGTTTTAGGGTTTTCTGGATTTCAGAATTGGGAATAAGAAATTGTGGACTTGAGGGGCACCTGGGTGGCTCAGTTGGTTAAGGATCTGCCTTCAGCTCAGGTCATGATCCCAGGGTTCTTTCAGGCTCCGTGCTCAGTGGGGAACCTGTTTCTCTCTCTCCCCTTGCTCCTCCCCCCTGCTCATGCTCTCTCTCTCTTTCTCTCTCAAATGAATAAATAAAATCTTGAAAGGAAAGAAGGAAGGAAGAAAGAAAGGAAGGAAGGAAGAAAGGAGAAAAGAAATTGTAGACTTCAAAAACTAACACCTGAGCATAAGGACATGAGATTAAAGAAGTAAACAGCCAGAGGCTAGATCATCTAGACTAGACATCAGCAAACTGTAAAGGTAAATATTTGCGAGCTTGTGGACCACAGAGCTTCTTTCAGAATGACTCAGCTCTGCCACTGCAGCAGGAAAGTAGACAACTTGTAAACAAATGATGGAATGGCTGTGTCCCAATAAAACTTTATTTATGGACACTGAGATTTGAATTTCATAAAATTTTCACGTCGAGAAAAAAAATTTTTTTAAGATTTTATTTATTTATTTGTCAAAGCAGGGGGAACTGCGGGCAGAGGGAGAAGCAGGCTCCCTGCTGAGCAAGGAGCCCAATGCAGGACTCGATGCCAGGACCTTGGGATCATGACCTGAGCTGAAGGCAGACATTTAACTGACTAAGCCACCCAGGCTCCCCCAAAATTATTATTCTTTTGATTTGTTTTCAAACATTTAGAAATGTAAAAACCATTAGTTTTTGATGAACACATCCTTAGTTGAAAACACACAGTGGGCCAGATGGGCCTGTGGGCCAGTTTGTTTCTCTTTGATCCTTGTAGGACATCGGAAGAACTGTAAATTTTGTTCTAACATAATGGAAAGTCATTGGCAAGTTTTGAGCAAAAAATTTGTGGATATGAATTACATTTTTAAAAGACCATTCTGGGGACACCTGGGTGGCTCAGTTGGTTAAGCGTCTGCCTTTGGCTCAGGTCATGATCCCAGGGTCCTGGGATTGTGTCCTGTATTGGGCTCCTTGCTCAGTGGGGAGCCTTGTTTCTCCTTCTGCCTGCTGCTCCCACTGCTTGTACTCTGTCTCTCTCTGACAAAATCTTTTAAAACATTTTTTAATAAAAAATAAATATTTAAATAATAAAACATAAAATAAATAAAAAATGAAAGACCATTCTGGGGGTGCCTGGGTGGCTCATTTGATTAAGCGTCAGACTCTTGATTTTGGCTCAGATCGTGATCTCAGGGTCATGATCTCAGGGTTGTGAGGTCAAGCCCTGAACTGAACTCCACACTGGGCATGGAGCCTACTTAAGATTCTCTTCCTCCCTCTGCCCCTGCCTCACACGTGCTCTCTCTTTAAAAAAACAAAAGCACACAAAACAAAATAAAACCATTCTGGAACAACGTTGAGAACTGATAAGGGGACAGGGAAGACCAGTTAGGAGTCATCCAGATGAGAGATGAAAAAGGTGTAGTGGGGTGATTTGAAGTGGCTGGCTTTGGAGGTAGAGCCAAAGGATTTGCTGATGGGGATGTAAAGGGTAAGGAGAAGAAAGGAACCAAGGATGACTCAAAGTCAATGCCCTGAACGACTGTAGTTTAGATGGTGAAGACTGTGAGAAGAGCAGCAGGTAGGGAGTGGGGAATCCTCCCAGCAAGAATGTTCTTCCAACCCTCTCATGTAACCCTGGTTTGCACCATCACCTCCAGAGCTGGCTGGAAACCCTATGCATCACTTGTGGGTAAAAAGCCATTCACTACTGGCCAGAACTTCAGTATCCCTCCCAGATGAAGTCCTGCATGGCTCCAGGGGAAAGAAGGGAGCCCAGTGGGCTGCCTGCGTTCACCCTTCCTTAACCAAACTGCTTTGTCTTCTCTCTCATCAGTCTCCTACCTCACCCCACCCCAGCATTAGAGCCAAGCATAGACTGGCCTCAGTTTCCTTGTCTGAGAAAGACAAACTTTATGATATTTGAGCCCCCATAAAACTCCCCACTCCCCAGAGTGGAGAAAGGACTTACCCATGGCTACCGAAGGAGGGTGAGACTAGGACCCGTGGCTCTCTGGCCAGTGGAGCTCTTTATGTAATCAGGTAGACTGGAATGTTTTTATCCTGTAAGTCACACTGGAATATTCAGCAACCTGATTTGTCTTATCTTTCTGGACTTCAGGAATGGGAAATGAAGAAGACCTAGAAAAAGGATGAAGATTTCATTCCAAAGGAAATACAAGATTGTATTGGAAACACTTTTTTCACAAGGAGACGCCAGGACACTGGAAGTAGCCCCCACTGGACGCAGCCTCTCCAGGGCACCCAAAAGACCAGCTTTTACTGTCTGCATGATTACAGGGGAAGCGGGGAGGGAAGAAATGGAAGGGAGGAAGGACATGAAGGGCATCCTTTTAACTTCCCAGAGGGTGGAAAACGGGGATGGAGGGAGATAGAAATCTGCACCACTGTAAAGGTTTTGTTAAATGTCTTTGCCCTCACTTCTCAAGAAATGAAAGCCCATGTGAATAAGCCATTCCATCCCATTCTAGCATCCTACTCCTAGGCTTTAGGGCAAAGGAAGACAGTGCTAAAGCATCAGTAGGTAGTACAGTACAAAGAGCCAAGCTTTGATCATCTGATCACACTTGTGCCAAGTGGATTCATGTGGGGCATCACTGACAACCTCTGGGCAACATAAAGAGGCTGAAAAATCAATAGAATTTCCCTGCCTGCGTGAAAGTGAACAAAAGCTACAGACAACACACACATTCTGCAATCATTCCTTCTGTGCTTCAAAGCTGGGTGCGTGTGGCTACCAGAACTCTGCATTTGAGGTGCTTTCAAATTAGAGATCTGCTACACAGCAGGCGAGGGGAGGCTCAGCGGCAGACTTGTTTTCAGCCCACAGTGATAGTGACAGGAACATGGATTCCAAATGTCCACAAGATGGTGCAGGCATTGTAGGGTGGGGTTATTTGTAGTCAATCAAGTCCTTTACCTATTTCATTTGACACTGAGGCTCCAGGAGCTAGGGCTAGAGAACCAAGTGACGCTCTGTATGTCTTTATCCTGATTTTGCACTTAAAGGCTCTCCAGTCTGCACTCCTGTACCTGCTCTCAAGGAAAACTATCAGGGAGAATCAAAGGACGGTGGCTCATTTCTGCCGGGAGTGCCTTTTACTAACACTTGATACTTTTATAGGGAAGCAGGACCTCAAGTCTTGGGCAGTCTCCTTACTGTGCCACTTACTGCTTTCTCAACATTGTAGGCACTTTTTAGGTCTTTATATCTCCTTCCAAAAAAAGATAAAAACAGTTAACTGTTAAGAGCTCAAAGGTTAGCTCCAGAGAGAGAAACACACACACAGTAACTTTTGGACACTTTACCCTACCTAGGGCTTTACATACTTCTACCTTATCCAAACTTTACCACCCTCTGAGGTAGCTGAGGACCAGAGCACGGAAAATAACCTGACCAAAATCACCTAGCTGGTCCGTGGCAGAGGAAGAGACTTAGGGCCTGTGAACCTGGATCCAGACAGAGTTGGATTTGAGCCTAGCCTCTGCCACTGCCCAGCTGGTAAGTCTGGGAAAGTCACCTGACCTCTCATTCTTTTCTTTATCTGCAAAACCCAGGTTAACAGTTCCATTTCCTCCCCCCCCCCCAAGACTATTGGGGAAATTCAGTAAGATAGCACAGGGGAAGCATCTTGCACTGTCTGAGAAATAGGAAATGCTCAGTCAATAGTGGCCCTTATTATTAGCTGGATAAGAAACGTCTGACTAAAAACCCTGTGTTCTTTCCACTGAAGAAACGATGTTTATATGGTAATCACAGCCATCAAAAAGCTAAAAAGAAACTAATCCATAACTGACAGTTTTAATCCAGATTCCACTTAAACATCTTCAATGAAAAAGGGAGCTCACATAATCTACATTGTTAATGTTCTTTTTTAAAATGTGGATCCTGGAATGACACCCAACACCCCAACTCTGTCCTTGGTGTGTATTCTTTCTCGTGTGGTTATTCTGCAGTTGAGCATTTTTCCCCACTGAAAGACCTTGGGAATCCTTGAGAGGGGGAACAGTACAGAATTAATAATAAACATATATTGAGCACTCCACGCATCAGGTACTGTGTTAGCCAAGGTTCACAGGCACACAACCTGTGCAGTCACAGAGATTAGTGGGGCCCTGAGCTTGGTTTAGTGCTCTGCTGTTAACCCTCTCAGTAATTTTTGAACAAGGGGCATCACAGTTTCCTTTTGCCCTTTAAATTGCATAGCCAGTCCTGGTGCTAACTAATCACTTTCCCAGGCATTTTCCCTAAAACTCTGTGACACAGGCTCTATTACCCCAGTTTTTAGTTTGGGAAACTGAAGCCCAGGGCGGTTATGTAACCTGCATGACCCAGAGTGGTTATGTAACTCGCACGACCCACAGTTAGGAAGTGATAGAGCCAGCTGCCCTTCCTCTTAGTCCAAGGTTCCATTTCATCCACGTCTTACCCCACCACCCATCTTGCACTTCAGTATTCAGAAGCACACTAGCACTTCATAAACAGACTAATGACAGATGTACACACGCAGCACATTTGGTATAAGCTAGTTAGCTAAGAGAAGTGCAAACAAAATGGCTAAAGCATAGATGCCAGTCCTCATTTGCTAAAATACCTTGTTTGTTTTGTTTTGTTTTCAAGGTATAGGCTCATGGGTCTGGGGGGATTTGAAGCTCCATCCTTTCCGACACTGCCAAGTGTTGGGACTATCAGGATTTCTGGTGTCCCTGAATCCTCAGTGGGGGACCCTGAGCAGGTGTACCAACCTCTCTGAGCCTCACTTTTCATAAATGTAAAAGTGGATCATAATCCCTCCTTAACCCATGTTGCTCTTCTCCTGAGACCAAAAGAAAACATCAGGTGTTGGTTACAACACATTTGGGCTGGGCCTTGAATAGAATTAAAAGATGCAAAATTCTCCAGCTCTGTCCTCAGGGAACTCACAGACAAGTAGAGAGAAAACCTGACCCAAATAGCTACAGTACAAGTAAGCCATGCTACAGTGAAGATTTAGAATGATGAGAGCACACTTCCCATTTCTTAAAAAATATATATATATTAAAAAATATATATATACATATATATGTACATATATATGTGTATATATATATATATAGTCTGGCAATTCCAAGTGCCCTCAACCCCAATCGCCAATCTATCCTCACTTCCTGACAGTTTTCCACACTAAATCTCTCTACAATTCATCCACTTCATCCTATCTCCACTGACATCAACCATTAATGCATTCAACAAATATTCGTTGAGAACCTACTATGGATACCTACCTACCGTACTAGATGTCAGAAATAACCACTGTGAACAAAACAGACACCCTCTTGCTCAAACTCTAGTTGGGAGAACAACAACAACAAAAAAAACAAATATGGAAACAGAAATTGCTGGACACACCTAAAATAGTAGCTACTTTAGATAGGGTGTTACAAAGATCTATCAAGGGGTCCCCAGGACAGAGTACAGTCCTCCCCTTGCATGGACTAGTACGACAGCTTGTCTCCCTGCGTCTTTGTTTAGACCCAGCAATCTGCATCATACAGGAATCAATGCGACCCGTTAAACATGTAAAGGTTTTGTAACATGATCGCATTGCAATCTGTAAGACTCAAGTTCATGGAACAAAAAATTTGTGTACTACATTAACTGTTCCATCGTTCATTGGCAATAACCGACTAATCTCTGTCCTAACGGAGCTCACATTCAAATGAAGGGAAGTGAGAAAATACACATTTTAAAAAAATAGCGAAGTCAGAAAACAAGGGAACTGGAGGGGAAAAGCAGGTAAGAGTAATGGCGGAGTCGGGCTTTAAGTTTTTTAAATCCCTCGCGGGACCCGTTCCGCTCATTGTGTTGTGTTGCCGGCCCTCCCGTCCCCTCCAATAGTTCGGCGCCTTACTCGAAATACACTCTCCCGCTTGACTGGGATTTTGCAGATGCTCTTTACCTCTACCTGAACTACTTTCCTCCTCCTTTTATCTACTCATTCTTCAGCTTTCAGTCAAGTGTTTCCTCTGGGAAAACTGCCGACACTCGGCCACAACGTATTCTAGGCTTCCGCGGCACCACGGCCCTCGTTAAACACCGGTCATATTTTCACTTTATACGCCTTTGCATTCACTTATTGTTTACGATTTCACGTAACCTACTTGAGGGTACAGCTGCGATCCCCCGTGGTGACCGCTGATTTCGCGACCAGAACGAAGCCTAACTCCCGCCACAGGAACCCGCCCTGCGCACCCAACTCGCTGGGGACCGGAAGTGTCGCATTTCGTCGGGGACACCGGAGAGGCAGGAGCACCGCGCGCGCAGGGACAACCGGAAGTGTGGCGTATTGGTTCGGGGTCCTGGAATGGGAGCGCCCGCGAAGGCTGCCGGGAAGCGTGGTATCTCGCTAATCTCGTCATTTGGAGCAATTGCGCGTGCGCTGCCTCCGTCAACCGAGATCGGGAATATGGCCGCGCGGTCCGTATGGGCGGTCCGGCTGCTGGTGCAACGCCTCCTGGCCTCGAGTGCCGCGTCCGAAGGCAGGTGAGCGAGGCAGGCCGCGGGTTGAGGGTAGTGCGAGACAAGCAAGCTGGAAGGGCCGTTGTGGGCTGGAGGGCGCGAGATGACTCACCAGACCTCTCGGCTGTCCGATTCGGCACTCACGGCCCCATTTTACAGATAAGGAAACTGAGGCACACAGCTGCGTTTCCTTGCCAGGCTGAGAAAGAGCCGAGATCACGTTCCTTGGAGGTGGGAACTCTTCAGCCCTGAGCATCGACTGAATTGGGGATGTACGTCTCCCGGCCCCTTTTCCTCCGGCTGGGGTGTCTGCTTGTTAAATTGAATTCTCCCCGCCGACTCCCTATGTGACCCTAGACCAGTCCCTTCCACATTATCTCGGCTTCACTTTACCTGTCGGTAAAAGGAGGGCGGTCGACTTGGTCTCCAAACGGCTCTTCGACCTGACCTATGGGAGTCTATGAAGTTGCATTTGCCGCTCTTCACCATCGGCTGCGGCACCTTTTTTTGATTACTTATCATGCCGACTGTAGAACTTTATGGGTAGTTCTTATTCTCCCGTTCAGTCGAGAAAACTGAGGTTTAGAAAAGTTCAGTAACTTTCCCAAACTCGGGGCTCTAGAATCGGCGCTTTTAAATAGTGAACAATGTTAATTATTCTGAGGGCGACTCCGTGTTTGACTGTGTTTCTCAGAAAGAATAAAAATGAGTGAACTGTGGGGTGAGTAAGGTTGGACTTCTGAAGTGTAAATTAAGCTGCGGGGAATCCGGGAATTTCGCAAAACTGTTTGCCGCCTTTTTATCTTTACACACTTGACCTAGCACCTGGGTGCGAGATTGAATTCTGTTGAATTCTGGGTTTCCGGCTTTTTAAGGCTTTTTGGCAGTTTGTGATGTAGGGAAGTGACTAGAAGAAAAAAGTTTGCTTCTGATAAAATTTCCCCTCACTCCAGTTCTGGAGCAGGAGGAATTGAAGGGATCAGCCTCAACTCTCCGCTTCAGACTTGGGCTTTGGCCGTTTTCTCTTTAAACTGGCCCTTGGGAGTATTATGACCTACTTTCAGTTGGATAAATGTAGTTTGTTAGTTGAGGAGGAAGGAGGTATTTCACCCTGTGTGATTTGCCCCAAATCTATGGTGACCATATTTTGTGAACCAGAAATGTGGAACCGTTTACAGTCTGAAACCAGATTGTAGTAACTGAGTTCAGGGCTGGCCTGGAAAGTCTAGGACATAAAAGTCATCTTGCCCATAGCTTTCTACTGACTGTTCCCTCTCCCTTGCTTGAAGCAAACTCTTTTTACCCCTTTTAAATCTTTGCATGGATGTCACCTCAATGTCTGCTCTTCGATATATGCCGGTTCATATGAGTAAATTATTTGTTTCAAAGACCTTTTGTACTCACCGATTGATTTTGTTGATTTTACTTCAAATTATGAGAATCCAGGAAGTGTAATGGAAACTTCCTTGAAGGAGGAGTGAGAACTGCTACAATCCAAGATTTGTAAAGTAGGCACTGCTCTAAAGTTCTTCCTTTGTAAACAACTATACGTCAGACATTTGAGCTGTATGAAATTCTGGATTACAAACATGATTGAATACAAAGATCCATTTTATTCACCTGTTTATAGTTCACAGCCTGGAACGTATAGTGTTTTATAAGTATTTAACTGACTTGATTTTACACAGACATGAGTTCCCAAGTCAGGATTTCTCTTAACACAGGTGCTCTTTCATAAGAGCCTAACTTAGGAGCTTGTGGTCAAGAAAGCTTTAGAATGCTAGGCCTAACTCCAGTTTGACACAGTCCCTTTACTGGGCTTCATTTTCCCCATGTGTAAAATGAAGGACTGAATCAGAAATGTATGGCTTTGTGTTTTGATTTTCCACTTCTGATATTGCCCTGCTGGTTCTGGGCATTAGAACTCGGTTTTCTCTTGCTGACTTTTGTGTCCCCACTTCTGGCTATTTCTGCTGCCTTGTGTTCAGTCTCCTGATTCAACAGAATACCGGTTATGTGGTCTTATGCAAGTCATAAGCCTCTCTGAGCTTCAGTTTTCTCATTTATAAAATTGAGATGATAGGGGAGCCTGGGCGGCTCAGTTGGTTAAGTGTCTGCCTACCGGTCAGGTCATGATCTCAGGCTCCTGGCATCGGGCTCCTGGCTCAGCTAGGCATCTGCTTCTCCCTCTCCCCTTTCCCACCACTCGTGCTCTGTCTCAAATAAATCAATAAAATCTTTAAAAGAAAAATTGAGATGATAATATAATTTCTCTCATCTGTGAGATGAAAAGATCATTTAGGTAAAACCTGACAGTGGTGTCTGACACTTAGTAACTTTATACTTTATACTTAGTAACTTTATACTTTATAAGTGATAATATAACTTATATATATAAATATATATATATAATTTATAAGTGGTAATATAATTTCTCTCATCTGTGAGATGAAAAGATCATTTAGGTAAAACCTGACAGTGGTGTCTGACACTTAGTAACTTTATACTTTATAAGTGTTGGTGTTGTTACTGTGACCACAAGCAGTTTGGCTCTATGTGATGGCATTTCTTCATGTGCCCCACTCCCTCTCGCTTTAGGGGATGGCCACATCCTTTCAGCACTGCCACCCAGAGAACTGCTGGTGAGGCCTGCAGTTCTGAGGACCCTCCCGATGAGCTTGGGCCCTCTCTTGCAGAACGAGCCTTAAAGCTTAAAGCTGTGAAACTGGAGAAGGAAGTCCAGGACCTAACAGTGAGTAGATTTTGTCTGTTCCTCACATCCCCTCTCTGGTTGAAATATCCACATACAGTTTTTGTGTCCGTTTTTTAAATTAAATTTCCTCTCATTGGCTCTTTACCTCTCCCCCCATCTCTAAACTCTCCTGCTAGGTATATTAGGCAAAGTAGTCTATCATCATTAAAAACATGTTGTCACAGTACTTACATATCTAATGTTGTGGTAGCTTCAGAGGAGGCCCAGGGCCTGGCATGTAGTAAAAACTCTGTAGATATTTGTTGAATGAGTGTGTCATTTATCACTGTCCTCTGCCAGTCAGACTACATCTGGCATACTCTACCTACCCGGGTTGACAGACACGTGTTGAGGGCGGTAATTAGTTAGTTCCAAAGCAAGACGACCCACAATGGTAAGGAGGTAGGAAAGCATGTCTTGTGAGAGCAATTAAAGGAATAAAGGATTATAAGAATGAAAGAGGAAAAGATTAAAGCAGCTAAACTAACTGCCTTCAAATAGAAGACATACTTTTAAAACTTACTGTTTGTTGTCCTGGAGTTCAGTTCAATGGAAGAAAGAGGGTGGCATTATTGGCTGCGTGTGAAAAAGGAAGCTTTCTCTCAAGATAATGAGCTTGAAAACACCTTGTTAAGTCTTCAGAGTAGGAGGCTAAATGACAGCCTATCAGGGTTGCTGTACAAAGTAGGCTCCTGCTTTGACTTGGGATTTTTAGTAGCTGATCTAAGATTCCTGCAGCTCCTAAATTTTTTTTTTTTTTTTTATAAAAACCCATCACAAGGTTGAAGTTTGTAAAGTAAGGAAAAACATTCTTGGGAACGTGGGTGGCTCAGTTGGTTAAGCAACTGCCTTCAGCTCAGGTCATGATCCTGGAGTCCCAGGATCCAGTACCTCATCGGGCTCCCTGCTTAGCGGGGAGTCTGCTTCTCCCTCTGACCCTTCCCCCTCTCATGAGTGTTTTCTCTCTCTCTCTATCTCTCTCTCTCTCATTCTTTCTCAAATAAATAAATAAAATCTTTTTAGAAAAAATTCTTTTCCACTAGCAAGCATGTATTTTTCTGATCATTTTGACTTTGCTTTTGGTGTCAGATGAGATACCAGAGAGCGGTAGCCGATGGTGAAAACATAAGGCGGCGAACCCAGAGATGTGTAGAAGATGCCAAGATATTTGGTGAGAGATTTATTCATGATAAAAATTAAACTTCCTTTTAGTTTGGGGCACCTGGGTGGCTCAGTTGGTTAAGCGTGAGACTCTTGAGTTTGGCTCTGGTCATGATCTTTGTTGGGAGGTTGAGCCCCATGTTGGGATCTGCACTGGGCATGGAGCCTGCTTGGGATTCTCTCTCTCCCTCTGCCCCTCCCCTCCTTTTGTGCAGATGTGTTCTCTTTCTCTCTCTCTCTCTCTCTCTCTCTTTCTCTTTCTCTCTCTCAAAAAAAAAATACCTTTTAGTTTAAGGATACTGACAGTATCCTTACAAACTGAACATAGTAAAAAACACATCTAGGTCCTAAACCAATTCTACTCTGCCCTTCCACTCTTGCCATATATCTTGTGAGATTTTTATTGGGAATGTTGCCAAGTGAACTATTTACTAAAATAATACTTGCCTTTGTTTTGACCAAAACCTTTGTTACTTAATTTTTGAAGCATGTACATTTAACATTCTAGTGCTTATGCAGTCAATTCTGTTTAACTCATTAACAAACAAGTGAATCATTAAGATGTTCAGAGGAGAATCCAGAGAGCGAGATGCATGGGCAATCAGGAATACTAAAATTTGCTTCGTAGAGCAAAACTGGTCTGTAACCATAGTGCAGTAATCAACTGTGTCTCCGCCAGACAGTTTTCACTACTGTGGACAAAAATCACTTGCATTACCATCAGTGTTTACAACTTAATAAGTTAGCAAATAACTCAAAGACAAAGCCTCAGACCATATGGGAGCAGGTAATTCTGGAAGTTGTACTAGATCACATCTCTTTTTTCACTGATGACTGAATAATCTTTTTGGTCTTTCAATCTTTGAAGTCTTTCAGGGGCACCTGGCTGGCTTAGTCAGTGGACCATGAAACTTGAACTCTAGTTAGGCGTTTGAGCCACACGTTGGATGTAGAGATTACTTAAGAATAAAATCTTAAATATATATATACATTTGAAGTCCACACATTTAAAAAAAATAATAAAAAATAAAGTCTTTCACAAATTTTTCTCTGAACACACAACAACTCGTTCCAAATGTGTTCATGTAAGTGTTAGTAACGGATTAAAGGGTAGAAGACAGACCTGTGATTACTCACCTTACTCACAGTTTCGTAAAGAGGATTATACTTTCATTGCACATAGAATGAAGGTGCTTCAGGAGCCCTTGGATTGTAGGTAGTCCAGTATCCTTTTACAAATGAGCTGGAAAAAGTTAATTGGTGACAGATAGAGACATAAGTCCGTTGGCTTCTGACCCCCAGTCTATTATTCTTTCCCCCATGTCACAGTACACTAGTCCCTGTTCTCTGGATTTTATCTACTGTTTGTGCATAGAATTCACTTCATTCCTGTCCTGTCCAGCCCCAGTGCTTTGGCATAGCCTTCTGCTTTGCATTCAGTTAGAGATACCACATTTCAGGGCTACGATATCAGCTAAGTACTGACCCCCAAATTGTATTACTGATGTTTCATCCGAGTTTTAATGTCTTATTTCCAACCATCAGGACAGAGCTTTGCAAACTACAGCCTGTGTGTAAGTCCATAAATACAGTTCTGAATTTTACTATTAAAAATTTGTAGAAATTGGGGTGCCTGGGTGGCTCAGTGGGTTAAAGCCTCTGCCTTTGGCCCAGGTCATGATCCCAGGGTCCTGGGATCGAGCCCCAAATTGGGCTCTCTGCTCAGCAGGAAGCCTGCTTCCTCCTCTCTCTCTCTCTGCCTGCTTCTCTGCCTACTCGTGATCTCTGTCAAGTAAATAAAAAAATACATCTTTAAATAAATTAATTAATTAAATAAAAATAAAAATTTGTAGAAATAATCACCTACATAAGATCCTTGATTTTGCCTCATCTCACAAAACCTAAAATATTTACTATATGGCCCTTAATAGGGAAAGTTTGCTGACCTTTGAGCTACGAGGAATTCTGTAGCAAGTAAACCAACTTGGTACCTGGGAAAGACTTCTTTCCTGCTTGAGGGGAGCTGGGTAAATTGGCTTACTAGAAGTCAGGCTTTGATGGCTTATATCACTTATATCAGTTTCCTCAAGAATTGATAAGGTTCCTGGGAACAAACGAATACTAGCTAAGCTCAAAAATAATTTGATAATCTAATTTATTCATTTAGAGAGCAAAATGTGTCTAGCAGTATGCCACCTAAGTCATTTGCTTGGGTCATTTCTTTTTAGTGGCCAGGAATACTTAGAAAAATTGAAGATTGGTCAGGGAGCATAGGGTTAGGAAAAAAATAGAAAGCTTTTAGTATTTAATTAATATGTAATATAGCATGATGACTCTCCTTCCAGGGAAAGTTTTGTCTCAGTAACTCATCTACTCTTAAACAGGTCATAAAGATTCTCCCCCACCCCCACTCCTAAGAAATGGTTCAGACACCAACTTCCTATCGAAGTAACAGTAATTAGAATAGAATCAGAGACTGAACCACTCACTATACAAACAAGAGAACCTGGGCTTCTTTTTACCCAAATTCATACAACTTGACTGGACAAAAGTCAGGGTTCTTTGTACCATGGCAATGTACAAATCTGCCCAGAAGCCTACCGCTTTCAAAATTCCGTTGGAGTATATGTCTTCTTTTAGTAGCCAGAAGATGCCTTTAGTACTCCCTGGTTGATCTTTATGAGACATTCTTGTCTCTTGGGTGGAGTTTTGATCTAATCGGCATACTTCTCAAGCCTGAGGCAAATCTTTTCTAATTTTTCAACTGATTTCATTAATAGCCATTAATATTTATGGCTGCCATTCCCAGTGGAGGTGGGGAAGGTATCTCATGGAACTTTGTTCACACCAGGTGTGGTTCCCTGGAGATGCCTGCTGGTTTTGCTCTTTCCTCTCCTTTACCTCCTCTCCCACACCAGACCTCTCCCACATTATACCAGCATTCCTTCACTTGGTTCTTCTATTTCTTCTGATATCTTCTCTTCCTGCCCATCTGTCATGCCCCGGCACCCCAAATCCATTATGTACATTATTATTAGACTAATTTGAATCCTATTACACTTGTTTGGTCAAGATGCTATAAATGGACTCTGTCACCCAGAAGTTAAAGATAGAATTCCTACCTCTGTCAGTTGTTCCTTCCAGAATCTAGGCAGCCAGTCTAGGAAATTTCTTCTCTGTCATCTCTTTTATTGCCTCCCTGTAGATGATCTTCCTTTTTACCTCTGAATACAGTTAAGGTGGCTCCCATTTTGATGCATAGCCTTAAAACGGTCCCTGGATTGGGGTGCCCAGAAGTCAGTTAAGTGACTGACTTTGGCTCAGGTCATGATCCCGTGGTCCTGGGATCAAACCCCAAGTCAGGCTTCCTGCTTAGCAGGGGGTCTGCTTCTCCTTCTCCCTCTGCCCCTCATCCAACTCGTGGGTGCACTCCCCCCTACCATGAATAAATAAAATCTTTTTAAAAAAAAACTGTCCCTGGATTAAAACCAGATGAACAAAGTCCTTCACCCTTCACTAGTTCCCACCAGGGCTTTGCTGTTACCATAGATATCTGTAATGATGACATGACATTCTTAACATTTCTGTAAGAGAAATCAAGATGCTACATTGGGAGTGATGAGATTGCTCAACAACTGAGTTTACTTTTAGAACAGTTCATAAAACTAAAAAGATTTTAGAAGTTTTGTGGCCCATCTCCAGCAAGTATATGTATGTACATATATGTGTAACTTTCGAGCAGGCAGTTGGAGACTTACGTCCTCTATGGAGTATATTACTTTCCTATCCCTGTTTAACCAGTCCTCAAGAATAAACCTTCCTGAATCTCCCTTAGCACGGTGTTGTCAACTAACTTCTATATTATTGCCCCCTACCCCATGAAATACCAATATCTTGTCCCTATTGAGAGTTCATGTCTTAGCAAAATTAAGACATACAAGAATTTTCAAAACTGTACATAAGGAGGGCACGTATTGCATGGAGCACTGGGTGTGGTGCAAAAACAATGAATTCTGTTACGCTGAAAAGAAATTTAAAAAAAAGAAAAAAAAAACTACATAAGTCAGTACTAAAAGTGAATAGCCATAAAAATACAAGAAACAATGATCCCGTTTTTTTTTTTTTAAGATTTTATGTATTTATTAGAGAGGGAGAATGAGAGCAAGCATGAGAGGGGGAAGGTCAGAGGGAGAAGCAGAACCCCAGCTGAGCAGGGAACCCAATGTGGGACCCAATCCTGGGACTCCAGGATCATGACCTAAGCTGAAGGCAGTCGCTCAACCAACTGAACCACCCAGGCGCCCAGTGATCCAGTTTTTAAAGCACGGGTTCCTGACATCCTGCATTCAGTCTTACCTAGTCCTTAGGTTCTAACCATCTTCCCCTTTTCCTAATAGGCTTCCCAGTCATATGCCTTCCAAGAGAAACCCTGATTTGTCAGTTGGGTTAAAGTGGTAATCATTGATGACTATCCCTGGGTCCTGTGTGTCAGTCTTCCCACTTTCTGGGAAAGTTTCCCACTTTCCCACTTTCTAGTATATCCAGTATACTAGCCACTCCCCTAGGCATTCCCCATACTCCTCCCCCAGGAGCAGTGATTTTTCTTCACAAACAATGAAAGTGTCTGGTTTCTCTAGGAATTCAGAGTTTCTGTAAGGACTTGGTAGAAGTGGCAGACATTTTGGAGAAGACTACAGAGTACATTTCTGAAGAAACAGAGCCTGGGGACCAGAAGCTCACTCTGGAGAAGATCTTCCGAGGGTTATCACTTTTAGAAGCAAAGCTGAAAAGTGTGTTTGCCAAACATGGCCTAGAGAAGATGACACCCGTCGGTGACAAATATGACCCTCATGAGCATGAACTCATCTGTCATGTGCCAGCAGGTGTTGGGGTACAGCCTGGCACCGTGGCATTAGTAAGGCAAGATGGCTACAAGCTTCACGGCCGCACCATTAGACTTGCCAGGGTGGAAGTGGCAGTGGAGTCTCAGAGAAGACTATGAATGGGCCATGAAGAACTGAATGTTCTCCCAGAGTACAGCCACCTGTGTTTCCTTTATTTATTAAACTAGGTTTGTATTGTACATGAGGTACTTCATGTGATCTGTTTTGGATTTAGTCATATTGGCTTTATTTCTAAGATACTCTACTGATGAATGTGACCTATTTGGTCTCATCAGAAGTCTTGCCATTGGGCAATTGAACAATGTGACAAGTGATCCTATGGCCTTTGTCCAAATATGCTTAAGAAAATTATTTTAAAATTGGTACTCTGATGACTGTCAATTGAAAATCTTTTTTAAAGTGGAAATGAGTATATGTTTATGTATTTTCAACTAAATGTTTCTTTCTAATGGTCCCTACAACAGGAATCTTGTATTTCATGGGGAAAGGAGATGGTAGGGATTGGTTCAACATCTGGGTACTTAGATGATAAAGCTTTAGAGTTACATGAATTTAGATCATTTGGGTTGGTTTTTATACACATAGATTTTTAGGACTTCCCCTTTTTATTATTTTCCTTTTCGCTATCTTTTGTCCTTGTAGCCCCCGCCAGATATATTCACACTCATTGTCCCATTTACAAGGGCTAATTAAGGCCCAGGCAAGACTTGGAAGGCAGGGAGTATCAAGAAATTCAAGATGCCAGGTTCCTTTTAAGCAAGTATGACCAAGAAACCTTGTGCTTTGGTGGGTTACCTTACAATTATTTTTAGCCTCCCTAGGTATATAATCATTTCAGGGAAACCAAGGCAGCACCAATAGCTAATGACCCAAATCAGTCTATGTAGGTAATTTACCTACAGCTTTTCTCTCCACTAGCCCCTAAATCTTCCACTTTATCAAATTTGCCTCATCATCCTTTGTTAGATTATGCAAGGAGGTGTTCAGGACAAAAATGTTAGGTTCCTACAATTTCTCATTTCATTTAGTTAATGCTGATTTTTTTTTTTAATTTGGTACTCACAAATTACTACCTCTCATGATGATAAGCTTTATTTTCCAGTTTTTTATCTGTCTTATATTACGTATATTAACATCTAGCTGTCCTTTATGTATTGATCCCCTAGAATTAAGGAGTCTATGTGTTTATTTTTTATTTTATTCAGTCTTGCTTATGGCTGGTGTTCTGTAAAAGATTTGTTCAATAAATGAGCAAGTGAATGACCTATCCATCAGACTTTAGAAAGGAGGTCAGTTACGGAGATTTTAATGTCAGAAGAGGCCTTAATGATATCTCATCTCACCCTTTCAGCTTCTTAAGTGTGAAAACATCTTTTTAGGACCGGACTCAAAATGTCTAAAACTAGTAAACTAAATTTCAGTGAGAACTTGAATAAGGAACAACTAGATATTAACTTTAATCATTTAAGATCCAACAGTTCTATAATGAACATGCAAATGTGTCCCCAGCAGACAAAGATTATTAGATGTCCAGCTTGCATAGGTAGGTTCAGGTTTTTTAAGTTAGTTATCCATAAAGTAAATCCATTTCTAAATTTTATTACCCCATTCTGTGGAGTGTTACAAGTTACCCTCTTAGACATCATAGATAGTTCCAGCACACTCCACATATGTATCAATAAAACCATACCCCGGTGGGCCCTGCCATCTCCACCAGAATTAGATACTAAAACAAACAACAAAAAAAAAGAGTGCTTTTAAGAAGCAAACGAAAGACTGGTGGTAAGATTTTAAAACCAGAACCTCTTTGGGCTTTCCAGTAAGTGCATACTGTAAATTTAATGAGCAGTCAGATTTCACAATAGGAATTTGTCTCTTTTTTTTTTTTTGCCTTCATTCCTTTGAGATTGACAGATGGTGACAACAAGAAAAGGAGCCAATTACCTATGTGTTCTTGAATTACTAGCTGTCATTATCAGTGAATTAGAACAACCATAGTTTTAGGTATGGAATGTTCGAGTACTTGAAGAGTCTTCTAATATTCCTTGCAACCTCCTGTTATAGCAAGTAGATTGAAAATAATTTTATGTTTTTATTATTCAGTAGTTATGCAGATTTAAAAGTGTAAATTTAGAAGATGGAGCTATAATGGTAAGAATCTCAAAAGTTGGGCTTTTGGGAGCCAGAGCAGCATAACAGAGCATAGGCTATGGAGGCATAGACTTGAACATAAATCCCAGCCCAGTCACCTGTGTGATCTTGGGCCCCAGTCATTTCACCCTTCTGAGCCTGCTTCCTTGTTTGTACAATGATTATAATTCCCTCACAATATTGTGAGGATTAAATGAAATGTGTAAATTGTCTACTACAGTAGGCCCTCAAATATTTATTTTTATTACTTTCTAATATACATGTTATTTTGCCTATGTTTTTAATAGCTGTCTAAAGTCTAGGCATAGGGGAAAACTGGTTAAGTGGTGCTTCTATTAAAAAAAAAAAAAAGAAAGAAAAAATTGTAATTTAATCAACCAGTGACTTATTTTCCTTCCAGCTTCTGGTTTTTTTCTGTGTGTGTGTGTTGTTGTTGTTATTTTTTAACTGTAATGCAAGAAATCCACACTTTCAGACTGGAGGAGCAAGAAAATTGTGTCTGCTCTTCATTACTTTAATCTTGATGGTAAAGTGAAATGTTGTAGGCCTGCAGATATGTAAGGAAGCTTTGGCTCACTTGAAGAGGGGATCCTGGTGTTTTAATACATGGATTCTACAAACCTTTCACAGATTTTCTTCACTGTCATAAGGGAATTAGTTTGATACTGATAAGTTAATTGGTGCTCTTTCATGGCAAAGGGTCTGATAAGTGAAGAAAGGTTCTTGTACACTAAAGCAAATCAAATAGGGAAAACTAAGGATGAAATAGAGTATTCAGAAGCAACTTCAATAAAACCTGAATTGACATAACTAGTTCCTGTGTTTAGTGTCTTTGTCTGCCTATATATTGACATTATGGTCACTTCATTGACTCCTGACCCATCTAGTCGACACTCAGCAGAGGTAACTTGAGATCCCACAGCAGCCCAGCCAAATGGATGTGGTGTAGACATTCATTCTACACCCTGCCTTGGGGTTGAAGTCTTGTCTGTTTTCCTACCTCCTTGGCCTTGCTTCATTCTGATTCTTACGTATTTCTTAGATCTGGTCTTCTGTTTTTGCCTTCCTCTCTGGCATTGCCTTATTTTCTTACACTTGTTTCTTGGTTCTAGTTGTCTTATCTGCTTCCATCACTTCAGTGGAACTCCTGACCTTCTGATCCTCTCAACCAGATCACTGACATGTGGCCTTATACAGATTTTCAGCTTCCGTGAGTCCTTGTCAAGCTCTGCCTGGCTTTGTCTATACATCTGCTTAACTGGCTGCCAAATACCTAGCCTCCTGGCTGAGTGGCCCTCTTTGGAGTCAGACTTTCCAGCAATTCGGCCTTGGATTTCGTTACTCTTCCAATCTTGTCTCGATATCCTGGCTCCCAAATCCATTGCTTCCCATATTCCCAGTGCTAGGAAGTATACTCTTACTTCTATCTGCTCAGACCATCCATATGGTTAAGTTCGCTGTGGAGGTTTCAAACATTGCTCCAAGTCTCCTTGAATCCGGACTTTGTGGTTGACCAATAGAATGTGGTAGAAGTGACTGCTGGTTTCCAGACCCAAACTATACTATCTCTGGATGCTCACCCTTACAACTCAGCCTTCAATTGACAGCAAACTGAAACAGCCCGTGGAGTGGAACTAGGCCCTAGCTGAGATTTCAACTGATAGCCAACACCATCTTGCCAGCCATCTCGAGTCATTTAGAAATTGGATCCTCTAGCCCCTAGTGGAACAGCCCCCCTCCGACACCATATGGAACAGAAATGAGCTGATCTCACAGAGCCGTGCCCAAAGCCCAGATTTATGGGCAAAGTAAATGATTGTTACTTGTAGCCACTAAGTTTTGGGGTAGTTTGTTATGCAGCAATAGGTAACTGATAGAGTCACCCAGCTTCACTCCTGGTCTCCTAGTGTCAACATCACCACTACCTGAATGATAGACATGTTTTATTGGGAAAATGATTTTTCTCTGTTCCTATGCTTCTGCACCAGTAGGTTGGTTCAGTAATAAATATGTGAGGCCTTTTGTTTGGGGGGGGCGGGGAGGAGGAATTTTAGAGTTAATACAATTTACCCTTCAAAAAGCTGCAAGAATCAGATTAAGTCAGCACGTAAGAGAACTTGGCACAAAGTAATCGATGAATGCTTATATAACAAAAAATTTAAGGGAATATCTTGAGTCAAGGGAATGAACTTAAAGAGTTTTACATTCTGACATAAACATTACCAAAAAGATTATTTTTTAAGATCATAAGAAATGCATGTTTGTCTACTACTTTACTAGCAACCAGCTTGGCCCTTCTATGACTCAGAGAGCTGACTTGGAATCTCAGTTACATGCTCTTTTACTAGCGTCTGAATCCTTTCAGTTTCTCCTCTTAGCCATCATCTGACCAAATTAAATATGGGTTTTCCTTATTTATCCCGAAGCTCATGCCCAGCTTTATTTTCTGCCAGAGCAATCTGTCCTTCGCCGTGTAATGAACTAACCGCACTGAGCTGCTCTTCTTTTCTGAGGGTGAAAATGGGAGCTTACTCCTCCCTTCTTACCTTTCCTCCCCCTGATTAGAGACTGGATGAAACCCTTCCCTTTTGGTTAAGTAGAAGGCAGAGACACAAAGTGCATGTAGACCCTGCGAGTGCACGTCGGTGACAGCAGTCTCGAAAGCATCTGGCCTTGCTTCCACGCGCGCGCAGGGGAGCGCCTCGCCCCCACGCCCGCACACGCTTGGTCAGCAATTTGCTGCGCTTGCAGATCCTGCCAGACGGTATCAAGTCTCTGATCTCACGTGATTGTCAAAACCATCCAGAAAGGGAGCGGAAGAGAAGGGAAACCGAAGCAGACACGGAGACGGCCCTTTAGAGAGCTAGGAAGCCGCAGGGGTTGGACTGGGACCGAGGTCGCCCGCCTCTCCCGTGGATCTCCCCTCAGCGCGGCCCTGGTCCTGATGCTGAGCACCCGGAGCGCGCACACCTGCGCGGGGGCAGGACGAGCCAGCCAATGGGGAACCCGCGTCCAGGAGGCGGGACGGGGAAGTCGCTACCGACGGAGCCTGCCCGAGAGGGATGCAGCTAATGAGCGCCTCGTGCTGGAGAGAGACGGCGGCTCGACCAATGAGAGGCGGTGGTCCGCCGGGTTGAAGACGGAACAGCCAGTGGGGCGCCGGGGCGGGACGGCGAGCCCAGCGCCAACCCGCCAGCGCCCGGCGCTGGCGTGCTGTTCCGATCGCCGCCCGCCATGGCCAGCGCTGCCCGGCTCCTCGCCGCGCTAGCCGCGCTCCTGGCCGCAGCCGCCACAGGCGGAGACGCCCGGCCCAGCAAAATCGGTGCGGGAAGGACGGGGTGGGAGGCTGCGCGGGGGAGGGCTGTGAGGGAAGAGGGATCGTAGCCGAGAGCAACCGGGTGGGGGAAGGGGAAGGAAGCTGGACGAAGGAGGGGTCCTCGGGAGAGGAACGGGCTGGAGGAGAGGCGAGGGACTGAGACTGGGCGAGGAAGGGGACCGGTGGGAGGGAAGGTGCTGATGCCGAATGGCATGGGCATGTGGCGACGGCTGCCTGGGGCGGAAAAGAGGCTTGGGACCGGACTGGCCACTGATCTCACCCGAAAGGCCAGGAGCATTGAGCATCTGCGGTGGACCTGGCTCTTTGCCAGGTGCCCCTATGGGTGACAGAGAGGCCCAGGACTGGGTGATGTCATTCATAAAGGTTTATTGAGGGCCGTCTGTGAAGCAGGCACAGTGCTCCGTAGTTCCTGTCTGGAGGCGGGACTGCACAATACAGGGAAGTCAGTGGTAAGGCTGAGAAGGTACCCTGATGGGAAGAGCACTTCGTCCATCTTCAAGGCTCCGGGAGGGCTCTGGAGGGCTTCTTAGAAGGAACATTTAAGCCAAAACCTCAGGGAGAATAGGAGAGAGAACCCAGGAAGGTCTGCTGGAGATCAGTTTGCTGAATGACAGTGGAGAACTTTAACAGCAGTCATCTTGGGTTTTATTACAATATTTTATTTTGAAAATTTTCAGATGTACAACAGAGTTGAAAGAACTGGATATACAGTGGTCAACTGTGTACTCACCACCTAGATTCTGCCCTTAGCAAACTGCTCCTGTACTTGCGTTATTACATAACTATCTTCCCCTCCCTCCATGAATTCAACTTACATCTTAATGCATTTCAAAATAAACCGCAGGCATCAGGACATTTGCTAAATACTTCTTCCTGCATCTCATTGACTAGAGCTCCATATTTTTTTGCTCTTTCTATTAACAATTGTCAATTTTAACTCGACAGGGCTCTTAAAGATATTCCAGTCCCTCACATATAAAATTCCCATGGGCAGAGATGCTAGTCTTCTGGGGACAGAGTCCCCACTCCACTAAGCTGCCCTCTCTGCCCCCTTATTGGCAGGGAAGCGTGTCCCTTGAAAGCACCACAGACTTATTGGGCTAGTACAGTGCTAAGGCTTCTTTGGATTACAAAACCGCAGCTCAGGCCATAAAGGGTTAAGACAGATGAGCCTGCTAGAAATCAGTTTGGGCCTGAGAGTCTAGGGTTTTCAGGGGAGAGAGAATCCTGAGAGCTAGAGCAGCAGGAGAAAACCTCAGGGAGAAGGTGGATTTTGGCTCCAAAGGATAGGGAAGTTAGGCACACTGTGTCTGGAGTGGCAGGGCACTCCCTTCATCTCCCAAAAAATGGGCAACAGAGCAAGACACTTCACACTGGCCCCTGGGAAGGGGCAGGGCCTCCTCCCAGCACTCCTGTTTCCAGCAGTACATAGCTGGTTGCCTGCCTTGTCCCTGCCTACCTGGCCCAGCGGTCACCCGGGGCAGGATACTTGGCAATGCCAAGATGCTTGGTAGTTTTTCTGATTGTCCTCATCTTGGTGGTTTGGAGTCTACACACGAGAATATGGAGCTTTCCTGTGAGGATGGCTTTATCCCCAGACTGCTGTAGGGTCAAATCTGAATACCTCTGTGTACATCGGACCCTTTACCTCCACCCCCAAAGCTCCACACACCGCCCTGCTCGTGCTGTTCTCTCCAGGGAGAATGTGCTTCTGCTGCCAGGCAAAGCCGATCGTCCTCCAGGGCCCTGGTCAGACATTACTTCCCCTGCGAGGCCTGTGTCTCCATGTGCTCATGCACAATACGTTGCTTCCTCCTCAGGATTCCCCGGAACCCTGTTGTTGCACTGGGTCACACGTTGTCATAGCTTGCAGTGCATGAGTCTGTCTGCCCACTCCCTGCCTGAGCTCAGGAGGACAAAAGCCATGCCTGATTCTCTTGGGCCCTAGCACGTCTTATCATGGACCAGGGAGTGGGCGTCGTTTTGTGGGCATTGAATGCGCTGCTTCTCAATGAGGTGAGCTCTTCTGCTTCCCCAGAGCCCTGTGGGCAGCTTCGAGGCCTCATGATATTAGTTCCTCTGAAAAATGGATAACTTGGGGCTCTGTCGCAGACAGGAAGGGAACGCACTGGTTGAGAAAGGTTAAGGGCACTCTTAGAAATGGCTTTGTAAACACTGAAAAGGAGGAAGTTTTGTTTTGTTTTGTTTTCAAGATGCAACAAATACTTAGCTTTACTGCCTGCCAGGGTCTGGGGGGCCTAGGGAGCTGCTCTCAGTCCTTAAATGGACCAGTGAAGGATAGTGTGCAAGAATAAGGCCCCGGGGAAGGAGCGTGTGCTGGAGGAATATGTGGGAGTGACACCTGACTTGTCTTAGGTGAGTGAGGCAGGCAAAACTCTAATTGCACACAGCGGCCCTAGAAGCAGCGAGGCAAAAGGCGACGACAGCTTTCCCAAAAAAGGAAGCAATGTAGGCCAAGGCACAAGTGTGACAGAGCGAAGTCATGGGCTCCACAGCCGAAGAAGTAGACGCAGATAAGAAGGGGGAGTGGTAGGGGTGGGGCAGGGAGTGCCCAAGTAACGGAGGCCAGATCAAAAAGACCTTTGCGTTTTTGCCTTCTTGACAGGACCTAGGCTGTCTAGTCTGTCATGGGTCCAATAGGGGTCTGGGAAGGACAAATCAATGCCAGATTTACCTCCTTTTCTATTTAGACAGACTGCCAGATGGGAGGAATGCTGGGTCTCAAATTGTGGGAGGTGTGACTGTCCAGTCCAGTAGCTTCATAGCTGCCTTGCTGTCTTGGCATAGTGCTATTATGAGTATCCAGATTAAGCTGTCTGGACAGTGGTGCCTGGTAACCCACAGAGCCCACATTGCCAGTGAAACATTTTACCAGTGACTTGGATGAGAGCACTCATGGCTTATGAACCAAGTTTGCAAATAGCAGGAAAGCAGGAGGCACAGTGAAGACAGTAGATGATGAGATCCCCAAAGACATCAAAGCTGAAACTTTGGAATAAGAGTCCAAACCGGCATAGGGTGCCCTGCACGGTAGTGAGCGGCCCGTCCCAGGGTGCATTCCAGTCTTGGCAAACAGCAAATGTAGAAGTGATTAAAGTGTCAGGTGGTAGGTTGCTCTAGACCAAGGGTGGCTGACTCCTTCAGTAAAGGGCTAGAGAGTAAACACCTCAGGCTTTGCAGGCCATAGGGTCTCTGCGGCAAGTGCTCTTCTCTGCCACCCTAGTGTGAAAGCAGCCATAAGCAGGCTCCAGAAGGAGAGCGGCTGTGTCCCAGTAGAAGTCTGTTTGCAAAAACAGTTGTGGCTGGGGCGCCTGGGTGGCTCAGTGGGTTAAAGCCTCTGCTTTCGGCTCGGGTCATGGTCCCAGAATCCTGGGATCGAGCCCCGCATCGGGCTCTCTGCTCAGCAGGGAGCCTGCTTCCCCCTCTCTCTGCCTGCCTCTCTACTTGTGATCTCTGTCTGTCAAATAAATAAAAATCTTTAAAAAAAAAAAAAAAAAAAAACAGTTGTGGCCTAGAATTGGCCCGCAGGCTATAGTTTGCTGACCCCTGGATTAAGGAGTCATTTCCAAACACTGATCTTGCCTAACAGTACCTGCAGTGACCAGGTTTTCACCAATTCAGAATGAAATAAAAATAGAGACAATGTAGTGAGTTTGTATAAAAATATTCTCTTTACATGATCATCCAGAATGTTGAGATTCTTTCCTGCTAACGTGTCTTTTTCATTATAAAATGAGCGTTACAGTAGGTGACAATTTTCAGGTTGTCCTTTGCTCTCTGCAAATAGCTTTAGTAAAAACACCAGCCTGCAGATTTCCTTTTTGAGAGGTGATAAGTAGATGAAATGCAGGGGCCTGGGCACCACCTCCCAGGGGGTGGTCTGCATGGGACCTGCAGCCTTACCACCCCCTGTGCTGTCTCTCCCCTCTCTGCCTCTCTGGCCTGCCAACAGCCGTGGTTGGGGCCGGAATCGGGGGCTCCGCTGTAGCGCATTTCCTCCAGCAACACTTCGGGCCCCGGGTGCAGATCGACGTGTTTGAGAAGGGGACTGTGGGCGGCCGCCTGGCCACCATCTCCGTCAATAAGCAGCACTACGAGAGCGGGGCCGCCTCCTTCCACTCCCTGAGCCTGCACATGCAGGACTTCGTCAAGCAGCTGGGTGAGTGTGTTGCGCCAAGTTCCTCCCCCCCCCCCAACTCTCCATGTGTCTTGCCCAGGGCCGGTGGCAACCACTGGGCTTCTCCCAGATGGCCCTGGAGGTCAGGGCCAGAGGGTCATGTAGCCCCATCTCCTCGTTTTACAGATGGAGCATCTGAGACCAGAGAGGGGAAGGAACTTGCCCAAGGTTACACAGTGAGTTAGTTGCAGAGCCGGGATTAGAACCCAAGCCAGTTTCTTTCCCTTTTGACTTGCCACCTCTCGGTAGCCATAATTATAATGTCTTCCATGTGCTGTATGCTTGCCAGGTACCTGGCATCGTTCCAGGTGGGATGTGGGCTTTCCATCCTCCCTACCCAACCACCCTCTTGCAAGGCAGGTGTTAGGTCTCCTGAGGAAAGGAAGGCTCAGAGGGTCTCTACACCTTTGCTGCGCCCCCGCTACCGAGGAGTAGGAGCCGAATTCAACCCCAGCAGCACCTGGCGAAACCACAGACAACAGTCCTGTTTGACACACAAGCTCTGCTTCTCAGAAGGGACCCTGCAGGTGTACTAAAGAGAGCTAAGTGGCAAACACACACAGTTACTCATTGCAGCGTTGCTGGAGGTAGCAGAAGGTTGAAAACATCCCACCTGCCCCCCCACTGGGATATGAGAGTAAATACTGTTTAAGTGCACAGCAGCCAGACTGGGGAAGTCCTTCAGGCCTAGTATAGAGCACTCGCAGAGACACAGCGTGTCAGTAGGATGCAGAGCTGCAGATAGTATGTGGGAGCGGAGGAGGAGTGACTCCTGGCTATACCCATCCTTAGGAGTGTTGGCAGAAAATCTCTCTGGAAGGATGCTGAAGGAATGTGGCCTCCGTGATGGGGAACTTGGTGGCTCGGGGACAGGAATAGGGGGAAGAAACAGAAGCCTGTGACTTGGGACAGGTCCTAGAAGCTAAGCCTCGGTTTCTACATCTTTAACTGGGGGCTGCTGTCACCTGTTCTGCCTCTTCCCAGGCTGAGAGAGCATGAAGCGAGATGCTGAAGTCCCGCTGCTCTGTAGGCTGTCTCGTGTGGACGGTTGCAAAGAGCCGGGACTCCGCCCAGGCGGTCTTGGCGCCGGGGCTTGCCATCCAAGAGCCAGCAGTCAGTCCCTGGCCATTCCAGGATGACCGCTGAATTCCCTGCACTCGTGGCTGAGTGCATCCCTGTTCAAAAAAACCCTTGTAAACTGGTACATTACTTTAAGTCTCACGTCTTTATCAACTAGCCTGCCCAGGGCATCTGTGGACTGTTGCAAACAAGCAGCACAGAGGAGCAGACCGTAGTGGCTGGCTCTTCCCTTTAACGGAGCCAGTCCATTTGCATCCTTCGGGAGGACCCTAAATGTCGCTCGGGCACTGCTAGGTCTCCTGGGGGAGAGGGGCGCTCTGAGAGGGACCTGAGGGGCTCCTGCCTGTCCCCTCAGGCCTGAGGCACCGGCGAGAGGTGGTGGGCAGGAGCGCCATCTTCAGCGGGGAGCACTTCGTGCTGGAGGAGACGGACTGGTACCTGCTGAACCTCTTCCGCCTCTGGTGGCACTACGGCATCAGCTTCCTGCGGCTGCAGATGTGGGTGGAGGAGGTCATGGAGAAATTCATGAGGTACGCCGGGCGGGGCTTGCACACGCCGCCCTACAAGGGCGCCCCTGGGGTGTGCAGAAGCGGAGGCAGCTGGTGGGAGAGGAGGGCGGGCAGTGGGCTGCCCTGAAGAGCAGGGCCCCGTCTGAAGGGGGCGGCTAGCACTCTGTCCTATGGGAATGCCGACCTCCTGTGGCTAGGTCTTCCGGTTTTCTGGAAGACGCTAGAAATCCAGAGTGATGTGTGAAATCTCCTGGTTTTTCAGTATATGCAACCAATTCATCTTAGAAATAAGCCAAATGAAGCACATCTAGAGGACTCATACAGCCTCAGGCTGTGCCTTCTAAGCCCAAGTGACCCCCAGTTTTTCCCATGTAGAACAAACTCCTTTTCCACCACTTCCCTCCTCCTTGGGCCCTGGCCTCCTCCCCCACTCCTTTATATGATGAGGACAAGTGTTCCGATGTCACTCTGTCTGCTTCTCACCGTTCACCCACTCGCCACCTGGCATGCCAGCTCTCCCCTGAGGGTCCTCCCTGCTCCCTGGCCCAGAGGCAGACATTCAGGATGACCCCCAGCCTCCTTGCTGGGTCCTGGTGCTTTGCCACCCTTCCCACCTCCACACCTATGCCCTTCATGGCATCCCTACCTTTAACTTTCCAGGAATCCCCCAGACGTAATGTCCTTACCCCTCTTACACCTTTCCCCCTTGTCCATTTACCCAAACCTACAATGCTGACTTTTCTTTCATGGGAGAGGAACTCTATCTAGATGTCCCGTTATGACCAGACTCAGCACGTTGACAAAGCAGCCCAGGTAGAGGCAGCATATCAAAGACCAGTGCCTCCGGAACTCCATCAGCCGGTCAGTCCCTGAGACTGGGGCTGCTGTGGAGGGGCGAGACGGGAGCTCGCTGGGGTGTGTGGGAGCCCCATCTGATGAAGCCGGGAGGGAGGCCAGGCTGGGCTAGCACAGAACATGACAACACTGGTGTGAGGCCAGTCCCACCGGGTCCAGCGTGGCCCTAGAAGCCAGCGCAGAGTGCACACTGCTGAAGCGAGCAATGTGACAGAGGGGGTGGGCTGGGGCCCACTGCCTGGCAGTCCCCCATGGGTGAGAAGAGGACTGTACCCTCAGGCAGGGCAGTTCAGACACCATAGTTGTCCTTTAGCAGCGCCGTGGGGAAGCCAGATCTAGTCGGGCTCCAGACAGTTTGCTCTGCCCCCTGCACTGTCCCTATAGCTGGGGGAGGCCCACCGGCGTTAGCAGACAGGCCAAGAAACCAGCCTCCTCTCTCACCCTCCTCGTGGAGAGGCAGGGCGGGGCCCTGCTGGGCCGCCCAGGTGCTGGGAGCCAGGACTGGCTGGTCAGACGGCACACGGGCTCCAGCTCTGCGTGTCTTCCAGGATCTACAAGTACCAGGCCCACGGTTACGCCTTCTCGGGCGTGGAGGAGCTGCTCTACTCGCTGGGGGAGTCTGCCTTCGTCAACATGACCCAGCGCTCCGTGGCCGAGTCTCTGCTCCAAGTGGGCGTCACTCAGCGCTTTATCGACGATGTTGTCTCCGCTGTCCTGCGGGCCAGCTATGGCCAGTCTGCAGCAATGCCCGCCTTCGCCGGTGAGCCTCTGCCCTCGGCCTGCCTCCTGCCCTTTCCTGGCCCACAGCACCTAGGATGGGCTGCCACCCCACCCCCGCCAGTGACAACCCCACACCCACCAGGCTCAGTACAGCTGTCTAAGCACATTCCTGCCTCAACCCTCTTTGATTCTGGCATCGGCCCTCCAGGCTGCCAGGAAATGATGTTCACCCCACTTCTCAGATGGTGGAAGCAAAGCTCAGATCTTAGTTCCGGTCTGTTTCCACTACTCCTGCTGGGGCTGGTTTCAGGACCTGGCCTGCTGGGGCCAGCGGGCGTGTGCATAACCCGCCATCCTCCAGCGCAGGCCGGGGCCTTCTCTCCTCCCAGCCTCCTAACGTGGAAGGTGCAAGCTCAGTCCTTGGTCCGCGTCTCAACTACTCACACTTCCACCCACTGACTCCCAAGCACGCCCTCCAGCCCAGACCTCCCTTCAGGACTGCAGACTCACGTGTCCAGTGCTACCCTTACGTCTCCACTGGTGGGCCTGGTGGGCACTCAGGGCGGCCACACCTGAGCTCTTGACCTTCCCCTGAAGCCCGTGTCTCTGAGAGGCTTCCACAGTTCCTTTCCGCTGCTCCAGCCAAAACCCGGACTGGTGCCTTCTCTGAGATCCGTCACATATCATATCTCATCTTCAAAGGAAGGAGGGAGGGAAGTGTGCGAAGGGAGGGAGGAAGGGAGGGAGGGAAAGAAGGAGAGGAGAGGAAGGAAAGGAAACAAAAAAGGGAAGGACAGGCAGCTGCTTTGCCTTCCACTTGTGGCCAGAATCTGACCACTTCCCAGCACTGCTTCCTCCCTGTTCCAAGCTCAGCATCCCTCACCCAGATTACTGCAAGTCTCCTGCCAGGCCCCCCTCCCGCACCCCTCGTCCCCTTCCCCCTGCAAGCTATTCTTAACACATCAGCTGGTTGAGCCTTTTAAAACAAAGACACATCAGGTCAGACCTAAGTTGACCTACGTTGTAAGGTGTATAAGGCCTCCCACTTGCCTTCAAATAAAGTCCTTCAAATAAGTCTTTCCAGTGGCCTGCAAGGCCTCCATGGCCCAGGCCCCACCACCTCCCTGCCCCCTCACCCCAGTCCAGCCACTCTGGACCCCTTTGCCTGTCCCCTGCGTTCCAGATGCGCTCCTACCTTGGGGCTTCTGGGCAGCCATTCCTCCACCCGGAATATTCTTCCCTGAGACACAGTCATGGTAAACTCTTACTCCCTAAAATGTCTTTGTGCACATGTTCCTTTTCATTGACGCCATCCCATCACCCAGTTTTCAATCCCATGGACACCTCCTCCCACCCCCTGCAGTGCCAGTCCCCCTACCCGGCGGCATCATTTACTTCTTTCTCTCTTCCCCCTAGAATGTCAGCTTCCCAAGGGCAAGAAGTTCTGTCTCCTTTGCTCACTGACGTACCCCCAACCCTTAGAACAGGGCCTGGATCCGTGGAGGCACTCAGCCCATTTTTGTTGAATAAATGAATGAAAAGGTGTGTATTTGACAAGCATTTCCCTAGTGTCCAGGATGCTATCCCTCTCGCTGATGGCGTGGCTGGCTCCCTCCCAGCCGTGAGGTCCCGCCAGGTGTCCCCTCAGCGAGGCTCTCCTGCTCACTCTTTCAGTAGCTTGTGTGTATCCTTGAAGATACAATTCATATACCACACAATTGACCCATTGGTATTTTTAAAGATTTTATCTTTAAGTAACCCCTATACCTAACAACCCAACGCAGGGCTCGAACTCACAACCCTGAGATCAAAAGTCACACCTTCCACTGACTGAGCCAGCCAGGTGCCTCCAATTCACTGATGTAAAGTGAATTTGAGTTGTGCATCCATTATCACAATCAAGTTTAGAGTATTCTCAATGCCTCCAGAATCCTGCATACCTGTAGCCATCACCTCCCTGACAACCCCCCGCCTTCTAGCCCTGGGCAACCATAAATCCACTCTGCTTCTAGGGATTTGCCACTTCTGGGCAGTCTGTAAACAGAATCTTACCATCTGTGATCTTTTATACATGGTCCTGGCACGGAGCGTGTTTTCAGTTGATAGCCTTGGGAATTTTGCTGTATTTGTGCATGTGTTGTCTCTCCATGCCCGTGTTGGGGGATTCTTGGCCTGAGGGGGGAGGCCCAGCAGGTAGGATAGTGCTGGACTCTGCAGGCTCACAGCCCAGAGATTCTGAGAACCCACTGGCCACTCTCCCCCTCCCAGGAGCCATGTCACTAGCTGGGGCCCAGGGCAGCCTGTGGTCTGTGGAGGGAGGCAACAAGCTGGTTTGCTCCGGCCTGCTGAAGCTCACCAAGGCGAACGTGATCCACGCCACAGTGACCTCTGTGACCCTGCAAAATACCGGTGAGTGAGCAGAGCAGGATGCATGGCCGCTCTGTTTCCTAGACCAGGGGCGCTTCCACCAGCCTGTCCCTAAACCCTGGTCTGTAAAAGGCTGCTGAGTGGTTCCAAAAAACCAGTGGGAAGCCCCAGCACTGCCAAGTGACACCAGAGGGCACTGTCGTCCTGATTCTAACGTCAGAGCCAGAGGGCTGAGACTCACCTCCAGCCAGCCCCGTTCATTTGACTTTGAGCCTCAGCCTTGCCCCAGTCTCTCCAGCAACTCAGCTGCAGAGCTAGAGCAAAAGCTCCAGACTCCTGACTCCCAGTCCAGTGCTTCCTCTGCAGCCACACCAGTGTGGAAAGCCCAGGACCCAGCATCCGGAGGGCCCTGCTACACCCAAAGCCTCATACCCTCAGCACTGGGCCCCAGGTGGACATCAATGGATAGTGGGCAAGAAGTAAATTGACTTTTGTGCTCGATTATCTGTCTTTCCAGAAGGGAAACCCTTGTACTATGTGGAGTACGAGAATGAGGTGGGCAACGGGTCCGACTTCTATGACATAGTGGTCATCGCCACGCCCCTGCACCTGGACAACAGCAGCAGCTCCATCACCTTTGAAGGCTTCGACCCACCCATCGATGCCGCCCAGGGCTCTTTCCAGCCCACCGTGGTCTCCTTGGTCCACGGCTACCTCAACTCTTCCTACTTCGGTTTCCCCGACCCCAAGCTTTTCCCCTTCGCCAGCATCCTCACCACAGATTTCCCCAACTTCTTCTGCGCTCTGGACAACATCTGTCCCGTCAACATCTCTGCCAACTTCCGGCGGAAGCAGCCCCAGGAGGCGGCCGTCTGGCGTGTCCAGTCCCCCAAGCCCCTCCTCCGGTCCCAGCTGAAGACCCTCTTCCGCTCCTACTACTCGGTGCAGACTGCCGAGTGGCGGGCCCACCCCGTGTATGGCTCCCCCGGCACCCTCCCGCGCTTCGCCCTCCACGACCAGCTCTTCCACCTCAATGCCCTGGAGTGGGCAGCCAGCTCGGTGGAGGTGATGGCCGTGGCTGCCAAGAACGTGGCCCTGCTGGCCTACAACCGCTGGTACCAGGACCTGGACAAGATCGACCAAAAGGATCTGATGCACAAGGTGAAAACCGAGCTGTGAGGGGTCCAGGGAGAGCCTGGGAGCACCCGTACCCCGCGGAAGACGGCTCGCCTCCACAGCGGCCGGGCTGGGCAGGCTGCGCTGGCCGCCAGGCCTCGTGTGGTAAGCTGCTGCCCCTGCCGGCCTGGTCCCTGTAGCCCACTCTCTGCCTTTCTCTCTTAAGGACTTTCACAGTGTTTGCTTCTTGTTAAGGGGGGACTAAGAGAGGGAAGAAAATTCAAGCCTGTGTATTCATTTTATTTATTTTTTTTTTAAGAAGAAATAAAAATCCATCATCTCCAGCTGCTTCTGACTTGGTTTCCTAAGGGGAAGATGGGAGTCACTGGGGAGGAAACAAGGGGCAGAGAACGCCAAGTCACATTTCCTTATTGCTTCTCATTGCCTACTCCCAGAACGTATGCGAGGCAGCACCTACAATGAAACTGGGGTGCCTGGATGGCTCAGTTGGTTGAGCGGCCGGCTCTTGTTTTCGGCTCAGGTCATGATTCAGGGTCCTGGAATCAAAGCCCTGCCTCAGGCTCCGGGCTCTGTGTTCAGCAGGGAGTCTGCGTAAGATTCTCTCCTGCCCCTCTCCCTGCTTGTTCTCTCTTTCTTTCTCTTGCCCCATCTCTCTCAAATAAGTAAATCTTTAATAAAAACCAAGACATGTACCAGATGGTTACAAATAAGGTAGAAGACCAGAAGACATAAGACACGGTAATAGCTCCTCTTTCCTGTGTGCCTGCTAGATATGAGGTACCTAGTTAAATACTAGGTTCCTAGGTACTAGGTACCTAGATACCACCTCTCAACAAGCCTCTCAACAACACTGAGTATTGGGAGAGATGACTGTGGTAGGACCCAAGGAAGAGATGGTTACTGAGATACTCACCTCAGTGAAACCGTTAGTATACCTCTGAGCTTCCTGGCAACCCAGGGGGGAAAGGGGAATACACCAGGCCATGGGGAGAAAAAAGCTTTTCCTTGGCACCTGGAAGAGTTGACCATTCTGTCCATTATGCAAGGGTTGAAGAGTAATACGCTGGATCTTTCTTGCAAGAATACAAGTTCCCAGATGGGGGAGGGCAGCCCTACCTTACCCACAAACATTCACCCCAGCAGAAGAAAGAATGAAAAGGTGTCAAGAAGGAGTTCTGAGATGAAGCTGAGTCTGATGCCCAGCTCCCACCCAGACCTGCTAATCTGGCTCTGGGGGAGGGCCCAGAAACCACGAGGACACCACACAGCCAAAGCCAAGCACTGATACTGTGCTTTCCGAACAGGAATGGCTCCCAAGGTCATCCTGCGAACTTCCCTCTTTCTGTAAAGATGGTGGCAACAGCACAGCATGAGGAAATTACTCACCCAAGGTCTCTTGGTGAGTTCAGGGGGCTTAAATCTGGAGCGTCTCCCTAAAAATAATTAAATTCAGGAGTGCCTGGGTGGCTCAGTCAGTTAAGCCTCTGACTTGGTTTCGGCTCAGGTCTTGCTCTCAGCGTCATGGGATGGCGCCCTGCCTGGGACTCCGTGCTCCCTGTGCTCTGCTTGAGATTCTTTCCTGCTCCCTCTCCCTCCTCCTCTGCCCCTCCCCTTGCTGGTGCTGGTTCCTGCACAATCTCTCGCTCTTTCTAAAATAAATAAATAAATAATAAATAAAATCTTAAACTTTTTTTTTTTTTTTTACTTCAGCACAGACCAAAATACCCTGCACCCCCAAACTGGCCTTGGAGTTGTTTTTGCTGCTCTGGGGTGATAGTGGTGACAGTGAAGAATGTCTTTGAAGTGCACCTAGCACTTACCTGTGGGTTATTATAGGATTTACAAAGCCGGCACATGGGTGAGAATGCTTTGGCTTGCAGTAGTAAAAAACCAACCTTACACTGGCCTAAGCAACAAAAAGGTCTTACTGGTAATGAGAGTCCAGGCACAGGGCAAGCATCAGCTCTGTGCCATGCCAGACCCATTTCTTCTCTCCTGGTCAGAGATGGCTGCCAACAGCGCCCAGGGCAAGAGGTCTCTCCCGGCTGCGCTGCACCAGTGGGGGGTCCCTGCTGACCGAATTTGAAGAATTTGAATTCGCTGTGACCAAGCAAATGCCCCGCGTGCTGATTGGCTTACTCCTCTGCTAGACCGCTCCGTCAGGACGCAGGGGAAGATATAAAGCTGATTGGCTTAGAACAGTGAAGTCCCTCCCCTGGAGCAGAGTGGGGTCTCATCCAAACTACCAATTTGGAGAAGTGGAAAGGGTGTTAGAGAGACCAACCACATGCAGGATGGGGCTGTGCCCTCGCCCTCTTCTCAAGGCCAGTGGAATCAATATGTAACGACATCCGTTCATGGTTTGTGTTTGAAATGAAGATGCCACGGGCTGTCGTGGTGTCTTTGATGAGTGTTGGTATTGGGCCAGAGAGAGCCAAGGCCAGTTTCAAACTGGTCCCTGATAACCATCCCTCCCTTGCATTCCTAAGGCTGTGCGTACAGAAGAGGCAAACGAGGACAGTTACACCTGATCCCCAGTCCTTGGCTGGGGCTTTGTGTGGCTCCACGCTCCAACCTCAATGCTGTAGAGCAGGCTCGTCCTTCAGGAACATCCTTTGTCTGGGTAGACAGGCCTAAACAGCTCAGAACGAACGCGGGCCAAAATGCCCACACTTCTTGCTGGACTGCTGCCCCAAGCCCCGACCTGGGAGCTGCATCTCACCACCTCTGTGCCTGCAAGGAAAATCCAGAGATTCCTGAAGACAGCAGAAGGGAGCATGTGGACGGGCAGGAGACCTTGGCCCCAGGGCCCAGCCTAGCCTTCTCAGACCAGGGCAGGAAGCTCCTAGGACCCACAGCCCTCCGGGAGAAGAGAGAGCAGTTGCTGGGACAGGGAGAGCCCTGTAACCTGCCAAACAAGGAAGGAAGGAGGCCACCCTCGTCTACAATAGTCATGGAGTGGTGTGGTGGACATTTCAAACTCTTCACAGGGACTCCACTCTCAGAGCAGGTGACCTAAGTGTAACTTCAACACTTGGAGGTAGGGGAGGTTGTGGAGGGTAGAGTTGGGGACAACTAAGGTTTGGCGGGGGCAGAGAGGAATGCCTAGCTCTTGATCCACCTTTGAAGGAGCAATGGGAGCTGGGGCAGATCTTGAGCTCCCCCTAGAGGCCTCCATGGGTGCGTGCACGCATGCATTCATTCACCAAGCCCTGCAACCGGTTTAGCACTGGACCCGGAGCTAGGTGCTGGTGATGCCTCGCTGAAGGAGGCAGATACGGCCCCTATTCTCATGGAAGGGGCGGTTTCTCGCCAGACAGTGCAAAACATAAAACACACATAGACTCAAACCAAAGGAGGTTCCTGGGCACAGGATAGAACCAGTGCTTCCAAAGGTCCTGAGCAATTTGCTGCTACCCTTTAGACCAGGGGGCTGAGAAGGACCAGCTGCCAGTCCAGGCTCACGAGGCCAAGTTCCTAAGCTGCAGAATGGTAACATTGGAAAAGACCCCAAAGATCCTAAATCCCATCTGCTCATTTCACAAATGAGAATACCGAAGCCCAGAGAGAGGAAAAGGCAGCATCCGTATAAAACTAACCAACGTTTATTGAGGATGTCTGTGTGTCTGATGGCCTGGTAGGAGTAGGACAGCCTGTCCCACCCGGATGAGGAGTTTCCCGGCCCAATCCCTATGCCCCAGGGAACCCAGGGTATCCTAGGACTAGAGCAACCCTCCTGCAGCTCAGCTCTTCCCACGCCCTCACGCCACAGCCAGGCTTGAAGGCTGTGTCCGAAGGCCCAGAGAGCAGGTTGTGGGGACCTCAGCGATGAACCACCCCGGGAAGGAGGAACGGTTGCTGAGGGCATCAGCCCAGGCTGGCACATGAAGTCTATTTTCCATGTGTCTGGAACCAGGCCAAAGCTTCCTGGGGTAATTTTAACCAGTATCCACTCTAGAACAATACCAAAAAAGGTAAGTTGCTTACCACCCCAGACAGGCGCATACCTAATCATTGCCCTTTCATGAATTAGACTCTGAAAGCATTCAGAGAGAAAACTGCAGGTAGAGGAGCCAAGCAAAGTATCCTTATGTTGGCTGTTGGCCCTCTTATTGAAATTACCCCTGAAGTCCCAGCTATTCTTACCCTCAGAAAATAGCCTCAGCCCCTCAGCTGTCTTGGGGTAGGGAAGGTATTTTTAGACCCTAGAACAGCTGATTCAGGCTCGCTGCGGGAACTAAGAGGTCAGGGGAGGATTGAATTGCAAGGAGCTAATGGGGGAGCAGGGAGTTATCCAGGGGGCAGGAACGAGCAGGGGCTTTATGACAAGTCAGTCCAGTGCCTTTTTGATCGGCAGAGTGTCTTGATCTAAGCCAATGGTTCTCACCTGAGGGTTGATGGAGGGGAGGTGATGGGGAAGACGGTGGTGGGCATTAAAGAAAACACTTGTTATGATGGGCACTGGGTGTGTATGTAAGTGATGAATCACAAAATTCTACTCCTGAAACCAATATTGCACTGTATGTTAACTAGAATTTAAATTTAAAAAAAAAAAAAAAACAGTGGTTCTCAAAGTGTGACAAACTCTCTCTCTCAGTGTCACCTGGGAACCACTGTGTTGGAAACGCCAAATTTCTGGGGTGCCTGGTGGCTCAGTCGGTGAAGCATTTGCTTTCTGCCCAGGTCATGATCTTGGAGTCCTAGGATCAAGCCTCGCCAAGTTGGTGGCGGGGGGCCGGGGGGGGTGGTGGTCCCTGCTCAGCAGGGAGTCTGCTTTTCCCTCTCCCACTGCCCCTCCAGCCCACTCGTGCTCTCTCTCTCTCAAATAAATAAATAAAATCTTTTAAAAAGTAAGAAAGAAAGATAGAAAGCAAGAAAGCCAAGTTTCAGCTCCCACCCGGAAAATACTGAAAGCCACAGCATGTGGGGCCTAGCACTCTGTGTTTTAATGAGCCCTCCAGATGATTCTGGTGCTAGCTAAGGCTTGAGAAGCACTGAGATCAGCAAACCATCTAGCCAGATCCCCTTGTACATAAGGCTAGAGGAAAGAACGATCTACACTGGTGCTTCTCAATTCTCCCTTTGCTCAAAGTGATCGAGCTCAGCCCGGAGAAGTGCATGTCCACGTGGAAGCTTCAGGTGCTGGCTGGCCCAGGTGCAAACCCCCACTCTTTGGCAACCCAGAGGCTCTGCTTTTTTCTGGGTCTAAGGCTGTCCTGCAGAGAATCTCGGAGCTGAAAGAGACCTTACAGGTCACTTAGCCCAACCAGAGCTGAAATTTGCTGCACAGTATCCACAGAGCCTCAGCATTAGCTGGGCCCTTCCACGAACTGGGAGCCCGATGCTTCCTAAGAGCTTGTTTGCAATTGTCCTTGACTTACTTGGGGAGAGCTAGGGCTTATTCACTCCTATATAGGTTTAGATCATTGTAGAAATGAATGCGATAATTTTAAAATAACCCATCTCGGTGCTGGAGAACTCTGGGTAATGGGATATCCTCCTTTACACTGGTCTGAAGTCTACCACCCCACAGCCTCCCATCCCCACCCTGGTTTCGGCTTCGGAGCCATAAGGAGCAAATCCAAGATCTTGCTTAACGAAAGACAGCATTTACTTCTCACAGGCCTCACTTGGCGTGGGAGCACCGGGAGGACGGTCTCTGGCTCGCCGCAGCCTCCGGTTCAGAAGATGCAGGTGCAGCCCACGGCGATGGTCTCCATGACCGCGCGCTGGCGGCACGGCCCAGTGCGGGGCGGCAGCGGGCAGAGGCGGCGGCGCACGGGCACCTGGCTGAACACAGGCACGCTCACCATGCTGCGGTCCTCCTGCATGGTGAAGGGGTTCACGCAGCCCAGGCACAGGCACCGCGCCTCCGGCAGGTCTGCAGGGATGCGGCTCGGGTCGTGGTTGATGCTACAGGAAGGCAGGAGAGAGCCCTGAGTGGCAGGTGTTCAGGACAGGGCACATCTGTGCCCATCCTCCACACCCCTACCTTTCCTAACCGGGGTGTTGATCCCCGCAGCAAGACTGTGCTCTGCTGGGGTCTGGGCAGTGATGAACTCTCGGTTCCGGGTGAGAAAACTGAAGATCTTGGAAGGCAAGCCAGCCCCAAGGTTATCCAGGCTCAAGGGCACCAGTCAGTCATCCAGTTCCCTTCTCTCATCCCCAAGTTGCCCATCTCTGCACTAGATTGTACGGTGGGATCACAAGGAAGCTAAGGCTTTCTGTGTCTCGCGCCCCCTCCCCACCACGAGTTTATATTCTTGAGAAACTTCATCCACAGGAAATGATATAAGAACACATTGATGCCTAATCCTCACCAAAAGAGGTAAGGCTGACTGCATTTCTCTTCATTCAAGACATACTTTTACACACCCAACATGTGAATGACTCTGTCCTAGACATGGGGTGTTCACTGATGGACAACACACAGCTTCCCTCGTAGAGCTGACAGTATGGGGACTTGCTTTGTGACCATGCCTTCCTTGTGCCTCAACTTTCTCATCTGCTAAATGGGTGGGAGAGAGTCTGTGGACCTGCAGCATCTGTAGCACACAGGAGCTTACTAGAAATGCAAAATCTTGGGGCGCCTGGTGGCTCAGTGGTTGAGTGTCTGCCTTCGGCTCAGGTCATGATCCCAGAGTCCTGGGATCGAGCCTCATGTCAGGCTCCTGCTCAGCAGAGAGTCTGCTTCTCCCTCTCCCTCTGCCTGCCACTCCCCCTGCTTGTGTTCTCTTGAAAAAAAAAAATACAAAATCTCGTCTCTACCCCAGATCTCCTGAGTCAGAACCTGCATTTTTATAAGATCCCCCCTGCCACCAAAAAAAAATCAAGGCCACAGTAAAGTTTGAAACCCAGCTTTGCAGGATTTTAATGGACCTTCCCAATTGCCACATTCCAGATACAGTAGCCACTAGCCACGTGTGGCTATTTAAATTTAACTCAATCAAAATTAGTCAACTATACTTAAAATAAATAAATCTAAAATAAATGAAATAAGCAAAATGAGTTCCTCAGTTGCAGTAGCTACATCTCAAGTGCCCCACAGTCACAAGAAGCTAGTGCCTACCATATTAGACTGTCCATCATCACAGAAAGTTCTATTGAACATGCCCTTCTTGGGTGTCAGGACCTAAGGTGTGCAGCTAAAAAAGACTTGGCCTGAGGGCCCCTGGGTGGCTCAGTTGGTTAAGCATCAGACTCTTGGATTTGGCTCAGGTCATGATCTCAGGGTTGTGAGATCGAGCCCCATGTTGGGCTCCACACTCAGCAAAGAATCTGCTTGAGTGTCTCTTCCCTCTCCCTCTGTCCCTCTCCCTGCTTGTGCACACATACTCTCTCTCTAATAAATCTTTAAAAAAAAAATCTTTGGCCTGATTTGTGAGTGAAGACACTTCCAAGTTAGTCTATTTCTTCATTACTTGTTCAAGACACATACATTTGGCCCCTTCTGCATGCTAGGGTCTGTGCTTAGAAGGAGAGCCACAGCCAAGGTGAGATACCAGCCCTATCATGCAGGGACAGCAGGTCTTGACTTGCAAACCTGGCTACGCATCCTAATCACGAGAAGACGTATAAAATATTACTTTCTGGGCCTCTTCCTGGACACTGTGGTTGAGTGGGCCAAGAGCATCCTTACATGACACTGATGGAAGCCCCGGGAAGGTGCCAGGCAAACGTGACACAGAGGCAGACACAGCAACTTGATGCTGCCTGCAAGACCTGTAACTGGGGGGAAGTGAGAGCCTGGCGGTGCCTTAGCGGGGACGTGAACCATGATCCCTGGGCTCTGCCTCCATAGCTCATTTAATAACAAGCCTATAAAACCTATGAGGTGAGACTCTTAACTATGGGAAAGAAACTGAGGGTTAATGGAAGGGAGGTGGTGGGGGATGGGGTAACCGGGTGACAGGCATTAAGGACGGCACGTGATGTCACGAGCACTGGGTGTTATGTGTGGCCGATGAATCACTGAACGTTACCTCTGAAATGAATGATGTACTATATGTTAGCTAATTGTATTTCGATTTTTTAAAAATGGGAAAAAAAAAAAAAACCCAACACCTATGACTATAAACCCGTATCACCACCACTTGCACTGAGGAACCTGGAGCTCAGAGAGGCTAAGCTTGCCCTAAGCCATGCAGCCAGTGAGAAGCAGAGCTGGGATTCAAACCAGGCATTCAGGTCTCTGAATCCAAGGTCTGAGTGCGACAATGATGGGGACAGTGGGGTGTGCAGCTCGCCCCCAGTTGCCCAGCCCGGCCTACCTGTAGCCCCAGGGCGACAGGCTCCTCTTGTTGGACAGCCACAGCTGCAGGTTGACCTCACACTTCCTTCTGGCCGGCTCAGAGCTGTTCCTCAGCTGGGCCACCATCTCCCCGAGGTTCCTCTCGTACTCCTCCATGCGGGCGTACGGCTTCGCCTGGGACACCAGGTCCAGCGGCACCTGGTGAGGCCCTGGAGCCAGGGTTCCAGGCCGCCCTGGCCCCTTCCTCTTGCCTTTGGGGTTCCTGGGATGGCCCAGCCCCAGGAAGATGGAGAGAGTGAGAAGGAATAGCTGGGGAAGAAAGCCACATGTCAAAGGTGGGAGATCCAGGTGTCACTCTGGGCCAAGACTCAAGGCCCAGGGAGGAGAGAGGGAAGGGAGGCTCTGGGGGGGCCACCCTCTCCTGCCATGCCTGGCCTGGTCCCACCAGGCCATGACACATGTAACCACACATGTGTGTATGTACCACAGTCATCGGTAACTCCTGCCTATAGCACCTCTTAAACATCTCCCCACACTCCCACTTCTCTGTCTGGGCAACCATCCTCACTTCCCTCAAAAGCCTCCTGCCTGGGCTCCCCACATCCTCCCTGGCTCCTTCAATCTGTTCTCCATACCATGGCCAAGGATGGATGTTTGAAAGGCAAATGTGATCACATCACCCTCCAGCTTAACCGTTCACCCTCCGGGTAACGACACCCCGAATCTGCCACACGGTCTGACCGCTGCTGAGCTCTGCCTCCTCAGATCACCCTCGACTCCCTCTCACACCTGTGCTCTGGTCTTCTCTGGCCTTCTCTGAAACCCTTTTTCCCACCATGCTCCTTCCTGCCACAGGGACTTTGCACTGGCTGCTACCTGCAGAGTCCTGCCTCCCCTCACCTTCTAAATGCCTCTTACCCCTCATGTCTCAGCCCAGTGTCATGCCCTTAGGGATGCCTTAGTGGACTTTCTTGGGCTCCCAACACCACACGCCCCTTGTGTGACTGTAGACTTACAGTTTGTGTGTGGGTGTGGCTCTTTTATACATCCATCCCCACTAAGCACAGACTCCGTGTGGGCAGACGTTGCAGCGGTTTCCACATAGTGGCTCACCCCCGTGACTGGGTCAGTGAACGGCTGTCCCCACCCCAGCCCGTCTGTAGCTCCCAGTCTGGGATGGGGAGCACACAGTGGACAAGAAACAATCCATTAAATCTCTTGGGGCTTGTTGTTGATGACGAGGAGGTGGGCTGAGTGTGGCTAGAGGTCAGGGCCACCTGCTTAGTCTGGTGGCAATGGATTGGCCCCACAAGGCCTTTCTGGGGAGCAGGCACATAGGTAAGGTTTGAAGCATGAGAGTGAGGCAGATGTGGGCAGAGGGAGTCTAAATATCTCGGGGGGGGGGGGCAGTGTAAAAGGAGGTTTGAGTCAGTGAAGAGCTGTGTTCAGGACACCACAAGGCTGAAATAGAGGGTGCAGAGGAAGGAAGAGGACGAAGGTGGGGAGACAGGCAGGTCCCGGCTGAGGATCCTTGTGGGACGCCATGACACCTATGCTCCCCTCCTTTGTGCCCAACCCTCTGCCTGCCACCCGCCGTCGACACCTCACCCACCTGTATCCAACATCACCGACCGTCGTCCCCCTCTTCCCAAAGAACTGGGAGCATCAGGAAAGGCTCTGGCTTGCTCCGGAGAAGCCCCGAGGGGCCTGACAGAAGCCAGACTCCTCAGCAGGCCCGGGAGACAAGGACCAGAACTTGAATGGGGCCCAGTGCTCGCCAGAAGGGAGGAACTTTCCAGAGGGTTTCATCTGGTCCCTGAATCTAAGCAGGCTCCTACCTGCCCTGAGTCACTCACGTCACCACCCGCGGGGCCCACGCCTGAACAACCCAGGCTCCTGAGCAAGTCTGGACCCTCGGAAACAAGTTTCAGCAGAGCCCCTCCTGGCAGCACCACTGCCTGGCGCCAAGTCCACCCCAGAGACTCAGGGAGCTAAATTCTTCCCTTTTGGTCCCCGATTCCGGTGCAGAAAAATGTCTCCTTAACCGCCGGCTTTCTCATCTGAGCGTCTCACATGGCATTCTGAAACTCTGGCTCTCCACTCAGAGAAACCCCCGAACAGAATCAAAGTCCCCCTCCCTGGGAAACAGAAACAAAAGGACTGGCCCAAGGTCACACAGCCGGGGATCTCAGGACCCCAGCGGGGGGGAGGGGGACACCCTTTGGAAAAACCCCCAATAACAGAGCTGGCCAGGGTCTCCCCTGACGGCTTCGGCCTGAAAGGGCCTCACTGTGGACGGGCTGAGCCCAGATCAGGAGCCTGAGCTGTTGGCCATGGCTGCGGGCTCTGAGACCAGTCTCTGTTTCTTTCTCACCCTGGGGGAGACGGCAGAGGGAGAAGTTGCCTCCGCAGATTCCAAGCCAAACAGAGGCAGCCATTAATCAATAGGAAAGAAGTTAACGAAACAGTCAGGCCCTAAAGTGGGGTGGGGGTGGGGTGGGGTGGGGAAGCGCCACGTACCAGGCTGTGCGGCCAGTCCATCCCCGCGAGGCTGGTCTGCAGCTGCCGCCGGCCTGGAACCCCAGGTGCCTCCGCCAAGAGAATGGCAGCAGCAGGATGGAGTGAAGCAATTATAGCTCGTCAGGGGGCTGCTGGGGGGTGGCTGGGTGGGCTCGTCATCAGCTGGGAGCCTCGGGCCCCCAGCTGGCTGGGCCTGGCGCAGGGGCAGGCGGCGGCGAGGGGCATGGGGGCGGGCCAGGAGCCGGGCCGAGGTGCCCAGGGGCTGTTGACTGAGGGGACAATGCCCTGTGTGTCTGGCGGGGCTCTGGCGGGTGGCACCTCCGCCTGTGGCCTGCGGCTAGCCACCCGGCCAGCACCCACAGGGCCAGCTAAGACAATCAGCTTCGTTTGCTTTGGGGATGGCGAGGGGGTGAGGGCGGAGGAGGGACGGGCTGTCCGTTGGTCAGGAGAGCAAATGTTCTCGAGTGTGCCGGCCAGGAGCGGGACACAAGCCCCATCTCCCAGGAAAATAGCCTCAGGCACCCCGGCCTCAGCCAGCCTCAGGTGAGTTTCGTGGCACCCCGCCCCCCACCTTGGGGGCTGGAGTCCCACCCACTTAGTTCACGGGCAGGGAAACTGAGGCCAGAGCGAGGAAGGAACCTGTCTGGGATGACGCAATGGGTTAGAGATGACAGAGCTGGGATTCATACCTGGTCCCGGTGCAGGGCTCTATCCCCCACCCCATGCTATTTGTCTTGGGATATTTTCTGCAGGGTTCTGGCCTGCCGCGGACATGTTTCTGAATGGGTGCTCTCACGCAGGCTGAGTCGCAGATCGTGGGGACTTCTGGGCTGCTTGTTCGGGCCTTCCCAACGTAATGCTCCCCATCCCATGGAGCGGGTCTTTACCCCAGGGGCCTGCCCCTGTGTGGCTGTCTGTGACTTTGACTCCTTCTCAGCCTCGGTTTCCTTCTCTGGAAAATGGGAGTCATGCCCAGGAATCAACAGTGGCCTGGCCCCTTTCTTCCTGAAATGTCTCCGAGTCTCCCTTTCCACCTCTCTAGAATGGGGGTAATCGTAGTGGCCACTGCTTGGGGCTGTTAAAAGGGGTAAAGGAAATAAGCCGTGTTGAACAGCTGCCACGGTACCTGGCATGTAGTAAGTGCTCAGTAAACACTTAGCTGTTAATGATGAAAACGATTATGATGAAATAATCATAAAATTGTTACCATAAACCTTAGCTCTTCTAATTAGCATCGGTTCTCACTGCTCAGCCAACTCTCCTTCCTTACCCCTCGGGCCTACCCTCCTAAGAGAGCTCTGGGCTTCCCAGGCTCTGGCCACAATGTGGTGAGCTCGGGTGACCCCAAGGTCTACGAGGCCTGGAATCCCACGCTGAACTGACCAGCCCCGCGGGTCGAGGTCTCTCACCTCAAGTGAACAGCCCAGCCCTACGACATGAGCGAGCCGGTCCACCCAGGGAGGCAGACGAGGGGTGGGAGGGAGCACACAGAGGACAGGGAAGGACACCGTGAGCAAACATCTAGGACGGCACCGTCCTGCTGAGGGCCACTCCTGGCCATTTACAGGAATCGGCTGAGGAGGAGAACACAGAGTGCGACGAGCTCCTGAATGTCACAAGATTAATCTGTCCAGGGCAGGTTTCCACAGCATAACTGAGAAACCGGCTGGGGCTGGAGCTCTTCAAGAGATACCACCATATTTGGTCAAATACTAGACAGACCTCTATTCTATCACTGGAAACTCTGGAGGGAGGGGGACTCTGAAAATACCTCCTCAGGCAGCAAGGGCCCCCACTCCCATCCCAGGCAGCCCCAGCACCACCACCACTGTCCTCGGAGCAAGCGTGAGAGACGAGGGATGGGGCAGCCTCCTCGCTCCCCCTCTGCTGCTGCTGGTAGGGGGGTCCAACCAGCACACAGCTGGGGGGACCACACCCCCACTTTGGCACCCACAAAATGCGAAATTAAAAGGCAGGGACCTGGCTGCCTGGGGGTTCCTCTGCTTCCCAGGACCCCTGAAACCACCACACTCTCCTACCTGCTGGCCCACACACACCCTCGCCTCTGTAGCCCCAAGTCAGGACTTAGCTACCCGGCTTCCAGCTTCAGGGCTTGTCCATACAGATTCCAGGCTCCCAGCCTTGGAGCTCTGACGATGCAGGCCTGGGGAATCCACACCTAACAAGGGGCCAGTCTGGGAGCTAGAGGAGTCCTTACCCGTCCTCTTCTGGTTCCCCCACCCCACCCCCACTTTAGCACAGGAGACAGAGGCCCAGGAGGGGTGGGCCTCATGCAGGCCCACAGGCCTGTTGGTGCCAGAGCCGGGAGAGGCTGGGTAGAGCACACCTTGGTCTCCTAACTCTTACTGTTCTTCCCCAAAGTTTACACCTACAGCTCGGGGCCAGGCTGGGACTCAGGGCGGGGGGGGGGGGGAGCTCCTGAGGCGGGGGAGACTCCTCCCAGTGGGGAGGGGGATCTGTGGGGTACCCAGACAGGTGCTTGGGGAGTCATGGATGGGCCCAGTGACCATCACTGGGTGTCCCATTCCTGGGCCATCTCAGGCCTGGAAGGCAGCTCTTTCCTCCAGCCTAGGTTTCTAGAAACCACTGAAGGTCATCTGTGGCCAAGGATGTCCTAAGTGTGAATCCTGGCCCACCATGCTGGCTGACTGCTGCGGGACTCAACCCAGGCCTGAGGAGGAGGCGTAAGAACTTGGGCTTCAGGGCCTTCTGCCCCACATCAAAGCTGGGGTCGTCAGCACTCATAAATGAGGGAAGGGGCAGATGGGCTGGAGAGGCAGAGGCAATGGCTGTCTAGCTCAGAGCCACCAGAGCCCTCGGCGGCAGGCCCACCGTGAGCGGTGCCATTCTCGCCACCAGAGGGCGCCACCAGAAAGCCAGACAGCCCTGAAGAGCGCAGCAAGCCCTGAGGGAACTTGGAGCTGCCCTTCCCCCCTTTCCCTGGAATGGGCCCTGGTGCTGCAAATGAGGGGACCAGGTGGTGGGGCATGGGTCCCGTGCCTGCACCTGGCCGCCTGAGTGACCCTACTGTTAGGGTCCAGCTCCAGGGACAGCTCCCACGTCAGAGCAGGAACGGCACAGCCACCAAGAGTGAGAGGGTGTGATGCGGGCCGGGCGCTTCTGTCTGCTTCCTGAGTGATTCCCTTCACATGGAGCATCTCCCAGATGCTAGGCCCTAGGCACTTGTCAGCTAGATATCGTAAATTTGAGAAAAGAACAATGAGTAATAATAACAGCTACTGCTTAATATCTACTCGTTGACTGCCGGCACTGTGCTAAGTCCTTCACGCGCACTGTCTCATTAAACTCTCCCAGGCACCCTGGAGTGAGGTCCTAATTTTATCCCTCATCTATGAATGGGGAAACTGAGGCTCAGGGAGCCCAAAGTCACAGAGCCTTCAAAGCAAGTCTGTCTGATTCCTGTCCATGCTGTTCCCTGCTGTGGGGGAAGGAGAGGAGGGGCGATGTCCCACCTCACACTGACATCCTTAAATGACCCGGACCGTGAATGCTGGGGAGGTCACTGAGCCCAGGCCTGAACCAGAGTCCTCAAGGGGATCTGAGAACTCCCAGGCTGTGAGCATGGCACCCAGCAATGTTCCTGGCACTTAGTGAATGCCTAGTAGGCATTCACAAGATATTAGATGCCTTGAAGCAAACCACTGTCTGTACTATGGAGTGTTACTGCTGGGATAGAGAATGGGAGGCCAGAGCAGCAGGGACCTGTAGGACGGGGGATTGCCCAGGACTAAGGGTTCAGACTCTAGAGATTGACAGACCTGAGTTTTTGAGTCTCACCTCTACCAAGCCACAGCTCTGTGACCTTGGGACAGTCACTTGACTTCTCTGAGTCCTAGTTTCTTCGGCACAGTGGAGAAAATAACTTGGCCTGGCTAGCACGTTGTGAGGCTCCAAAGAGATAATGTGTGTGAAAGCAGTTAGCAAGATAATGTGTGTGAAAGCAGTTAGCAGAGCGCCTGACAGAAGTAAATGCTCGATTAAAGGGGCTGCAGTTGTCACCATTCTTGTGAAAACGCATTTTTATCTGGGCCTTTAAGGATGCTTCTGGAATGTTCTTAGGTGGGGAGGACATTGTGAGGTGGGAACAACGATAGAACGTGCAGAAGAACGCGGCGGCCCCGTTTCCAGTGGGCCCACCCTGGAGCCAGGAGGACCTGGGGGATGCGGTGTAAAGACTTGCCCGAGTGGGCCCAGTAAGGTCTGGGGAGGCGGGAGACTAAGAGGCGCCTCCGCTCTGGGGTGGAGGGGGGCTGTGGCCAGGAGGACGCATCCTCCACAGGAGGTCTTGGCTCTCCCGCCACGCGGCCCACCCCGCCCGCCACCCTCCTGGGTAGGACTCTTTCTCCCAGGCCCATATTTGCACAAATGCCTGCCTCACTGCTCACTCCAGAGCCCCAGCCAAGAGGCACTATTTTAAGCTCCCTGGACGGGAACACTGTTGGTGGGAACAGACCCAGCCAGCAAGCTCCCAGTTCTCAAAAAAGGGAAAGGCCTGGGTGAACGGGCGGCCCCTGAGATGGGCTGAGGGGCGGCCACGTCCGCAGGATCCTCTGCCCAGGCCAGGTGCCAGTGCCTCCTCCCCTGTGGGGGGCAGTCAAGGGAATGGGAGTCGGGGCAGGACTCTAAGAGGTGGGCTTGTGCTCTGGGACTGGGCGTCTGCCCAGCAGCCAGCCTTGAAGACACCAAGGTTGCATTTCCGAATTACAGATGGACTCTACCCCGGGCCCCGGACTTCGTCTCTTGTTAGCGCTCAGCACCCATAGACCCTCGAGCTGGGGGATGTCTTGTGTAGCTCCTACCTACGTAGGAGCTCCGTTTAAAACATCTTAGCAGGACACCTTCATAGCAGCGAGATGATTTCTCTCTGAGGAGGCACATCCTATTCTCTAAAGCTCTCATGGTTGAAAATAATAATTATAATTATGAAAGTTTTCTCTTTCATTATGCGAACGAAAGTCCCCTCCTACGATGCAATATGGTGTAGTGGGAGATGGCTGCCTTCAGAAATGGTGGTCGGGCACTCGCCCGGCCCCTCAGATGTGGCCACATCCTCTTCTCCTAACATCAGTAAGACCCAGTAACCTTCTAGGGTTGTTTCAGTGGATTCATCATAAAAATCATGATTTGCTGGGGTGTCTGGGTGGCTCAGTCAGTTAAGCAGCTGCCTTCAGCTCAGGTCATGATCTCAGGGTCCTGGGATCAAGCCCCGTATCAGGCTCCCTGCTGAGCAGGGATCCTGCTTCTCCCTCTCCCCCTGCCTGCCACTCTATGTGTGCTCTCTCTCTCTCTCTCTCTCACTTTCTCAAATAAATAAAATAAATTTTAAAATAAAGATTTTTAAAAATTATGATTTGCCTGGCCTACAATTGTTACTTAATATTTGGCGAATTTTGGTTGTTTTTATTGTCATTTGGTTGGTTTTGTGTGTGCCTATGTCTTGTGTATGGTATTTTTGTGGATGTGTATGCTGTATTTGCTTTTTGATGGTGAAAAAACAGTATAGGCTAATATTTAAAGCATGGACTTTGAACCAAAGTGACCTGAACCCCTAGCCCTGGCGCACAACAACTGGGTTCCCTTGGGCAAGTGATCTAACTTCTCTAAGCCTGTGTGTGTCCTCCTGGAAAGGAGGGGGCGGTTAACAAGATAATGCAGGTAATGTGCCTGGCACGGCGTGGTGCTCAGTGAACAGCCCCGCTATCATTCTGTTGTACATTCTGTTATTCTTTGTTCTTGCTTAGTCCATTTCACAAAGCACAATTCTGGTCAGCTCTTCTAGAACTTTTTAACTGTCAGAGTCCCAGTCATAAAATGAACTGCCCTGGGAAAAAGTGAGCTCCCCATCCGCAGAGTTGTTTTTAGTAGAGGGCCAAAGACCCGTTGGGAGTGGTATGAGGGAGATTTAAGAAGAGGAAAAGGTGGGGGGGCTGCTTGACTGGCTCAGTCAGTAGACTGTGTAACTCTCGATCTCATGGTCATGAGCTCCAGCCCCACATTGGGGCATGGAGCCTACTTAAAAAAAATAAAAATAAAATTAAGTGGAAAGGCCTGGGCTTGTTGATTTTTAGAAGTTCCCCTCCAGCCCTGAGAGGTCTGAGTCTCCTATGTCCAAGGCCCCGGGTTCCCAGGTGGGGTTGTCCTGCCTGCCTCCGCTTATCCAGACCTGGAACAGGAAGGAGCCCAAAGAGGCCTGTGAGGAATATGGACTAAACAGCCTGTCCCCGGGGCAGACAGAGGCGCCGGGCCCCCTGCCCATCGGCACATCCTCCCCTCAGTCCCAGGGGATGTTTATCCTTTGGTCAGAGTTTATAGGACGTCTGGACTTACAAGATCCAGAGTCCTGACTTTTCCCTGAAAGCTGTCAGGCCCTCCTCCTGCTGGTTGGGTCTGTGTCTGTTCTGGGTGGGAGGCCCCATCCTCCAGCAGAAGCAGGAAAAGGGTACAGCATGAGAAATGTTCTCTTCAGACCCCCAGAGCCCAGAGCTGGTAGCGGAAGAAGGCTGGCCTTGGGGGGAGGTGGGAGAGAAAGAGGTTGGTGTCTCCTGGCTGTTTATACAAGAGGAATCCTCCAGGGGACGCAGGGTGGAGAGGGGAATTCCTTCATAGCTTGGGGTCAAAGGCCTGCTCCCCAAACACAGCTGAAAAGCATGGTACTTATCAGAGTCTGCCTCACATACTGGTTTCTGTCACTGGCTCAAAGAGCCATGTTTTCACTGTGTTTGTTTTGGTGTCTGTGTGAGTGCGACTTTGTGGATGGGCTCTTACATGTGCGTGTTCTAGAGTCATCAAGTGGGAGCCCCCTGCAGACTGCGAACGTGGCCTACTCACCCACATGCTTCTCGGGGCCTGACTCAGGAGCCTGGGGGCAGCTGTGACCAGGGCAGGACTTGCTGAGGCACAAGAGGAACTCTGAGAGCTCCCCAATACCCACCACTTGGGGAACAGGCAGTGAGGCCTGTCCCACTGCCCTTCGGCAAGGAGCCTTAATGGCTGTAGCCAAGGCCTCTGTCCCCAACCTGCCTCCCCCCCCAGAAACCAGCCTCAGAAACGTACAGGCTCCTAGGGCTCCTGCAGAAGGAGGTCTGAACCTCCCGTCTGTGTGGTAGGAACCTGTTCCTGAGGATAATGAGAAACTGCCCCAGGTGGGAGTTTGAATATTGTGCCCAGGATGCTCTAGAAGTTTCTATGAGCTTCGACCTTATGGTAGGGGCCAAAAAGAGCCTTGAGAGTCCTTGAAGAGGGTCCACTCCCTTCTTGACAAATACATAATGTGGCAGACACCGTGCTCAGCACTGGGCATACAGCACTGAACAGCCAAGACAGTTCCTGAGCTCATGTTCTGAAAGAGGATGGTGGATATAACAATACTGAGATTTCAGGACCAGACTTAGGGACTGTGTCTGGGTGCCCCTCCTCTCAGTCTCCTATACCTCCTGCATCTGCAAGCATGGCTGGAGCCCATGACCTCAGCTCTCAGCCCAGAGCATGTGGAAGAAGGTACAATGTCTCCAGAATGTAACATCTTGCCAAATTTCTGTTGAAAGTTCGGTTCTCATAAAAATTGTATTTGTGAGGGAAGAAGAAATGGCTGGTGGGGAATCCAACCATGTCCAAAGTCTGGTTCCCAAGAAAGAAGACTTCCTAACTGTTCTAATGTTAGAAGATAATGTCAAGGGGCACCTGGCTGGCTCAATCAGAAGAGAGTGCGACTCTTGATCTCAGGGTCATGAGTTCGAGTCCCATGTTGGGTATAGAGCTTACTAGAAAAATAAGTAAACTTTGAAAAAATGTTTTTAAGACAAATTATTAACACAAACCCAAGGCCATGTTTCTGGCCCCGGGAGATGGTGGTGATGCAGCCTTAGGATCCAGTCAGAAGCTGCCAATAATTGCCTGGTGGTAAGAGTGATAGTTTTTGTGTGTAAATAGTACTCTACAGTTTACAAAGCCCTTTACATCCTTGACTTTATTTACTCCCTTGTATCAACCCCATGTTAATATAAAGATTTTTATAGAAGAGGAAACTGAGGCCCAGGGAAGGGAAGCATAGAGAAAAGGGCCAGAGCTTAGGATGAAGGCCTGGATCCCCGAGGCCACTTTTGACCACCAGCCTAATCCTTGCCCAGTTTAGGGCATGAGCTTTGGAACAAGGTAGTGGTTAGAGGTGGGCCCCCCAGGTCAGTAGGCAGTATACACAGAGCACCAAAGTCCACCCAAATTCTCTCTGACGTGGCCAGGCTGTGCTATGTGAAGAAGCCTACCTTGAAGGGAGATGTGTCTGGCGAGAGGGCTTGGTGCCAGGCGGACATGTTTTCTGAGTCAGCTCTGGAGAGAATTCTAGGGTGGGGCTGACCCCAGTCTCTCTCCCCCAGTAGGGTGTTCTTGGAAAAACTGGAATTGTTTGGCTCCTCAGCCTGGTGATTACATAGCTATGTCCACAATGTTTGTCTTCCATATTGGGATTCCATTGCATTCTATCCCGTTATCTCAACCCCAGGCCCAGCTCTGACACTATCTTTCCAGAATTCCCTACAAACCTTTGCATGTTTTAGACTGTTTCTTCAAACCTCAGGATCAGCAGGATTTTTACAGTCCTTTTGCTGGCTTCTCAAGGATACCCCTAGCAAATGTTCCCAAGTCTCTTATTAGGCTCTGCTTGATTTAAATGTCAACCCCCCTGCTCCCTCCATCTGCTGATGACAAATTTGCTCTTTGAGAACATACAGAACAAAGCTGCTCCTTCTGCCCTATGACAAGCAATGTCAGTCAGGATGTGCCACATTGTGCTGCGGTAACAGGCAACCCCCAGACCTTGGAGGCTCACTCCAGCAAAGGTGTCCTTCTCGCCTCTGTCACAAGTCCCACGTAGGCTCTCAGAGTGTGCTCTGCTCATCAGAATCGCTCAGTGACCTAGAGTGATGGACGCTTCCACAAGTACCCCAACAGGATCAGAGGTTTGGAGGCCGTGCATTGACAGGAGTCAAGAATAGGTTCTGGAGTCTTTGCAACCATTTATTTCCTTCCAGCACATTCTTTCCTCTCTTAGTGTCAGTTTCTTTTTTTCTTTTCTTTTTTTTTTTTTTTTTGAGATTTTATTTATTTATTTGACAGAGAAAGAGCACAAGCACGGGGAGTGGCAGGCAGAGGAAGAAGCAGGCTCCCCGCTGAGCAGGGAACCAAACTGGGGGTCCATCCAAGGACCCTGGGATCATGACCTGAGCCGGAGGCAGACACTTAACTAACTGAGCCACCCAGGTGCCCCTAAGTGTCCGTTTCTTATCTGTAAAATGAAGACAATGAGAAAATACCTACCTCACAGATTTGCTGTGAGGTTAACTGAGAGGATAGATGTAAGCCCTCAGCACAGAGTCTGGTTCATGGCAAGAGCTCCAAGAATGTCAGCTGTTATGACGTTACCATAATAAGTTGTTAACTTACTAGTGGCTACCATCTCCACCCAGCACAACCCCCTGTTCTTTCCACTGTTCCCCATCTTAGCCAGTGTGAATTCCTTGGAAGAGTTGAGGAGTTCTTTTTCCTTCCACAGGTCATTTTCACATTTTTTATCATGCATTTCACTTCCTGAGGGAGGAGCTTGAGGGTTCAAAACTGAGGCAGAAAAGGTATATCTACAAGTCTTGCCAATCCCAAACTAGATTTATTCTCTTCAAGGTTCATTATACCAAGATCTTTCGGAAAGTCCAGGGAAGGAAGGTCAAATTTGGAGATGAATCCTTGCTTCAGATAAAACCCAATGGTGGAGAGACGCGGAAATCAAACCGTAGACTGTCCAAGTTAGAAGAGACGTAGAATAAGCAAGTCTCATCAGCTCCTCTCTTTTATAGATGGGAAACACAAGTTCAGAGACGGAAGGAGACTGACACTAGGTCACACAGCCATTCAGTGTCAGAGGTGAGGCCTGAACCCACTGCCCTGAGTCCCAGTCTTGGGGCTTTCCACACACCACAGAAGAGGACGAGGGGACAACATTCCTCACCGCTGGGGTGGAGGGGTGGTGAGAGTAGAATCTCCTTGGAATTACGGCTTGTCCTCATTTCATGGAGTTGTGCTCCAGCAGAGCTGTGAAGTTAACTTTATAAACATTACCTTATTAAGGCTTCTTGAAAACCCGAAGTCACAGTTCCTCTGGGTCACGGGACTTGCGTTGAGCATCCAGTGAACAAACAAAGGGTAACGTTACATTTTTCACTTCGTTTAGGAAACCTGGCTTCTAATTATAGGATTTGTTTAACAGTCCTGAATGGTTTACGAAGGCTTGGATCAGCCTCCGCCAGGAGGAGTGTCAGCCGGGGAGACAGAGGCAGGGTGGAGGCCAGGAGGCAGGGAGAGGCCTCAGCGGCAAAGGGAGAGATGACAAGCAAGGTCACTTTAGGCCAAGGCCTAGGGGTATTAACTTTTCCCTAATCCCCCCAGCCAGGTTGCTCCCAGTTGAAAATTATCTCCAATAACCATTACCATAACCCTTTCCTACAGGGACTACAAATACGAATGAGCTCAAGGGCCAAGCAGGTGGAACAGGGGTCCCGTTACTGTTCGGTGCTCTGTCAAACTGAACCCCGGCCGCAGCAGGTCATTCTTAGCACTCTTAGCCCGGGGACATGGGCTAGAGGCTGGCTCGATCTCCTTGCTTATATGAATAAATAACCTGACTTTCAGTGAGTTACTTTTTTTTTTTTTTTAATTTATTTGACGGACAGAGATCACAAGTAGGCAGAGAGGCAGGCAGAGAGAGAGGAGGAAGCAGGCTCCCTGTTGAGCAGAGAGCCCGATGTGGGGCTCGATCCCAGGACCCTGGGAACATGACCTGAGCTGAAGGCAGAGGCTTTAACCCACCGAGCCACCCAGGCACCCCGAGTGAGTTACTTTTTTAAATAAATCTTTATAAATTCTGTAAAATACTATTATATGAATATATTTATTCCCTTAACACAGATAGAAATTAGCAAAGATAGAGGTAAAAGAGAAGTCCCTCATGTTATATATAATATAATATAATAATATAATATGTAACTAAGCCCCTCTGATTAAGCTCACCATCTAAGGAGGCAAGGGGGTTATCTAAGGGGACTCTGGGGGTGGGGAAAGGGAAAGTCCCCCCACCACTAATGCAGCCCAAGTCAGGGTACAGGGATCTTGCCACGCTGCTCCCAGGCCAAGACATGTCAAGCCCACCTACCATATAGACACACTTTCCTCCTCACTCAGGCCTTCAATGCAGGCTCAGCCCAGGCCCCTACCATGCAGGAAACCCCACAAACCCTCACCTCATCCCAAATGTCCCAGTGCCTCAATTCTGAGTTAGCACACGTGCTCATGTGCACGCACATGCACGTGCACACACACACACACACACACCCTTCTGAGTCCCCTGGACAGCCCAGGCCTGTGCTTTCTTAAAGCTAGGTTCATGGTTTCCACCATGGGGAGTCACTCAAAGCTCAGAGAAAAATATTAGGGTCTTCTATTTTTACTTCTCTCTTCTCTCATTTCTATTTTTTATTTCTAAGAGAATATGATATATTTGTAAAATAGTACTTCACAGAATTTATAGAGATTTATCTTTTTTTTTAAAGATTTTATTTATTTATTTGACAGACAGAGATTACAAGTAGGCAGAGAGGCAGGCAGAGAGAGGAGGAAGCAGGCTCCCCATGGAGCAGAGAGCCTGATGTGGGGCTCGATCCCAGGACCCTGGGATCATGACCTGAGCCGAAGGCAGAAGCTTTAAACCACTGAGCCACCCAGGCGCCCCTAGAGATTTATCTTTAAAAAACAACTTACTTGAGGTGCACCTGGGTGGCTCTGTCAGTTAAGCACCCAACTCTTGATTTCAGCTCAGGTCATGATCTCAGGGTCATGAGATCGAGCCCGGCGTTGGGCTCCCAGCTCAGCAGGGAGTCTGCTTGACATTCTCTCTCCCCCTCTCCCTCTGCCATCCCCCCCCCGTGCTCTCTCACTTGCTCTCTCTTTCTCTCTCTGAAATAAGTGAATAAATCTTTGAAAAATGACTTATAAAATAAAATACATTTATTTTTTTAAAAAACTGTTGTTTACTTCTAGGGTATTATGATAAAAAATGTTGAGTTTCCCTGGACCCAGACTTGGAACTTAGTGCTCCTTAACTCTGGGTAGAGTAAGGGGACCCCCAGCCTCCAGGATTTTGACTCCTACTTGCTCTTCTGAGTTGGGAAACAAAAGTACCTCTTGTTCTGTCCGACTTTTCCACATTCTGAGCGGCTTGAACATTTAGACACATGAAGATAGCAAGTAAATAGTAAATTCATCCTTTTTTAAAAGATTTTATTTATTTATTTGACAGAGAGATAGATCACAAGTAGGCAGAGAGGCAGACAGGCAGGGAAGCAGGCTCCCCGCTGAGCAGAGAGCCCGATGCTGGGCTCGATCCCAGGACCCTGAGATCATGACGTGAGCTGAAGGCAGAGGCTTAACCCACTGAGCCACCCAGACACCCCTAAATTCATTATTAAACTATAGTAAATCCTGGATTCAAACCCAGGTCCAACGAGCTCCAGAGCTGTGCTGGTTTCCAATCACTGTGGTGTGACACACAGTTTAGTGACATAGAGTTGTCCCTACTTCAGCCCCTCACTCAGTACTTTTTCACAGAATAACCATCAGACACGTTTACAGAACACTTAACAACATGGCCCTGCGCTGTGAGACTTGCTGTTGGTAATATGGCGTCAACAGCATGAAAGGCGCAGAGGGCCAGTCCACCCTCCATGTCTCCTAATGTCCCCTTAGTCAGCCCACCGCCCCTGGGGTCCTGTTGGTGTGGGAGAGCTCGGGCTTTGCTTCTTCGCACATCCCCTCCTGGAGGCAGGAAGTTCCCTGAGGCAATGCTGGGGGGCAGGAAGCACCTCCTTGGGAGGCTGCTCTCTAGACCCCAGGTTTACTCCTGTGCAAAGTGGGGCAAAAAGTCCCACCTGTCTGCCTGCCTTGGGGATCTTTGGGAGGATCCACAGAATACGGGACAGAGTCGAGGGCAGGGGCTGTTGGGGGCAGGTGGTCTGGTAAAAAATAGTGCTGGGGAAGGAGTGTTGTTCCGATGGTCTCAGACCCCAGGGAGTTGGGTCCAGGATCTCTACTGCTCAAGTCAAAAGATAGGCTGGTGATGGACTGGCAGCAGGGAAGCACCCCCCCACACCATCACCAAACACTTCAGGAGTACCTCCTTTCTCATGTCCCCCAGAAACCAAGGTCAAATTGCTTACTCATGCCCTTTCCAAACAGGAAGGCAAGGGAAGGAGACACTGCAGTTCTGGCGGACTGAGACTGGGAGGAACAGCATGGGGACAGGGGGACACCACCCAGTCTTAGAGGTACTGAGAACGTCAGTCACTGGGCACATCAGCCAAGTGGCTGCCTTCTCCATGTCCACTGCCACTTTTCTTTTTTCTTTTTATAGATTTTATTTATTTATTTGATAGAAAGAGAGTACAAGTAGGCAGAGCAGCAGACAAAGGGGCAGGCAGAGGGAGAGGAGAAGCAGGCTCCCTGCTGAGCAGGAGCCCAATGTGGGGCTCAATCCCAGGACCTGGGATCATGACCTGAGCCAAAGGCAGATACTTAACCGACTGAGCCACCCAGGCACCGCAGTGTCACTTTTCTTTAATGTCCAGATCCAGTGGCTTCAGCTCCCTACCCACGCTTCTGGCCGGTGTAGGGAATTCTTCATCTCTTGAGTTTTAGGAGCACTTAAGTTCCTCCCAAATTAGTCCTCACTTGGCTCACCTGCTTCTCCAAGGTGCCAGCTCCTAACTTGAGCGCCTGTCCACACACACACACACACACACCGGGCACCACCGGCGCCCACTTCTTCATCACCTGAGCACCATTCCTGGAAATGCAAGGCTGCTGCGGTAAACAGGCCTTTCACTGAACTGTTGGTGGAGGGAGGGCAACTGACAGGGTGCACACACCTCACCCCTGGCTTTTCAAGCCCCTGTGTCACTGTCATTACCCCAGGGACTTCTCACCGGCCCTGTTTCCTCTGGGGTTCCAGATTTCACCCCCTTGGGAGCTGGCCCTGAGCTCCTCCCCAGGCTCCCATACCCCCCAACACTCCCCCCGCCCAGGCTGTCTGCAGGGAGGACAGACTGGTTACCGCTTCTGTGGGGGTGGTGGGGGACTGGAGCAATATGTGGGAACCACCAACACATAAGACCTTGGCTCAACCACAGCTCCTCTAGGCCTTCTTGTGACAGAATCCCCCCCCACACACACACGCAAAAACACCCCACGTACCAGGACAGGCTTTGCAGCATTGTTGATGCTATCAAAGGATTGCAAACCTTCAAAAGGCTCACCCTTACATTCACACAGGACTGGTGGCCGGCAGCAGGGCTCATCCACGCAGTGCCCCTCTCCAGCCATTGAGAAAACAAGGCAGCCCTCTCCGTAACGATAGGCTGCAGTATCCGAGATACGCGATTAAGGAAAGGAAGGCAGGTGCCCAGCAGTGTGAATAGTGTGCTCCTATGTGTACACAACACACCAGGGCTGGGATGCACGTGTGGCGGGGGAGCTTGCTAGCATCTGCATAGACCATTGCCGCCGCGATAAGCAAAACTCAGTAACAGATTTGCTCTGGGGAGGGATGTGGGGGGATGAGAAGGTGGGCTTGGGAGGGCACTTACATTTTATGATACGCCATCTAGAGATTTCTGATGGTCACGATGTGCAGATATCCCCTATTCAAACAATAAATACTGGTTACTGTGGATGTGTGTCCTTTCGCTCCCTCCCTCCCTCGCCTCTGGGCTGGGCCCCAGGGGTGTGGCCTTCAAGAAGCCAGGGATGCCACCTGAAATGAGTCAGGTCTCACCCAGCAGAGGGAGGAGCAGTCCCAACCAGCACGTGTCATTCTTTCCCCCTTCCCTACCTCCGCAGTAAGTTGTCCAAACCCTTTACTGTGCAAAGAGAAAACCTGAGGCCCAGCTTGGGAAAGTCGTGTGGCCAGTGCCACCCAGTGAGTCAGCCTCCGTGCAGTTCTGAACCCAGCCCCAGTGCTTTTGTTCATGCTGTTCCTTCTGTTCCCAATGCCCTTTCCTATTTTCACTCTTCCAGTGCAACGGCCTGCTTCCGAGAAGCTCCCCAGATTCCCAGACCGGCTATGACCTCCAGGCATGCCTTGTGCACAGTCCTGTCCAAATCCCCTGCCTTCTCCATTAGCCAGTGTGCGCTCCTTGAGAGCCCCAGGCCTGGTCCAGTGCGAAGCCCAGCATGGGAGTTGAGTGCTGACGACCTGAATGAATGAGTAAAAGCCCGTATGAATGCTTTCATTCATCCCTCTTCTGAAATCCTCCTGTACTTCACCAAGACCTCTCCTATCACTCAGCACTATGTCCTCTACAGCGTCATTATTTCTGGGCACATTCGCAGTACCCGTCTCTTGCCAGCACACCATGAAAGTGCACGTACAAGTTGTGTCTTCTTTCCACAATGTCAGCTTTATTCAGTCATAAAGCAAAGTTAGCACAATGATAAGCAGGTTAGGATTCCAAACTCAATGACATTTCACTACGTGTTTAACTGCTTTTTACACATCACACAAAACAAAACACGATCCCAAATTCTCGCAACAGACAAGATGCAACAAGGAAGTTAACGAACCGAATGGGAAGTCAGCCTGTGAGTGCACAGCTGGGATGAGGCCTCCGTCTGCCTGGGGCAGCTCTCGGCGCGTGCTGCTTACTATGTCCGAGCCGTGGAGGATCTCGGGTCTGCTCAGACCTCAACTGGGCAGAGCCCTTGGCGGCAGCTGCTTTTCTGATGTGGTCAGATGTGAAAGGGTCAGCATCTTGAACGTCTGACGGTTTGCTGCAAAAATTTTTCCGTTTTAAAAGGATTCAATCAGTGTTGAGCCGTTGCAGACCTCCCCTGGTTCTGCGGGTCAGAGGTTCTGAGTGTGGTCAGCCTGTGCTGGTTGTGGCATATCCGGTCTTAGCTACAATGCCCTTGGCTGCTTGGGTCACTGCTTGACGTAAGTGACTCCATCTTGCTCTGTACGCCACCTTTCTTCCTCCATTCCTCCCTTCCTCCCTTTGTCGGGATCCATCCTCAGAATGAGAGAGTTTCCAGGAATATTGTTTGAGTTCTCGGATCCAGCCATGCCTAAAGCTGATCTACCTGCGGACTTTTCAGTCACAGGCACCAATGAATTCCCGTTTGTTTTGAAGCCACTAAAGAGTTTTTTTCATCCCTCGCCATAAAAGAGTGTTGTGTGAGAACACCCTAAACCGTACCACACGTGGTCTGGTTCCCTTTCCACAACACTTTGGATACAATAGTCACTTATATTTGCATGAGAACAGAAAGCACCAGACACAGACCCAGACCCTGAGGCTAGTGATGGAGCAGAGCAGTCCCACACACCACAGTCCCTCCCCTAAAGCTCTGGGGACCCCGCCCAAGTTCTGTCAGGTGGGCAGATAGTAATACCCTGCTTACAAGTGGAGAAATTGGGGTCTGAGTTGCCCAGCAAGTTAGTGGCACAGCTTGGAGGAGAACTTGACCTCCTGCCTCCGTTGCCTTCTAAATCATTTACCCGTCATCAAAGGAGAATGTCGGGCTTGGCTTGCGCACACACACAATAACCAGGGCACAAAAAGGAAAAATGGTGGTGGCGGGAAATCGGTCATGGTTGGGAATAGACAATTATCTTTGTTTAAAAATCTCAGGATAGAAAGAATAAAGGAGCAAATTTGAGTGGGATAGTCTTGTAGAACAAAAGAATTACCAGTGTGTGGCCCGAGATTCTAGAGTGTGGTGATGACTGTGAACCCTGCAGTGTTTGTTGGGTGAATTGTGGATGGTAGTAGGTTTTGATTAGCTGTGGCTGTCACCCAACAAGCCAGGGTCTGACTCCCATCTCCTGGTTTCTAAAGATAGTGCTGTTTTCAGTATCCCAGTTTCATGGGCTCAGTGCTGTGAATTTTGCCAGTTGCAAAATGACCAGGACTGAGAAGTCAGGTGGAGGATCTTGGATTTAGGTGGGGGATATGGTGGGTTGGCCAAGCAGCATTCCAACCTACCCCTAGAGTACCTTCACTAATGCAGAACCTAATAGGCTGAAACATTTCCCAGACCTCCTAGAGTTCTAGATGAATGTCATATCTCTGTTTCTTCATTGTAGCTGAGGCCAAGTACCACCCTATGGGTTTTCCACAGCAATTTTCTATCACGGGTGTGCTGAATTGTAACCCCCCAAATTCATAGGTTTGAGTTTTAACCCCCAATGTGGCAGAATTTGACCTTATTTGGCAATTGCTGATGTAATTAGTTAAGATGAGGTCATACTGGAGTAGAGTGAACGTTAATCCAATTCGACTGGTGTCCTTATGGAAAGGTGGAATTTGGAGACAGACACCCACAGGGAGAATGTCACGTGAACATAAAGGCAGACAGTGGGCTGATGTATCTCAAGCCAAGGAACATGAAAGACAGCCAGCAAACCACCAGAAACTCTACGAGAAGCCTGGAACAGATTGTCCCTTGCAGCCTCCAGAAGGAGCCAGCCCTGCCAGCACCTTGCTCTTGGACTTCTAGCCTCCCAGGCTTGGAGACAATACTCTGTTGGTTCAGCCACCCGGCTCTAGGACTTTCTTACGGCAGCCCTAAGAAAATAATACAGGCATTGCACCCAATGGGCCCGTGGATCTGTCTCTTGCTTCAACAGTGTTTGGACAGAACAGACCCAAGTGTGCCCCTTCTTCAGCTTCCTACCACCCTCCAACCTCTTTTCCAGCCACAATCTTTGGGACCATCTTCACAGCCATCCTCTGCCTCTGGGACCAGCCCACACTGTATTTCGAATTTAACTCCTTATTGCCAATGAGCCACGAGCTTCCTAGAATGTTCCACTAAGATGGGGGCCACCATCAACTGCTGGGCCAACACCGCACCTGCAGGCCTCCTACACCGACCTCTCTCTGGGCTTCGGCTTCGAACCCTGTCGATGTGGCTCTGGACGCGGGCCACTACTTCCATGAGCTGGCCTAGAAAAAGTACAAGGGCACCGAGCTCTTGAAGATGCAAAGTCAGCGCACTGGCCGTGCCCTCTTCCGAGACCTGCAGGAGCCATTCCAACATGCAAGGACACCACGGAGGTCCTCATGGTCCTGGAGAAGAACCTGACACAGGCCCTTCCGGAGCTGCATGCCATGGGCTCTGCTTCACAGAACCCCATTTCTGTGACCCAAAGAACCACTTCCCGGTGGAGAGGTGAAACTCCTAAGAAGATGGTGACCACCTGACCTACCTCTGCAGGCTGACCGGCCCCCCCAGGAGCTGCCCCTTCGGAGCTCGGCACTTCCAACAGCAGCAGGAGGGACAGCCCTGTGGTGTCGTCAGCTGACTCCTTTTTCCAGGCCCTGACGGAAGCTTCTTCAGCCTTCCTAACTGCAGGAGCGCCTAATTCCCTGTGCTGAGTTCCTTTCTGCTGGAATGAGCAGGAGTGGTTTCCCTGACTCCGTCCTAATCTCCTGGATGACTCACACCCTGTTCAATTTTTTATTTTGCCCAGTCGGCATTTGTAAGTTGTAACACAAAATACATTGGTGAAGGCTTGTGCGCCTTTTTTTTAAATTGAAGTATCGCTGACATACAATGGGACATTAGTTCAAGTGTCCAACAGTGATTCAGCTGCTCTCACCTCGGGAGGAGCTACTGTCTGTCCCCACACACCGCACACTACTGCTAGAATGCCAAAGGCTCACTCCCTCTGCTGTGCCTTTTGTCCCCATGACTTATTCGCTCCATAACTGGAAGCCTGTATCTCCCACTCCTCTTGGCTCATTTTGCTCACCCTCCCCCCTACCCTGCCCAGCTAGCAACCATCTATTTGTTCTCTAGACTTATGGGTCTGTTTCCCCTGTTTGTTTTGCTTTTTTAGATTTCACACTTGGGGGAAATCATATGGCTTTTGTCTTTCTCAGTCTGGTTTATTTCACTTAGCAGGCTACCTTCCAGGTCCCTCCATGTTGTTGCAAATGGCAAGCTCTCATTCTTCTTTTACGGCCAAGTAATACTCCATTGTGTAAATGTACCACTTCTTTATTCATTCATCTATGGAGGGACACTCAGGTTGCTTCTGTATCTTGGCTCTTGTAGATAACGTTGCCCTAAACATAGGGGTGCATGTATCTTTTCCAATTAGTGTTTTCTTTTTCTTTGAATAAATACCAGTAGTGGAATTACTCAATCGAATGGTATTTCTATTTTTAATTTTTTGCAGGATCTCCATGTTGTGCCTTTTAAAAAGTGATAATTCGGGGCGCCTGGGTGGCTCAGTGGTTTGAGCCACTGCCTTTGGCTCAGGTCATGATCTCAGGGTCCTGGGATCGAGCCCTGCATCGGGATCCCTGCTCCGCAGGGAGCCTGCTTCCTCCTCTCTCTCTGCCTGCCTCTCTGCCTACTTGTGATCTCTCTCTGTCAAATAAATAAATAAAATCTTAAAAAAAAAAGTGATAATTCCCCTTTTTTGTGATAGGGAAAAACAATAAATGCTCAGTATAAATCAGGGAAATCTCAAATACAGAAAACAATAATGAAGTAAGGCAAAATCACTCAAATTCCTACATTCTCTCAGACATCTAACAGTGCCTTTTCATACACACGTGCAATCACATGCACACTCACACATGTTATGGAGGGGTTCCTTTGCATGGTTCAAGGTGTGATTGATTGGTGTGACCCAACTGATCCCAAGGGTTCAAATGTCCAAGGCCCAAAGTATGGTAACGGCAGGAGATCAGATGAGCGGCAGAGCTGATCTCTCCAAGGCTCTCACCATCTTCTTCACATGCATCCAGGGGCCCCCAAGTCCTTACAGGTATCTCCAGCAGGTATGCAGACTTGAGTAGAAAGACATGAATATCCAGCAGAAGCTGGTGTCAGTGAGTCATATCCTAAGTTGTGCATCAAGTCCACACTCCCAAAGCAGCCACAAAGGTAGAAGCTGATGTTCTCCCAGACCAGGGAAGGGCTCTAAGCCAAGCACCCAGGGCCCTTCAATGCAAGCCTGTCCCACATCCCATCAACATTCATGTGCCAGGAGGTTTGGAAGGATTGTGCGACATGGCCATTCCCTCCCCACAACTGTTTTTCCCAGGTGACCCAGACAAGAGGTTGGGTATTTCCTTCTCCCAGGACAATGGGAAGCTCGCCCTCCTTCCTTTCCCAGAGACATGCTTCTCAGGCACTCCTCAGTGACTTTCTGTCCTGGTCTGTCTGTGAGGCAGCCTCAGAGACAGACAAAACACAATCTTAGCCTCCAGCGGGCACCTTGCTGCATTCGCTCTTATCCCCAACAATGGACACGTCATTTATTTTATTCTGGTAAAATACGTATAGCATAAAATTGGCCATTTTAACCATTTTTCAGTACATAATTAAATACATTCACGGTGTTGTACAATGATCACCACTATCCATTTCCAGAACTTTTCTCGTCATCCCAAGCAGAGAATCTCTACCCGTTAAGCAGTAAATCCACATTCCCCTCTGGCAGGCTCCGGGCAACCACGATTCTACTTTCCGTCTCAATGAATTTGTCTATTCTAGGAATCTCATGGAAGTGGAGTCACACAGCATTTGTCCTTTTGGGTCTGAGCTATTTCACTTAGCATAATGTGTTCAATCCATGTTGCCGCAAGTACCAGAATTTTGATCTTTTTAACAGCTGAATAATACTCCATTGTGTGTATGTGCCATGTTTTAGTCATCCTTTCATCCACTGGTAGACACGTGGGTTGTTTTCACATTTCGGCTGTTATGAATAATGCTACTGTGAACATCAGTGTACAAGTATGGAAGTATCTAGGGGCTATTATTATTATTATTGCCATCTTAATGGGTGTGAAGTGATATCCCATTGTAGTACACGATTTTACTAAAATGGGATTATACCATATATTTTCTTCTGTGCCAGGATTTTTAACCTCAATAATACCCTGGGGACAGCTGTCTATGAAATGATGTTTTTGAGAAATTGACTTAATTACAATTCTAAGCATTTCTTCACTAACTAGTACTTTCCTCTCAGAATCAAACTCAATCAAGGACACAAAAGTCTTATGTTCACCAAAGAAAACATCTGAACCTTGATTTTGAACTCAGAGGTTATGGCCCTTTTCAATCCATGATTATCTCCTAACCAGTCACCTCTGACACGTGCCTTTTGGGACAGATGAGCATGAAGTCAGGACTGGGGGGGGGATAGAGAAAGGTTGGGGGTCAGAGGATCTCTGGGATGGAGTAGACTTGCCATCTAGTCTCTGCTTCCATTCTTCTAGTGACAGAGAACTCATCCCTTTACCAAGACAGCTCATTAGCCCATTTCATTCTTGGGTACCTCCACTGACTTAATAAGTCCTTCCTATGTAGATACAAACTCAATCTCCCTGAAGCTCCCCATTGTAGCACCTCAATCTCATCCTTGGTCATCTGAAGAGATAAGGCAGCTCTTCCAATTCCCATGAGTGTCCGGTCTAAGTCTAAACCCTTCACTATCCTGGCTGGGATTCCCCTCGCCTCTAGCTGCACCCCCCGCTCTGAGGACAGCAAACTCACCAAGCACACTCTCATTCCCACCTCCTAACAAGAAGCCCCCTTCCCCTCCCGGGATGCCTTACTCACACACACCAAGCCCGAGTCTCATTGACCTGTTTCCTCTGGGAGTGTGGGGATTTCAAGGCTGCTTTCCACAGTCTGGAAAGAAAAGCCACTTCACAGAGTGGTTAATACACATAAAGCACTCATAACTCCCAAGAGAGTGTATGTGAGGAAATAGAAACGGGCTTCAAAATGTCTGAGACAGATTTATAGGGACTGAGTCACCAACGGCTGCCATTTAGTTAGCCTTCTAAAATATTGCCATGCCGGGACACCTCCTGTCCTAGGATCTGTCTCCAGGTCACTTCAATTCCTTGTCCTGACCTCTGGTGATGGAATTCCTGATAACAGGGCCTGCTGGCTCACAGGCAGCCAACTCCCTGCTCAGCCAGGCACGGGGTTCTCGGGTTTTGAAATGGTGGGCCTCTCTGCCACTTACACTGGTAGTTTTACTGTTTTTCTTTCCTGTCTTGAAGAAAAATCTTTGATCCTTACACAGTAGCAGGATGAACAGAAGCATAACTTAAGTTTCACAGTCTTCAAAGAGGATTTTCCCTAATTTTGATAGTTTTGATAGTTCCCTATTTGATAGTTTTTGATAGTTCCCTAATTTTGATAGGGCTGCTTTTAGCTTTACCCTGGGATCTGTTGGTGGTGCTTTCGAGCGCTGAACTGGAACAGTGAGCAGGGTGGGGAGGGAGGGTCACAAGCCCTTCTCTGTCCGTGATCTTCCCTGTCCAGGGATGGGCTCGTGAATGAAACCCGTGTGCTTGGCTCGGGAAGGGATGACATCAAAGGCATGGCGGGTCTGCCATGTGTTGGGTCTGGCATCATAACCCTTAATAAATAGTATCTAAGATCTACTGAGCCCTCACTCACAAGCTGGCACTGGCCTAACCCCTTCCCAGCATGGTCTCATTTTGTCTTCACACCAACCCTGGGAGGTAGGGAGGGACTATTTCTTGCTCCATTCTACAGAGGAGGAAAGCAAAGTTCACAGATGGGTATAACTTTCCCAGGCCTGCCCCCATCCACCCTCTCCAGAAACAGCAAAGGTAGTGCTGAGTACACTGTAAGTCTGATTCCAGAACCTGGCCTGACCTGTCCCCTAGGCCTGCAGGTGCCCCTCTCCTCCACCTGACCCCCATGGCAACACCACAAGGCAGGCTTGACCCATTTCCACAGAGAAGGAAAGGGAGGTTCAGAGCAGCAGTTAGAAAACTGTGCCCAGACCTCCCAGCTAGGACGTGGCAAAGACGGCAGCAAGTGCACAGGCCTCCTGACGTGAAGCGAATTCTTCCCTCGGAAGGAACGAGGCAGGGGTGAAGATTTTCCTACCAGATTAGGAGCCTTTGAAGGTCATGGCTAGTGTCAGGTTCAGCACCCCACCCGCCTCAGGGACACTCAGCCACCCCACACGGGATGGCACAAGGCCATGTGCTGGAAGGAATCCGGGCCCCGAGGAAGGAGACGGGATGGGTACAGGCCAGGGGTCTGGGAAACTGAAGGAGAATGTGAACAGAGGTAGTTGGGGTCCAGCTGGCCTGGCCACGGAGGGGAAAGCTCTGAGCAACAAAGGCAGGGACGAGGTGGCAGTTCTCAACACGGGGCATGGCTGGCCACTGGCTGGAGGCCTCCACGGGCCTCAGAGAGGCTCTTTACATGTCATGATGGCAGCTGCCCCTCGGAAGACAGCTTTCTTGTCATTCTCCAAGGGCACTATGAGCCGCCTACACCAAGAAATGTATAAAATCAGCCTGCAAGGCAACGAGCGAGGCAAGTGGTAGAGGGTACTGCAGTGGGCATCGAAGCCTCTCCCAGAGGTGATTTTAAGCTGAGACCAGATGCTGGAGAAGGAGCCAGCTATGGGAAACTCTGGGGAGAGGGCGTTTTTGGCAGAAAGAACTGTAAGTGCAAAGGCCCGGGCATGAAAAATGCTAAGGAATCTACGGGAAGCATAATGAGAAAGGGGGCGTAGGGTGAGAGATGGCCATTTCTCACCACTGGGACAGTGGGGAAAGAGAGCCCCAGCGGGGAGAGCCGGATCCAAGGTCCTACACCATCATGGCCTCCTGTGTGACGGGGCAGGCCCTTCCAGTCTGGGGCCCTGGGCCTCCTTTGCACAATGATGAAGGTTTGGTCTATCGGGGTCCCAGCTTTCCCGAGAGGCAATTTAATTCCTCATGGTCTCCTGTCCCCTGCCATTCCCACCAGACCACAGGACCTCAGGAGCCAGCACTAGTGTCTTCCCCACTGGGGGTTCCCAGAAAGTCTCAGAACTCCCTCGCCAGTCCTGGGACACTAGGGTTGGGAAAGAGGAAGGAAATTCTCACACACAGCAAACTCCCAGGGAGTTTGCTCATGTTCCCAGGCTGACAACTGGCAACCCTCAGAACTCCGTCCCCCTTCCTCCTCCTCCTCCTCCTCCTCCTCCTCCTCCTCCTCCTCCTCCTCCTCCTCCTCCTCCTCTCCCTCTCCCTGTCTCCCTCTCTCCCCCGGCCCCCCTTCTCTGGCTTAATGACTTCCACATGGGCCTCTGGCAGCTGGAGCCAAGCCTCCCAGCATTGTCTGAAATCTCCAAATTTAGAAGAAATATGAAAATTGTCAACCACTCCTTCCTTAGGGGGTAAAAGCAACATTCGGCACCAGGGGCAGGTCAAGGCGAGGCGGTCACGTGGCAGGCGCTCGGGCCAATGGGGGGCCCTGGGAGGACTCAGCACCCGCCTCACCCCAACACCAGGCTGGCCTCTTCAGCTCATATAAGGTAAAAGGCAGAGGGGCGTCTGCGGCCAAGGAGCAGCAAGCAGGGGGCTAAGGGGAGGGGGGCCCCGTGCCAGCCATTTAAAAATGCCCCGTGGCAATGAGGGGTGCCAGAGGCCCGGTCAAGTTAGTTGAGAAGCAATGACACCCCCATAACAATCCCCTAAATGGGCTGGCCCCCGCATCCAGGCTGCAAGGAGCCACACCTGGAAAAGACCCCCGGAGAGGTAAGAACCAGTGGCAGACACGGGGTCTGCAAATGGGGGGGGGGGGCGGGCATCTGGCGCACCCTCCCCCGGGGGATGCAATATCCAGGGGTCTGGTCCTTGCTCTCTTGCTAACCTGCACTGTGCTTCCACCTTTCTGGGCCTCAGTTTCCCCATCTGTACAGGGGCTGGACTGGATGATCTCTAAGTGCCCATCCTGCCCTGACCTGTAGTCCTGTCGGCCCGGAGGACTCCTGGCGGCTGTGATTACATGGCAGTGGAGACAGAGGGAGCGGTGGGTGGTAATGTCCCGCCATCCCCAGCTTCATAGCCATGCCCGGGTCTGGGCCCCGTCTCCCCGGCTTCTGCAGAGACACGGCTTCTTCCCTTTTCTGTGAGGTTTGATTTCACAGCTCCAAAAGCCTGGGGCTACTGGCAAGGAAAACTGTTTTCAGATAATGGTTTCAAGAAGCAGAGCGGGAGGCAAAGCTATGTCAGCTCGGGCTCCAGCAGACAGGCAGAGAGGCAGGAAGGTGAGGGCGCTGGCGGGGGGACGGGGACGTGGGCTCCAGTTCCCGCTCGGCCTCTTGCTGCCTGGCCCTGCGGCCTTGGACAGGCACCCGAGCCTCTCTGGGCCATCTGTGTCATGAAACCTCTGGACAACACGGTCTCCGTGCAGGATGTGGCTTCTTGAGTCTTTCTGGAGCCTAAGAGGCAGCTGGTGTCAGAAGGTTCCCCCTGAGTCCCTGAGCGGAGTCTGCCCTTTGACCAGAGCCTTAGAGTCCAACCAGACGCCTGAAGCCCACGGAAACTCTTGGAGGCTGAGCCTCTAGTGACAGAAAGGAGCTAAATGGTCTCTGACTAGGGCCTTGGCCAGGGGAGGAACAGCCCACAGGTCTGAGGCCTCAAGATGAGCCTGTTCCACCCCTGATCCTGCCACAGCCTCCGGTGGGGAAGGGGCCGATGAGGGGGTGCAGGGCCTCAGAGTGGGATGAAGAGAGAACGGACAGCAGAGGGTTTCAGGAGGGGTGATGCGGTGTGGTGGGGGCCTAAGAGGGCGGCAGGAGACGTGGGAGGCAGGCTGTGTTGGGGCAGAGGCCTGGGATCCACACTGGGAGGCATGCAGGCAACACGGCTCTTGTGAATATGCTCTGGCTGCATCTAGGGCCCGGAGTGGACACAATCCTCCAGCGCCAGCTCATCCAACACCCTCACCTGCCCCACTCTGGTCACCTAAGGCCTGAAGCCATAATGGTCCAAAAAGACTCTGGAATCCAACCGCCGGGGTCCAGTTCTGGCTTGTTTACCTACCAGACAAGTGGCCTTGGGCAAGTCACTTGCCATCCCTGAGCCTTAGCTTCTTCCTCTGTAAAATGGGTCTGGTCTTGGTTCTAGCATCACTCGGTTGTCATGGAGAGTAAGGGACATAGTCACGCAAGGGCAGCGTAAATAGGGTGGGTGTTAGGCTACTGCCAGACCCTACTCCTCCTGAGGGGCAAGATGACCTTAGCCATGTTTAGAGGGAAGTGGGAATGAGACCCAGAGAGAGAGTGCTCAGAGATGCTAAAGGGAGAACGGGGTCTGGAAAGAGGCAGGAGGCATGAGTTCAAAGGTCAGAGGTGAAGGGACACAGAAGTAGAATCAGCTTGAGATGCCTACGAGGCTCGGTGAGGTCTCCCTTCCCGCATTTACAGCACATGGTGTGGGAATGTGTCCCTCAGTGTGGCGTCTGAACCACCATACTCTCATCCACTGACACGGAGTCTGGGTGGGGTCCCAGAAATCTGCATTCCCAGCTCCCAGGAGAATTCCCACACAGACCGAGTTTTGGGAATGCTAGGCTGTCGAGCAGACTGGGTCCTTCCCAGACACAGCTGAAGCAACTGCATCCCTGATCAGAGGGCTGCTCTGGGTCCCTCAGAGAGCGGATGCCAGGGCTGGGACGGAAGCAGCCACTCTGCCAGGCCCTGCACACCACAGTGGTGTAGAGAGAATTCTCTCGCGATTATCACTTTCTGGGCAATCCCTAAGGCCTTTACGGACATTCCATCACTTAGTCATCGCAACAACCCTGTGAACGTGGGTGTAATCATGATCCCCACGGTACAGGTGAGGGAACCAAGGTGAACCGGCTTGCCTAAGGTCACACTGTCTTGTGCCAGCTGCCTCCGCACCCGCCCCCCGCTCTCTCCCCAGGGCTCTCCCACCCCCTGCCCTGCCCCTCAACCACTCCATCCCAGAACTGCCTGCAGACCCTCCAACATTACTCGTGAACGTACACAGAGGATTTCCTGGGAGCCGGGTATCAGGCTGAAGGGCTTATGGTCTCATTCGATCTTCCTAGGATTGTGGAGAGGCAGGAATCCGCATCATTCCCTTATCCCTAATTTCCAGAGAATTTCCCGAGGTTGCACGATGAAAACATGGCAGAGGGGATTTGAACCCAGTCTGCCACTCCAGAATGTTTGCTCTTAGCCGGCCCAGCACAGCCCTTCTGAGAGCAGTGACGAGGAACCCCACTTCAGAGAGGAGACGAGGCTAAGAGCGTGAGCTTGCCAGAAGTTGTACCCCCATGTTGTATTAGTTTCAAAGCCACTGCTCTCCCTTCAGTTCCGCTGCTGCCCCAGGAAGGAAAGGACCTTGCTTGTCGCTGGTCCCTAAGAACCACCCTGCAGCTCTTTGAGCAAAATCAGCCCTTACCCAGACTGGCCAGTTGTGGGGAATTGCTGGTGCACATAGCCCTGAGGAATAGAAAGTCCCAGGCCCAGAGCTACAATGGACCCTCGGGGCTGTATCTGATTCCCCATGTGAGCTTCAAGGAGCTAGGGAGATGGTCGCTGAGGTCCTCCCCGCTGGGCTACACCTGGGTCCTGCCTCAGTCGCAGCTTTCCAAGAGAACAGTCTCCAGGGCTCAGGGCCATGGGGTCATGCAAAAAACGTGGTAAAGTCTTTTCCGGATTGTTGTTATTATAACTATTTTTGTCCATGTCTCCTGGGGCCCAGGAATCCGAGTTTCTCTGGAGTTGATACCTGAGAGCTTGCTGGGTTCCAGGGTACCTGCCTGTCAGTTTATTTTCCAAAGTGGCTAAACCAAGTTACACTCTTACCGGCTGCATCCGAGTGTCCCCGTCTTTGGCCACACTTAACATTGTCAGATTTCTCGAAGTATATATGTCAACATGTTTTATTTTGTCCCTTTCCAATTTGTATAATAAAGAATGACAGGAGGGTGCCTGGCTGGCCCAGTCAGTCAAGCATGCAACTCTCGATCTCAGGGTTGTGAGTTCAAGCCCCGTGTTGGGCCTAGAGATTACTTAAAAAAAAAAAAAAAAAGTAAGAAACAACAATGCTGCTCACCATGGTCCATGTGGGTATCTAGAAATGTGCACAGTATGCATGCCCCAAGTGGCAAAACATCTAGAAGGCTCTGGGGGCAGGAGCGGGCACTGCCTGGGTGGCCTATCCCCAGCCTGAGAGTACACAATATGTCCCAAGCAGAGGCCGCCAGCCAGATCATCCGCTGGAATTCAGGGGAAAGAGCCCACGGTGGCTGCCATCTCCTGACGGCCTGTCTAGACAGGCCCCATGGGCCTTCACCACGCACGCATGAGCCCACAGAGGCGGCCCCCACCCCGTTGCAAAAGAGGCTTGTGGACAGCCAGGCTTCTCCACCAGAAACCTTGTGTCCAGTTCAGAACATGCCTTCGTGCACAGCACCGGTCTCCCATTCTCATGGCCCATGGAGACCAACTCATCCAGCCCCCTTTTTGTCCAGATGAGGAAACTGAGGTCGACCCCTGAGCCAGTGGGCTTTCAGAGGTGGGGTGAAACTCTGCACCTAGGGAAAGAGGGGACAGGGGTGGCAGGCCAGAGTGTTGCCAGAGCGGGGCTAAGACACAAGAGGCTGGTGGTTAAAGGTGCTGAGTGGCCATTGGGCCCCCTGCGTTTGAATTCTAGATGATCCTTGTAGCACCTGTGATGTCGGACATGCTGAAAATGCCTGTCTCGTCAGGGAGTTGGGTTGTCTGGATTGAATGGGTTAAGACTCCTGAGACCCTCAGAACAGGGGCTAGTACACAGGAAGTGCTCGACAACCACTAGCTGCTAAAACGTGATAACTGGGGTCCCCTGTCAGCCACAGGGGACAAGTTCTGAGACCCCCAGTGGACGCCTGAAACCACACTTAGGACTGGGCCCTATGCGTACCATGCTTTTCCCCACCCACGCAAACCGATGATAGGGTTTCGTTTACACATGCGTCCCAGTAAGACATCAACAATAACTAATAATATAATAGAACAATGACAACGATCCACTGTGATAAAACTTAGAGAAACGTGGTCTCTCTCTCAAAATCCCCTACTGTGCTGCACTCATTCTCCCTGTGATGCTTCCTGGGAGAGAAAGTGCCTACGTCACCACGTCGGCACTGTGACATAGCATTGGGCCACCCCTGACTTTCTGAAGCTAATGCAGAAGGTGGGTCATCTGCTTCTGGACGACAGCTGTCCATGAGAACCAGAGCTGTGGAGAAGCAGAGACTGCTATACTACAGACAGCTTCTTCGGGAGGGAAGAAGGTGGCTGTAGTGGGCTCCCACTCTTCTTTCCCCCGGAGGATAAGTGACCCTTGTCCCCTCAAAAATAACAATTGCCATATACCAAGTCTTCCCAAGGGCCGGGCCCTCTGCCCAGTGCTCTCTGAGGTAAGTACCATCCCCTCTCTGGGGACCCAGAGGCTGAGAGGTTAAGTCATTTGCGCAGTCACAGAGCTTGTAAGAGAACAAGCCAGAGCTCAAACCCAGGTCTGGCTGACCCCAGAAGCCATGCCCTTATTTACACCCCAGCACTGGCCCAGGGAGTCTGTGAGCGAGAACGGGTCCTGGTTCCTAGTGGTCTAATAGGACCGACTCTTAGCATTTAGAAAGGGCACCATTGGAAGCCTGGTGCCTCCTTCTTGACTAAGTATTGTTATGGTAAGGGGATAGATAGAGCCTTCCCTCCCCACACTTGCTCAAAAATATAACCTCAACCAAACAGTACTTCTTGCCAATGAACGCCCCTTAGTGTGGGCTGAGTACCTTTGGGGGCCCCATCAGTCCTGGGTGCCCCCGACCCAGCACAACCCATCAGAGATTTGAGGAGGGGGTGGTGAGTAGACCAAGGCTGGAAGAAGCAGCTCCCCCAGCTCCTCGTCAAGTGCCCATAACGGCCACAAGCCTAGGTTCCCTCCTGAATGGCCCTCCTCTGCCCCATACCATGCTCCAAGGCAGATGGAAAAGCCCCAAACTGGAAAATACACTGTGAGCTTAACAGGGACACAGCTCAGCTGTCACTAGCTGCCACCCCATACCATCCTCCTCCTCGTCCTCATTCAGGCAAACGGGGAAGGGGGCAAAGTGTCCAGAGGGAGGCTGGCATCGCAGGATGGCGTCTAGAGTGGCCATGGCACCCCTCCCACCTGGTCTACCAGGGTCAGAGGGCACTGACCAGTCTTCCCAGAGACTGCCAGACCTCGAGCGTATGACCCAACAACCTCATGGAGTCCCAGGGTGTCCACTGAGATAAGCTGGAGCAAGATGGGGAGAAAGGGAAAAACTCAGGCTAAGACTCTGACCCCAGTTCTGCAGCCAACACACTCGGGTAAGTTCCTCTGTCCCTGTGGGCCTGTCGGGCTGTGATGGTCCATGATTTGGGACGGAAGGGAGAGAGTTCGGGTCATCCCACGTGTGACGGTGGTTCCCCAGACTCTCAGGGAGAGAAAATCTGGGGTGGAGGCAGTCAGAGCAGCAGAGGCATGCTTTGGATAGACAGAGAAGCAGAGGGCTTTCCAGGTAGAGAGTTCTGTGTACGAAGGTGTGGAGGCGGGACTGGAAGGACATTTCAGAACAGCAAACGAGCCCATTTGGCTGGAACAGAGGGTAGGTCTAGCAGCTCAGTGAGGTTTGAGGCTGGCAAAGTGGGGGAATATTTGGCCCTGGAGCGGCTTGAATAGCCTGCAACCAAGCCCCATAGACTAGTGGAAGTCCCTGCTGGTGCCTGTCTCTGGGAGGGAGGCCCTTTCTTTACTTAGCCTGTTTGTCCCCGGGCCCCCATACCACCAGGCCAAGAGCCCCAGTGCAGGGGAGAGACCTGAGGACTTGGGCACTGGTGACCCTGAGATGTCAAATCACGGGACAGGAGACCTCGGGGTGGGGTCAAGAGGGGTAGGAAGTCCAAGGGCTGTAGTCACCATCTGTAAACCTCAGAAGAGCTCACTAGGGAACAGGATCTTGTTCCTTGTAGCCCTAAAGGACGGGACATGCAGCCCCAGAGAGGCTGATGTCAGTGGGATATTAGGAAGGAGTCTCCAATTGTGCGTCCAAAGAAAGATAAGGTGATTGGGAAGCAGTGAGCTCCCCATCACCAGAGGCATGCACACTTAGCACAGACACTGTGGAGACAAATCAAACATTAGAGGAGTCGGGGCCTCATGGCCTTTCCCACCACCAGCCTGGGTCTTCGCATCACAGCCCTAGCTGTCTTGGGACAATCCTTCAGGACTGAGCTCCCCTGCCACTGGGATGTCAAATTCCCAGCTAGGGATTAATTACATCAGTTCTGTGCTGACTTCACAAGGGCCCTCGAGGGACCCTCCTCCCTCCCACTTCCTTTCACCCCACTGCTGCGTTTTGCCCTTCCCAGGGAGCTCCAGCACTGACCAGGGAGACCTGGAGCCTGGTTGTAAGACTGGGTCCCTGGGGGACACTCAGCCAGTGGCCTTCCACCCCAGCAGGAATGAGGCAGAGGGGGCCGGGGTCCTTGGGAGCTCTGTTCACACGCCCCGGAGAGTCTACATGGAAATTCCAGGAGGGTCACAGGGAAACTTCCAATTTAGAACAAGATGCTTTATTTTTGTCCCCCTTTCTTTCCTGTCCCTCCTCTCCCCAAGCAGTGGGTGGGGGTGTCGCAGGAGGCTGGAAGAGGAAAGCAAGCCTCCTCTTTGGGCTGAGTCACAGAAAGAATGAGTGTGGAGAGATGGGGTGTGGGCAGGTGGGAAGAGGAACCATACAGGGCCTGGGGAGGTAGACGGCCATGTGGGAAAGAGTCAAGGGGATAGCCAAGCCTGGGCGGTGTCCGGGCAGTGAGCACGAGGGATGCCTGGACACTCAGGACCAGAGCTCCGTGAACTATGGGTTCAAGCTGGGGTCAGAGACTCAGCCCGGGGTCCCAGAATAGACAGAAGGTCTCAGGATGGGGGCTCCCAGGAGCCTCGGGCTCTGGGGGTCCCCATCTCAAAGGACTGTAAAGCTACAGAGCAGTACTAAACCCATCTCATTCTCCCTGGTGATCTGGGCAGGTGCTTAGTAATCGTTCCTGGCATGGAATTTTAAACTCCTCGTGTCATAACCCTGTTAGAGCCAAAAGGCTCCTTCAAGAATGTCAGGCCCCCTCCTCCGTTATAGATGCAAAACCTTGAGGCCAATGGCAGGGAGGGACTGGCCCAAGATCACACAGCCAGAGTGGCTGCCCAGCCCTGTATGTCCTTCCCTGCCTCTTCCCTGCCTCTCTCCAGAGATAGAAACTATGGTGTGGTCCTCAAAGCCAAGGGAAGGGGTCAGAGGAGAGGGAGGTGCCCCGCCAGGATGTAACTATCTCCAAAAAGTAGGCAAAAGGTGATGGTGTGTTTGAGCTCTGGCTGCTTTACCCAGGAAGGCCCTTTTCCTGGCCAGAGAGAATCCCCCAAACTGTTGGCTGCTGCAGAGGGAGGCCTCCTGCAGAGGAAAGAGCCCAAGGCTGGGAGGGGAAGCCCTTGGTTCTATTCTTGGCTCTCCCCCAACCCTCCACATAACCTTGAGCATGACCATGAGCATGAGGCCTTTTCTAGTCTTAATGTGTCTGGAGAGGGGCTGGCCCCAACCAGCTTAAACAGTCAGAGGATCCATTTGTGATCTACCTCGGTCTCCCGTGAGGCTTCGTCTCTGTCTCCGTCCATCTGAGCTTTGGCCCCAGCGAAGGAAGTAGGCCAGGCCCGGGAAGAAAACAGCAGCCTACAGATTCCCCTCTGCCTGGGGCATCACATTCTATGCCCAAGCTCTGCCATCCAGCCTTGGAATTCCCAGAGAGGCCAAAAGCTAAGAAGGCCCTTCAGATTACTCCAGTGAGAAGACCTGAGACCAGAGCGGTTCAGCAGATCGCTCAAGGTCACACAGCAAACTGTGTGCAAACAGGGAAGTGGGTCTTGGGTCTCCTGATGCCCAGGCCAGTGTTCTCTCCACTAACCACACTGCCTTTTAGAATAATGGGCATGTGAGCCTGGGATCTATTTACCTTGACAGCTCAATTGTCCACACAGGGAACCTACAGTCTCTTCCCTTCTCTGGGATACAGTTTCTTCTAAAAACAGGGAGATGGGCTAGACCAGATGTCTCTATGAGCCCTTCCACCCCCATCACTAGGGCTATACCAGGACCTCAGGCTTTCCAGGGCAATCACCTCAGCCCTTGCTTCACAGGGGATGGAGCTACCCAGGCCAGGACATCCTACCAAATCACAACCCCCATCCAGCCTGTCCCACTCCAGACCCCAGGGCTGGGCTTTGTCCAGAACTACAGGCTCTGGCCCAGCTCCCCCTCTGAGGATCTGAATTTTTCTTACCATAAAAGGGCAAGCGTGCCTCTCTCCCGTCCCTGCTGCCAGCCCCGCTGGGGGAAAGGCTGAGCTATTTTTAGAAAACTCAAGGGTTTGCTCCTGAACTCAAGATGGAGTCTGTCTGAGCCTTTAGCCGGGAGCCCCTTCCCCATCTCGTCTGCCCACCTTCTCTCCCTCTTCCCCTCTCCTCACCCCTCACCCCCTCTTCCACACTTTCTTCCCCTCCCTGCTTCTCTTCCTCTTGCCCTCACTCTCGGTCAACCTCTCCCCTTCTCCTCTCTCTTCCTCCCTCTCACTTCGCTCTTCTCCCCAGTATCAGAGCCAGCTCCCCTCCCCCAACTCCCTCCTTCAGATCTTGCTTTGGGAGGATGGAGAAAGTAAGACATCTGCACCCCCATCCCCTTCTTAAACACTATTTACAACATAAATTCCAAACATCCGCCATCTGGTTCTAGGAAGGGCCAAAAGATATTTAGAAAAGGAAGTCATGATTATTCCATCTTCAAAGCCAAAGGAACTTAAAGGCCCCCTCTCTCCCGCCTTCCTCCCAGGGCCCCTTTGCTAAGATCTAACTGATTAGGCTCCCTCAGTGAGTAGAAAGGGTCAGTCCCAGCTGGGCCTCTGCCTGAGTCCCTTTGAGCTGGTTGCTTCTCCTCTCCGAACCTCAGTTTCCCTATCTGAGCAATGGGTGCGTGACTAGAGAGCCTCCAGCACTAACGTCCTGAGACTGAGTCCTGCTGCAGAAAATCCACCTGGTCCAGGTCCCTGGGGCCTGCCCTGGGCTGAGCCGTAGGGTGGGAAAGGGGGAAAGGGAGAGGCAACTGCGCCAGTCTCCACACTGATGCTTCTTCTGTCTCATTCCATGAGATCATGGAAGATCGATGCAGAGCTTCCTTCACGCTGACGCTAACCCTGAAGGGATGGCCTCGTCGAGCCTTCCCCCCACCTACCTATCCGTGGAGCCCAGACCCCTCCCACCACATCACAGTGAGGCCCAGAGAGGGGAAGGCACTTGTCTACAATCACACAGCCTGTTGTCTACAGGTGACCTGGTGTCTAACCTGCTGCTTTTTCCAACACGTTCTGGAAGAAACCAGCATTCGTATTATCCAAAAGGCATCACTCAGTCTCAGCAAACTGGGACCCTGGAGGTTCCAGTTCTTTGGGAAGTGGACAGGACAGAAGGGAGAACTATTCCCTTTGCCATGTTTCTTTCTGTGTGTTTTTTTTTTTAAACAGACAGCATGCTAGGGGGAAGTACTGTGGACAAGAGGCACAATAAAAACCAAAATGAGAAGTCTCCTTGCTTCTGGAGACGCACGGCCTTGCCAGGGCCCACACGCCTCCATCTACACTGAAAAATGCTTTCTCTGCTCACAACCGCCTTTCTGTAAAAAAGAACACAGGCCTGACACAATGCCATGAGACGCCGACTCAGGTTGCCCTTCTGTAAAAAAGGTAGCAGGAACAGTCGTTCTCACAGGGGAGCCGTGGAAATGTGTGTTGGGCTGCCTGAAGCCAATCTCTAGCCTGACATTCACTTGCCACGTGACCTTGAGGGCGTGTTGTAACCTCCGCTGGCCTCAGTCTCTTCACCTGTAAAATGGGAATGACAATGGTAGCTAACTCCTGAGTGATTGTGCGAAAGCCTCTGTACAAGAAAGTACTTGGCAAGTGTTTAGCACATTGAAAGCTATTGTTATGATTACAGCATGTTCCAGTGTAAGTCACGATATGATGGCTATTGTCACTGTCACTGCGTGTCCCTGTTTTTGGTCTCACTGAAAGGTCAGGGTGTAGGAGAAGCATGGGGATCCTCTACCTGCGCCACCCCTGCCCCAGAGTCTGAGCACCTCGAGGCAGCCCTGATCTTCTGGGCCAGGCAGGTGGGGGCCCCTTTCCTCTCCCTGTCCTCCCTTTTTCCTCCATCACTCTCCATTCAGCCTCCAACTGCATTCCCAGGGCTGGCTCAAAAGTCCCCAGCAGCCGCCTTCCCTGGGGAGGAAGTAGGGAGCGTGTGAGGCTAGTGAACTTAGCTGGGGTGTTGAGGGGGTGGGAGGGCGTCCTGGGAACAGAGGCCCAGAGAAGCCACATAACAGAGGGGCCATGGAACGGGGCCCCACACGGTAGCTCCCACCCCCAGCTTCCACATCTTCTCTGGATGCCTCTCTGGACCTTTGCCCTCATCCTTCCTGCTTCCCTTTCTCCCATGCCTATGTTTCACTGTGGGCCCAGCCCTGGGCTCATAATGGAAATCGCAGCCATTTAAGTGGGCTCACAACGTGCCACCAACTGAACTTAGGCTTGACATTGACTCTATCTGACCTTCACAGACAAGCCTGAGGTTGGGGCCCAAGTTCAGAGAGGTGGATCCACCAGCTCTCAACCACACAGCTTGAAAGAGCTGGGGGCGAGATTCAGGGCAGATCTGCCTGGCTCTGGGGCCTGTCTTCTCTGCTCTTTGCAAGTAAATGGTGGAAAACCCAGGACCCTTGAGCCCAAGGAGAGCACGGGCTGTAGGACATGCACACGCACAAGGGAGTCAAGGAAGGGGAGCTGAGGGCAAAGAGTCCTCTCCGGAGAAAGCCGACTATGGGCACGGGTTCGTGTGCCTGCATGGAGCCCTGACCTTAGCCTTCTCCCACTGTGGTGCCATCTGGCTTGCAGATGTGGCCCATTCCCAGGCCCTTGTGTTCCCTGGAAATGAGCAAGGCCAGCAGAGGGCACAGCGGCTTTTGCAATGACCGGAACGATGTGAGCTTTGTTTCAGGGTCAACCAGCCGGCTGCCCCTTGGGCTCCAGAGACAGCTGGAGGGAGCGTGAGCAGCGCCAGGGTCAAGCTTGCCTCTGGTTCTTGCCAGCGGTGACGAGCCTGGGTGCATTGCAGGGCCCCTCGGAAGCCCAGTTAAGTGGGAAGTTAGTCCTACCTCTGGCCATGGTTGCGAGCACATCTGCAGTTATGGAAGGAGGCCCTTTGCAGGGTGAGAGCCTCATGCAGCTGGAAGTGGCCACAGGTGGCCTCAGGGCTGTCCTTTCGGCCTTGGCCACGGTTTTAACCCCAAGTTTTGACCTGTCCCTAATCGGCTCCTTTCTGATGTGTGAGGCCGGAGGTGGAGCCAGTTGTCAGAAGGCCTGCCGGAAAACTTCCTTCCAGACCCATTCTTTCGCGATGGGGCCTTGGTGTTCAGGGAAGGGAAAGCGGCGCCTCCTGCTCTCAGGGCTTCCTGCCCCTCACAAGACACCCACTGAACACCAGGCAAGCAAAGTGGCACCGTGGCTGCCTAGGGCCCGGGGAGCAGGCTCTTTGGGGCCTGGAAGGTCCCAGTAGTTTCAGCCTGAGGCTTCTGAGGACCCAGCGGGAGGCCAGGCCCATCCTCAGGACCTTGGGGCCCGGAAGCCCAGTCAGGACCCCCAAAGGGCAGGCTTTGGCCGGAGGGCATCCCAGCATCCTTCTGAGAGGCCATCGGTGTCTTTGTTTCTCACAGGCAAGGTGCTGGCGGTGGGAGCCACTGCCACGACCCTGCGGAGAGGGCCCTCCTAAGGACCAGAGAGGAGGGCAGCAGCAGGGGCCCCTGAGAACAGAGCCGTGAGTGCCTCCCCCGCCCCCACCCGGCGCCCACACCCCCTCTACAGCCCCACCCCTGCCGACACCCAGGCAGGAGCCCTGCCTCTTAGGACACACTCCCCATCCCAGCCCTCAGAATGACCGAGAACCCAGGCCTTGGGAACAGGAAGACTTGAAGGAGGGCCCCTGCTGACAGAGGGAGGCTGGCAATTCAAGGTGGCGAGGCGTGGGTTGTGGGCAAAAAGAAATGGAATCAAAGAAGGGAAAACCAACCAGGAGGCAAAAGTCCACCCCACCCCAGGTTCCCAACCAACTAGCAAGGCAAAGCCTGTGTGCTACAGAGAACAGATTCGGGGGCCACGTGGAGAACGTCAGCAAGTTTCCCTGGGAAGGAGTAGACAGGGCCAGGCTCTAGGACCAGGTGAACCCAAGGTCAGTCAGCCTGGTGATAACAGAACCAGCTCCCAGAGGTTGGGAAGGGTCCGGGAGCTCAGGCTGGAGCCTGGGGAGTGTAGCGCTGGGCAACAGTGAGGCTCAAGAAACTGGAGCAGTACCCCCCCCCCCCCACCGCACAATCCATCACATTCTTCTACACTTGCCAGTTCCAGTCCCTGCCACGTGGAGCAGGCAAGGTGAGGTGCAGTCTCCATAGGACAGGTAGAGAAACTGAGGCACGGGGAATTAAGTGAAGGAACTCTCTCACGGACCGTCAGTTGCAGTGAGGGGTTCCGGCACCAGATCTCCTGAGGGTGGAAAGAGTGGATGACAAGGATCTGGGGGTGGGAGGAGGACACATAACTCTGGCAAGAAGCTGACACTCTAGGACAGGTGATAAGGCCCAGGCCTGGCTTACATAATGCAGCACACCTGTTCACCTCGGCGCAGCCCACACGTGCAAGCAGGCGGGTGCTCCAAGCACAGCGCACACACGCGGCGCTCCCTCGCTAGCCAGCGAGCTTCAGAGCCTGGGTCTAAACAAATTGGATTAAGAGGGCTGCAGGCAAAAAAAAAAAAAAGAGGGCTTCAGGCACCTCGCCGCCCGCCCCCCCCCACCCCCCCGCCCCCGCCCCCACTGTCCAGCCCCGACACTGAACAGGCCTGCGAGCTGCCAGCTGCGGTCTCTCGGCCACACTGACAGCCCGGCCTCAGCCCCGGAGACCTGCCCCCGGGCCCCAGGAAGAGGGCCTCGGGTCGGACAGGATGCCAGGATGATGGATGGGCTAGCTCAAGAGCACACAGGATGTCGGTGCTTGTGCAAGGCTCGTTTCTGAGCTGTTCCCAGCAACCCACCCCTACCTCCCCTCCTGCAGCCCCTCCGGAGATCTTGGCCGCCAGGGCCCAGAGCCCAGGCCCTGAGCAGATCCACCCTCAGCCCTCAGCCCTGCAGCTGGGCAAGCGAGAACGGCTCAGCTTGGGAGACACTGGCCTGGGGATGAGACAAGGCAGGCACTTCACAGAGAAAAGGGACTTACGAACAGACAATGCCAGTTATAAAAGGGACATCTCCGAGCTTTCCCATCCATTGTTTTGCTCAATCCTCAGAGTGGGCGTGGGAGTTAGGAGATGATGCCTATAGCACAGTTCTGACTACTGAGGTCTGCTATTGAATGATTCCGCGACTTCCCTTTCCTGAGCCGAGTCTGCTCTCCAGCCCTGTGTGAGGTGCTGGGGACACCTAAACAGGACAGCCTCCTTCGGGCCTGGGCCCTGTGCACTGTGGCCCCCTGGTCTACTATGACGCATGTAAGCGTCTGAGTGTTATCACTGAGAGCAGCCTCAGCAATCAGCCCATCAGAACACAGACCCCAAAGTCAGCCCCAAGTTCAAACCCTGCCTTGCTCCCTTTCTAGCTGGATAGCTGTGGTCCAGCTGGCCTCTCCAAGCCTGTTTTCCCTTCTGTGAGATGGAGTACAAAACTCCCCCTTCGTGGGGCTGACCATAAGGATTAATGAGTATTTTTCCATACCCTCTTTCGACACGGGGAGAAACAGAGGTGGAAGAGGGAGAGGGCTTGGCCAAGGTCACACAGTGAGTTGGGGATGAAGTCGGGACCAGGTTGAGACCCCCTCTCCCAACCCCACCGCCCCCCCATCCTCCCAGTATAAATCCTCCCCACTGGCTCCACCCCAAGTAACCCAGAGGCCAGGCCAGCCTATATAGGCGACTCTGGGGACATGTCCTGGGATCCACCCAACACCTTCAGCCCTGCCCTGGCCTCTGCAACACCAGAGTCCCAGGTGACCAGCCGTGGCCCCCAGCCCTCAGTGGTGGTGGAGGTGGGGGAGCGCAGGGACGGGCTCCCAGCCCAGAGCGGCCTGGCCATATAAGGGAAGGAGCCAAGGAGGCCTCCTCACTCGGGCCTGGCGAGAAAACCCAGACAGCCACTGTTTATTTTCTCCTTCCCAGCCTCCCGGAGCTTCCCAGGAAGACAGAGTTTCCCCCGGCTGGGCTCAGCGATATTTCCTGAAGACAGTGGAGAGCAGGGAGGGGAAATTGGCCCATTCTCTGGGAGCAACACCCCAGCCTGCCACCAGCCAGCACCAGGTAAGAATCTGCCCTATAAGAGACCAAGCCCACCTGTTCGACCATCTCCTTTGACAGAGGGGAAATGGAGCCACAGAGAGGGGAAGCACCTGGGAGAAGTGACCACACTAGCTGGCGATAGAGCTCAGGTCTCCCAGGTGGCCCCCCATCTCCTGACTGGGGACCAGGAGTAAGGAGCCTCTCGTGGGGCAAGTGGAATAGGAGGACTACCGACCCCCTTCTCATCTGAAGGAGACCAGGGGTCAGGGCCAGCACTGTCTGCCCACTGGGCACGTAAGAAAGACTCAAAGAAAGAGTTCCCAGGGCCAAGAGAGCCAAGAGGACACCCTTCCTGCATCTCTGTCCCTCCTCCCAGCCCACCAGCACCTCCTCCAGGAAGCCCTCCCAGTTTCCCCCTGGGACAGGAAACTCTTTGTCCTCTAAGGCTTCGGCAGTCCTTTCTCAGGCTCTCTCTTGTGCCACTTGGGTCTGCCTCCTATTGACCTTGTCAGGGATGTTTTCCTTCCATCTCAGCCTGATTGCGTTCCTCTAGGGCAAGGACCCGGTCAGGTAGACGTTCCAGTGAAATATTTAGACCCTGAATGTTCCAGTGAAATATTTAGACCCTGTCCCAAACCCAAAGGATTGGTGACGTGGCTGGGGGAGGAGACATTCAGCATAGAGGTTAAAATGAGGGTGCCGCGGGTGGCTGTTTTTAGTTAGGAACCCAGCTCAGCTCCTAACTCCATGGCCTTGGAAAATTCCCTTCCCACAGAGACTTGGAGACATGGGATTAGCACAATTAAAACAGTCAATAAATGACAGTCAGCATCCCCAGATTTTTCTAGATACAAGGGAACAGGACGGTGCAGCCTATAGCCAGAGGAGAGGGAGGTAAATAATATTCTCCCGGTCAAAGTTTGCTCATCAAGCCCCTGTCCCTGTATCAGTTTCTCCCACTGGACCGTGGGGCCGCCTCCCCCATCTACTTCCCATCGCCATACCCAGGAGAGGCGCCATCTTTGCAACAATATTGGGAGCCTGCTGGGGTGTGCTGGAAACAACCCTCAACTCCCCTGCTTCAAGCCGGGCTGTGACAGTGGCACCATCTCCCCTCCACCTCGGTCCTCCACGTGGAGGTGACAACACTGCCCCAGCAGCCTCACTGGCTGAGCTGAAGGCTAAACGCAGCGGGGCATGGTTTCCTGAACTGTCACCTCTCAGACATCCTCTTCCGTATTCTTCCCCTCTCTGCAGTCTTAGCATCTGTACATTTAAGATGAGTCATTTGTACTGTCCGTGAAAGCCTGTAACACTGCCCATCAGGAGGAGATGAAGGTTAGAAAAAATGGAGCGAAAATGGAAAGGTGTTACCACACTTCCCCCGGTCCAGGGCCTTGGAAGGCCCTGAGCCTGAGGCCTGAGGCCTGAGAGGAAGAAGCAGGAGCGAGCAAAGTGTCAGAGACAGGAGAGCACCAAACAGGCTTTGTCCCCGTGGTAAACGGAAAAGCAAACTGACAGGTAGTAACTCGGGTCACTGTCTTCCACAGGCAGTGAGTGCTGAGCCCCCCCCCCCGAAGTACCCCACAGAGCTGCTCCTTCTTGGTGCCCCTGGTGGGGAGGGGGAGGCCAAAGTCAGGCTGGGGAAGGCTTTGGACACAGTTGTGCACCAAGGAATGCAGGACTAGCTTTATCAGCTCCGTTCCTGGACATGAAAGTTCACTTTGTCGGGACGACCCCCCACCCCGGCTTCTTACTGAAACCTCCGAGTGGCGCAGGCCGAGCATTTTTTCTCACGGGGCTGTTGGTGGGGGGCATCTGAGAGTGGAGTGGACAGGCTGTGGGCCTGGTGGGTCCCGACACTGGAATCACTCCCCAGACAGATGCAGTTTGGAAAGATTTCCTACAAGAGAATTCCGTATTAGAGAAAGGCATTTCTTTGGCTGGGATTACCTCAGGAAAGGGCTGTCCCGCTCAGGGGGCCATGGGGACTGACCTGCCCCAAGTGGTAGACCTGAGAGAGAGACACTCTTCCGATCAAGACCTGATTTCAGATTTCTGGTAGAGGCCTAAGAGACACTTTCTTTTTAAGGAGGTGGGTTTTTTTTTGGTTTTGTTTTTTGTTTTTTGTTTTGTTTTTGTTTTTGCTTTCTTCCAGCCCTTGGGAAAGTCTTCGCACCCCCCTTAGGCCTTCAGATATCTTTGAAAGTATCTGTCGTCTGTTATCAAGGCCATAGCAGTAGACATCCAGCAAAGCAGGAAGGTCCTCCGGGGGTGCCCTGGGAGCTTGGTGGGGCAGGAGGAGCAGAGGGAGTTCTGCCTGCTCACTCAGAGGTTCCCACACAAGCCAGGTCTCAAGAGGAAAGTGAATTATCTACATGGACCATTCAGTCATCCCCCAAAAGGCATTCCCTTGGGCCCATCACCGTGTACAAAGACCTCAGCAAGGCCCAAGGACACCCCCAAATTAACAAATGTGGACGCTATCCCCAGGGAACTGCATACTAGCCAAGTCAGACCGGGATATGGCTGGAAGCTGCTTTCAGGGGTGAGCACGGCCAGCAGCTGGGTCCCTTCCCCCCCAGGGGGGTCATGCAGCCCACAAGTGTAGTACAGGATTAGAAAGAGAGCCCAGCACGCATAAGGACGTGGACCAGGGTGTCCTGATGTCTGAGGAAGTCAAGGAGGGTTTCCCAGAAAAGGTGGCCTTTTGAATAGACACTGAGCTCACAAAGAGACGGGCAGGGGGCACAAGGGGGAACAACACAGCCCCTGAGAGCCCAGAGGCAGGGGTACGGGGGAAGAGGAAGAGGCATCATGGTTTTTGGTGAGAGTTTCAGAAATGAGCCAGAAGGAGAAGGAGCACTTTCACGATCTTACGCGTGGAAGAGAAATGACCATACTTACATTTGAAAAATCACTCTGGAAGGGTGTCTGGGAAGGATGGGTGGGAAGTTGGGGAGGGGGGAGGGGGGAGTGGAAGCAGGGAGACCAGGTAGGAGGCCAAGGCTAATGTTTGATGGTGTAAACTATCAAGTACTGTGAACGTGATGTTTGGCTCGAGTGTACGGAGCATAAAGGTAGGGCACGGGGTCACCGTATCGGGTGAGTCCATTTATTGGAATGTCTAGAACAGGCTGCTCTCGAGACAGAGAGTGGTCTGCCCAGAGCCGAGGGTGGTGGGATTGAGGGGCGGATGGGAGATGGGAGGGGCTGAATGATAAGAGGTCTCTGGCTGGGGTGATGAAGTGTTCTCAAATTGATTGTGGCGGCATTTGCACAACTTGGTGAATGTATGAAAAACCATCTCCTTGTACAGTTTGTGTGAGGGGGGGATTACCTCTCCATAAAGCTGGTTTTTACCAAAAGGAAAGTAACAGGAGGTGTGCACCAAGGAATGGTCCTTGGACCACCAAGGGCTTGTCCCAGAGGGCTGGGAAGCCAGGCTGAGCACGGGAGGGAGACGCAGTGGGGACAGTCACAGCAGTCTTGGGAAGAGTGGGGCTGCGGCCTCGCTGATGCCCCCTGTCCTGCCTAGGGAGGAACCCCGCCAGCAGCTCCCGGCTCCGAGCCGCGCCCTGTCTCCCAGCCTGAGGTGCAGTGCTGCATCTCTGGTCAGTTGGGAGTCTGAGATGAAGCACTGTAGCTCGGGAAGGGAGAAGTTGGTCTGCCACCATCAGCCTGGATGTGGTAAGTGGTGACGCTGTTTGGGGATACCCGAAAGGATGGAAGCGTTTCCAGTTTCCGTGCCGCCGCTGGCCGCTCGTGCCAAGGAAATTTCTGGACTCAAGTCTGACCCATGCCGTGATCGGCTTCATGATTCTGGCCGAACCCTGACTCCTCTGGGCACCCCAGTGGGTCCATCTGTAGCTGAGGTGTTGGGGGACTCTGCGGCGGTCAGTACGCGACACCCTGCCTCTGCTTTCTCCTTCTGAGCCCATGGTGGACCCTGTCCATCAGTCACGGCATCCTTTCTAGAAGAATTCAGAGGCACCTTTGGAATCCTTCTCGACACTAAGTTGTGGAGAGCTACTGTTAATGATTTAGAGCTGAAAGCCATTCATCATTTGTGGATTGGACAATTCCTAAAAACACTTGCGTTCCTAAAGACAAAAGTCCTGAGCTTTGAGTCGGACTCCTCATTCTTCGGGTGCCTAACCTTGGCTCCAGGCTATTGCCTGAGCCAGTCCAGACATTACACAAATGTCCAGCCTATCTCAGAGGCTTCCAACAAGCAAGGAATAGCAGAGAATCACCAGGCTAAGTGCCATCTTCTTTAACCTCCCTACGAGCTTGGAAGGTGGCCAGTGTTATTGACCCATTTTACAGATGAGGAGACTAAGGCTCAGTTAAGCCTTTCACCCAAAGCCATTATTGTTGTGTCAGCCAGGGTTGACTGCTTTCAGGTTTGTATTCTTACCTAGTCCAGTGCATATCATTTTAGAACCGGGGAGTGGGGAGAGCAGGAGGAGAACATACTAAAAAAATCTGGTCTTCTCCTTTCATCTTGGGTCACTTTTCACAAAGACAGATCTAGGGAGTTTCCACTAATCCCACGGATGGCCTTACTCTTATCCCTCTTCGCAGACTGTATCTGTCACACCTTATCCGGGAGGTCCTTTCCTCTCCCATTTGACAGCTGAGGAAAGCTGAGGCTAAGAGGCTTGCTGGAGATCCCCAGGGAGGAAGCTGCCCAACACTGCGAACCGATCTGCCCAGGGTTTAGACTCAAACCCTCCCTCTGGCTGGAGACTCGAGAACACACACAGTCCCCGGCAGTCATGGGGGGATGCGGGGGGCTGGGATGCCACCAGATGGTTTCTGGTCAACAACCCGGCCTCTGACTACAGGAAAGGTACTTTCCAGGGCGCTTGAAGTTCCAGTCAGTGCTCCTGCTGGAGCAATCAGCCGGTCCTGCACCCCGTGGCGTCCGCAATGACTCCTGCAGACGGGGCTGGACGCAGAAGAAGACTGTCGCCAGTCCTTAGGGACTCGGCAGTGCCTTGGGGCTGAAGGCCCCTCTCTCACCTTGTCCTCACGGTCCAGTTTTCCCAGGAATCCCTTAGATGCTAAGATGGGGATTCCTGGAAATACTGTTCTTGAGGTCATGGTTTAGCAGCTGGATTCACCTGCCCCCCACCCGAGCTGTCCCCGAGGGACCGCAGCTCAAGCTCGGCATGAGGCTCAAGCAGAGGCCATGCACTGGAGGTAAGAGGGCTTGTACACGGTGTTCTTGACATTTAAGCTGCTTTTTCTTTCCATTTTGTCCATTTCGTAACATTCCTATGAGACTGGATGAGGGAACCTCACCACGGCTGTACTCTTGGGAAATCTGTGCAGGCACTCGGCTGAGGCGTGGTTGAACCAGGTCACCATAAAGTATGTGCTTCCTCCCGTCCCCACCCCTGTCCCTCACCCCACTTCCCAGCACGCCCCGCGGTGGGGGACAGGATACGGTATCTACATTATTGATAAACTAATAAACACACACGAGTTTATTTTAGTAGTTTATTAAAGCAGCTAGATAAACTAAAAACCATAAGTCTTAGCTCAATTTGCAATGCAACCACAGAAAAATGAAAATAACTTTTTTCATCAAAGTCCCAAGACCAAAAAAGCTCAGAGCGCCCTCTTGTGGTGACACCTGCCTCTACTTCCTTCCAGGAGCCCCGGAGCCTCTCTGACACACACAGCACACACACACCTCATTCCCCTTGCCCCAGGCACTTTGCGCCAGTGAACGCAGTCTCCCCCCCACCATCTCATTACCTATGATGCCTCCATCACTTAGAGTTCAGTCCGGCTTCTATAGCCTGGCTCTGTCCTCACAGCTCTCAGTGTGATTGGTGAGGCTGAGAGGTGAAGTGACCACCTCAGGGTCACCCAGGCAGCCAAAGGCAGAGCCAGAATTGATTCCAAGTTCAGTGGTCTGTGGCAATTCCTTAGCCAAAAGCAAAAACTACAAAACAAACAAACAAACAAACTGTCTGAATAGACACAGGGAGTGTTGACGACTCGATTCCACAGACCGAGGTGGTCCTGCCGTTGCACTAGACCTTCTTGCAAACCCTTCCTAGTGCTTTCATGGAGCTGGTAGTAGGCGGGTGCCATGGCCCCAGAATGCTCACCTGCGGGTCTGGTCCCCATACTCTGAAGGACCAGACGGCTCTCACATGGGGCTCTAGCTGTCTTCCTAGCAGACCATACTGAGGACCTTTATGAAGGATGAGGTCCCTGCCTCCTCCTATATACAGTGGAGCTGGCCTGACCACGGATACAGCTGACTTGCTCTCGATAAATAATAATAATAATAATAATAATGGCGTCCATTTGTTGAGCATTTACAACTTCTAGGCACTGTGTTAGACATTTCCCAGGCACCATCTCATTCAGTCCTCACTACAGCCCAGCAAGGGAGCTGCCATCACTCACTCCACTTCAAAGACGAGGAAGCCAAGGCGCAGAGAGGTTCAGGGACTTGCCAGGTTCCCCACCTAATAATAAGCTGGAATCACATCAAGTCTGTGTTTATGCTTTTAACCTGAGGCCCTCATGCCCTCCCTCCCATGGGCCTGGCCCCAGCACAGGCTGGGAGGAGCACCTGCGCAGCTGCCCTCCTCTTCTGTGGAGCCGGATGTCCCTGTGGCCACTTGAGAGCCGCAGGGAGGGGGTGGGAGAAGCAGACCGAGGACGAGCCCCTGTTGCTGTGCACTCCCCTCCCCTCATCCCTACCATACACCCCCAGTTTGTTCACTTTTGAAACAGGACCCAGTCAGATGCTCACTGGCCTTGTCCTTGGGGCAGGTCCTTCTAGAACGCCCACAGCACCCCCTGAGGAACTTATTGCCAAGCAGTCTTACCGGCAGGCAGTCTGCCTGGGGCTTCCCGTGCGGGAGAGGGTAAGACAATCCCTCACTGAGACCCAAGGGGTCCATCCTGTGCCCTGTGGTTCTAATAAAGTGATGGACCCATGCCTTGTGTCCTGTTTCTTCCTGGGAACATGGGGGAAGGGGGAGGAGGAGAAGGTAGGGGAAAACCCGACAGCCTGTTTTAGTTTGTTCGGCCCATCGGCAAAGTACCACAGACCGGGGGGCTTCAACCAGAGAAGTGCATTTTCCCACACTTCTGGAGGCCAGAAGTCTAAAATCAAGGTGTCAGCAAGGTTGAGACCTCTCTCTCTCTCTGGCTTGTAGACGGCTGTGTTCTCTCTGTGTCCTCACTCGGTTATGTGTCTGTGGCCTAACGTCCTCCTCTTGTGAGCCAGTACTACAGGATCAGGGACCGTCCAACGACCTCGTGTGACCCTAGTTACCTCTAAGGACTCTCTCTCCAAACATGACCACATTCTGAGTTACTGGGAGTTAGGATTTCCACATGAATTGGGTAAGAGAGGACACAATTCAGCCCAGAACGAACGAAACCCCAGCTGAGGGAATCCCCAAGTGCATTCACTTTGCCAGCCATTCCCAGGGGCCAGCAGAGATACCAATCAGGACCTGCATCAGGGCAGTCAGAAGCCCCAGGAAGCTTTCATGCCACGTCTACGAACACCCGGCTACGGCGGGTTAGGGAGGGAAAGAGTCCCATGAGGTAAGACCCACTGGGGTGGGACCAAGGCACCAGCCGAGGAGCCTAGCCACGCGGCAACTTGTCCCCTTTAGTCCCAAAGGTGTGACTGAGCAGGTCAAATAGGAAATCACACCCCATAGAAGTGTTAGGGTTCAGAGTGCACTCCGGACTCCAGCTGTACTGGGCATCATCGCCAACACTTGGCGTCGTTCTAAATGCAGTCGCTTCCCCTTTAGCACAATCCTCCAAGCTCTGCTACATTTGGAGGGAAAACAAGTCCAACCACCGGACAAACAACCAATTACCTGACAATTCCCAGACGCACACAGCCTCCCCATGTCTCTCCTTTGCCCTCCAGCGCTGGCTGGGAGGAGCGCCTGCGCATCTGCCCTCCCCTTCTGAGGAGCTGGATATCCCTGTGGCCACTTGAGAGCTGCAGGGAAGGGGTGGGAGAGGCAGGCTGAGGGCGAGCCCCTGTCGCTGTGCACTCCACTCTCCTCATCCCTACCATATACGCCCAGTTTGTTCACTTTAAATCTTTTTTTTTTTTTAAGATTTTATTTATTCGACAGAGATCACAAGTAGGCAGAGAGGCAGGCAGAGAGAGAGGAAGGGAAGCAGGCTCCTCGCTGAGCAGAGAGCGGGGCTCAATCCCAGGACTCTGGGACCATGACCTGAGCCGAAGGCAGAGGCTTTAACCCACTGAGCCACCCAGGGGCCCCTAGGCCAACCATTTCTTATAGAACCTTGGAGAGAGGAGTGTCCAATCTGGTCTTCCAGCTCCCAGCTGCCTCATGGTGGGAAGAAAGCCCTGGGAGACTTTGCCCACCAGGACTGACCCCGCTACAGATCCCAATATGCTATTGGTTCCAAGGGCATCCTGTTGACCTTGAAGCCAAGAGCCCTTCTTGCAGCACCATATCGTCTGCCTTCTGGTGTGCCCTGAGGAAAATGACCTTTGGCTCCACAAAGAGAGATTTGACATCCTGCTTCGAGGAGAAGGGATCCCTGGCTCCCTGAGAGCTGCTTCTCTCCTATGGGGACAATAGAACGTCACCCCGAAATTGCTGCAGGAGGTGATCGGATGATCAAGACAAAGGAGGTGAAATGGAAAGCTCTGGTCCCAAATGAAAGGGCTTGAAAGAAAGCTGCTGACCCTGAGGGAGACTGAGGGAGCTTGAGGGACCCCGGAGGAGGACAGTCTGGGCTGCTGGGGATAACACACCCCAGCAGTCCTGTGATCCTGGCTGACAGCCTGTACAGGCCAAGGTCATTGCTGTGAAGAGGGCACCTAGGCCTATCTCTGCATTTCAGATCCAGACAGCCCCTCCCAGGGTCATGAGACCAGGCACAGTGGACACCAACTTATGGAATATGGGGATGTCACTAAGGTAGCTCACTCTGGGACACGCAGGGGCATGTCAGTTGCACTCCAACTTGTGGGAGGCTAGAAGGAACCACAGCGACATTAATTTAGAGGCTTTCCCCTCTGACTCAAGCCATCTGCCACTCCTTCCTCCTAGAACTATGTGTTTCCTTGGCCTGCTCATCCCATAACAATTTCTGACAAAAGGGTATACACATCTGCTTGCATACCTCCAGTGTCAAGAACCTCATCACCTCAACAGTCAGCCCTAAGTCAGCTTTGACTGTCAGAAGGGCCTTCCCTTGTTGGGGAGAAATTTTTATTTCTCCCAGTTTCTTCACTGCCTACAGAGATTTATAAACAATGGAGCTGGCTTCCTTGGGCTTCTCTCCTCTAAGCTAAACATGCCCAGGGCTCCCGGTGGACCTTGGCGACTGAATTTTACTTTGTTTTTCTTCCTGCACAATCAAGCCCTGATTTTAAGACCCCCTTCACATCTTTGGGATCAGGACCCCTTCAAGAATCTAATAAAAGCTGTCAAACCATCTCCATGGAAAATAATGCACATCCACACAAAATGTTAAGTATTATGTTAGGGGTTCCATAGACTCTAAGAACCCTTTCCTTAATGTCATAGTTTCTAGAAAGTGGTTGGCCTTCAGGGTTAATTTATGTATTTCACAAATGTTTAGGGAGGGCCTACTACGTGCCAGGCACCACTCCAGGTGCCCAGAATGGAAGTGTGAACACACCAAATCACAGCTCCAAGAACTTCCCGTCTAGAGCAGAAGATGGACAAAAACAAGGAAGCCAACACAGTCAAGTCAATTTTATATCGTGACAAATTCAAGGAAGAAAATGAAATGGAGTGGTATAATAAGAAATGGCAGGATGAGGACTGCCAAAGAGGGCTTGGGGGGGGGGTGATATTTGAATAGAGGTCAGATAACAATGGGGACAGAAGGGCCTGGGGGTTAGGCAGGGGCAAGGATGGGTGTGAAGACTCTGAGGCAGAACAAGATGGGATCTTTACACCAGGAGACCAGGGAGGCTGCAGCCTGGAGGGGAGGGGCGTGAGATGGGGTTCAAGGGGCATGGTGGGGGTGTGGCCACTGCACCTAAGTGCAGTGAGTGCCACAGCTGGATACATTTTGAAAGGTCACTCTTAAATGCTTAAATGGCGGTGGGGGGGGGACGGGAGAGGGTGGTGGGGAAATGGACATTGGGGAGGGTATGTGCTATGATGAGTGCTGTGAAATGTGTAAACCTGGCGATTCACAGACCTGTACCCCTGGGGATAAAAATACATTATATGCTTATTAAAATAAAATTAAAAAAATGGCGGGGGGGGATCAAAATGCATTCCCCTTTCCCACTTCCTTTTTCTTTTTTTTTTTTAAAGCGCTAGATCAAGAGACACGTGTTCCACGGACAGAGCCGGCCAGGCGCCCCTCCCCTTTCACAGAGTCCTGGCTCTATGAAGAAATCCTAGGAAAATAGAAAAGAAACTAGGAACAGGGGTTACCTAGAAAAGCAAGACCCCCCCAGCATTTACATTTTATATTATTGTAACCACAGGTGTGTATCACCTGCATTCCTGCAGTGACAGGTGATAGCAAACCAGGAGGCTCACCGCAATGGAAATGTCCTCCCGCCTTGTTTCAGAGGCCAGAAATCTGAAATCAAGGCTACGGCAGAGCCCCGATCCATCTGAAGACATTAGAAAAGCTCCTGTTCCTTGCTTCTTCTGTCTTCTGGTGGTTTTCTTGGCTGGAGGCCACATCACTCCAATCTCTGCCCAGTATTGCCTCCTCCTCTTTGTCTGTCCAATCTCCACTGCTCATGCTTGTCTCTTGTCAGGGTACTTATCACTGAATCGGGGCCCATCCGGAAAACTCAGGATGAGTTCTTCATCTCAAGATCCTTAACTTGGGGGTGACTGGGTGGCTCAGTCGGTCAACTGTCTGTCTTTGGCTCAGGTCACAATCCCAGAGTCCCAGGATCGAGCCGCGCATCTGGCTCCCTGTTCAACAGAAGTCTGCTTCTCCCTCTGCCTGCTGCTCCCCCTGCTTGTGCTGGCTCTCTCTGTCAAATACATAAATTTTAAAAATCTTAAAAAAAAAAATCCTAACTTAACCCCATCTGCAAAACCCCTTCTTCCGAATAAGTTCATGTTCACGGATTCTTTTTTTTTTTTTTAAGATTTTATTTATTTATTTGAAAGAGAGAAAGAGAGTGTACAGGTAAAGCAAGGGGCAGAGGGAGAGGGAGAAGCAGGCTCCCCTCAGAGCAAGGAGCCTGATGCAGGACTCCGTGCAGGGCTCGATCCCAGGACCGGGGTTATGACCCAATCCAAAGGCAGATGCTAAACCAACTGAGCCCACCACACGCCCCATGTTTACAGATTCTAAGAACAGATCTGAACATAGCTTTTGGGGTACAGCCATTCCATTCATCACAATACCTATTCCAAAAGATCAGAGTTGACTTTAAAACTCTGTTCTGGCTCTGGGGTGGCCACTGGTCTGTCAGGTGTCAGGGTGGAGACAGCACGAGAGGAAGGAGGTGGGGAGAAATGGGTATGTGTGGGAGCAAAGGCCCATAGGACACCAGAGGGATCTGAGGTGGGAGGGGAGGGAAGGTCAGAGAGCAGCATTCCCCCCCGGCCCCGGAGATGGCTTGAGCAAATAGGCAGACTTTGTTGCCTTCACTGAAGCTGGGAGGACGTGGGAGCTCCAGGGAGGTGGGAAATAAGACATAGAAGGGAGAAGTTTCAGACTTTTCATGGGAGAAGATACCATATAGGTCACTGGATGGACCGTAGTGAGGGCTACAAAAGCCTTTAAGGGAAGGGAAGCCTCAGGCGGACAGAGGACAGGCCCAGGCTACACAAACCCCATCACCTCCCTCGTTTTGAAAGCTCAGCATCTACTCGTGCAAGCCTGGGCTGCAGCCACATCCCACAGGCGGCTGTGACTCAGCCTGGGAATGTAGGTTTCTCCTGTCCTACACTTACGCAAACAGTTCTTTTCATCTAAATGCAAGACTTCCCATCTCCAGTGTAAATTTCATGTAAATTTCGGGATCCCTGTGACTAATCTTTCCACATAATCCTGCCTCCCAAACCAGACAGGGCAGTATATGCACAGTGTGATTCCATTTTTGTGGGAGGGAGCAACAACTCTCTTTATGTGTGTATAGAATGATCGCAAGCCCTCACTGACGTATTTTACTGAGCACAACTTTGTTTCACTGGTGTCTATAATCATTGCTCTCCCTCCTCATTTATGCCAGCTTGTGGACCACGGGGCATATTAAAAGTGCAAGGAGATGGGGCGCCTGGGTGGCTCAGTGGGTTAAAGCCTGTGCCTTTGGCTCAGGTCATGATCCCAGGGTTCTGGGATCGAGCCCTACATCAGGCTCTCTGCTCAGCAGGGAGCCTGCTTCCTCTTCTCTCTCTCTCTCTGCCTGCCTCTCCCCCAACTTGAGATCTCTGTCTGTCAGATAAATAAATAAAATCTTAAAAAAAAAAAAAAAAGTGCAAGGAGATCCCTCCAAAGCTGTTAATACTGGTTGGGTCTGAGAAGGGTGTGGGAGGGAGTACATATTATATATTCTGCATTGCTTTCAATCCTCTTCAAGGAACATGCTCCTTTAATTACAAAATATGCATCTAGTCATCAAAAATCTGGAAGAACATTCATGGAAATGTCAACAGCGGTTACATCTGGGGCACATGAATCTGGGAAACTGTCTACCTCCTACACGATACAGTTTGGTGGTGGTTGAACTTTATGCAGTGAGCAGAGACTGCTTTTGTAAGCAGAAAGAGCAATTAAGACTTAACAAAAAAAGAAGCATAATGAGGAAGAGAGGACTCAGCAGCTCTTGTGGGATCCCCAGCAGCTTCAGCAGGGGCCCTGCCTAACTTCACAAGCCCATGTTCCTCCTGTCCCCTTCCACCCCCACTGCACACATCCTCACTGGAGAGCCCGTGCCTGGCCCTGGCACCATCCATCCTGCCTTTCCCCTTCACAGCCTTGAAACCAGGCACTGATGACCCCAGCCCATGGGGTCCTCACCCACCATTAGCAGCTCTGCCATCTAGGGAGTCCCCTCCCCTGCTAGCTCATGTTTAATCCTCCCAGTGACACCGTGAGGTCGATATTCTCATGCCCATTGTCCAGATGGGGCAGCTGAGGCCCAGCAAAACTCAGCTCCTTTGCTCAAAGCCACAGAGTGAGTCTACGATTGTCCATGGGCCCCAATTCCCAGGCCAGCCTCACCAATGCTGCATCGGGTTCAAGCTCACGTAGGGAACTTGAGTCTCAGGACCTAACATAGACCTGTTGAATCTCACTTAGACACACGAAAGAGCAGGTGTGCTCCTGTTTTCTAAAGAACCCACACACCCCAGGCTCAGTCACAGCCAGGCAAACTGAGACCAGACGGAGCCTTGCCTGGCACTGTTCAAGTCCTGGAAGGAGCCTGAAGTGAGAGCAGAACAGAAGGCTGTTGGACCCAGATGGAGAAGGGTGGGAAAAAGCAATAGGAAAGGCAGCAGACAGCCCATGGGCTCACAGGACAGGAGCAGGCAAACCCTACCATCTAGGAGAGTGGGTAGGCCATGGGCTGGGGCAGGATGCTGCATAGGACTTTGAGCAAATCACTTAGTATCACTGGGCCTCAGTTCTCTCATCTGGAAAATGGGCATTATAGCAGCAGAACCTTAGACCATCATTCTGAGGACAAAGTGAGGAATCCTTGTGATACAAACAGCATGATACCTGGACATAAATACTGCTTAAAAATGCTTCTTGCTGTTGGTGAGCAAACTGATTTGCTCGAACCTGTTCAGTTCTTTTCGGTGAACATTTACTAAGAGCCTGCTCTGAGCCAGACCCTGCGGATACAGAGATAAGATGGACATAGTTCCTATTCTCACTTACCTTACCAGCCATCGGAGGAGGCTGGCCTTCCAGAAAGAAGCCCACCCTTCCTGGGGACTTACAATGTGGAAGAATGATGGTGGGGGTGGAGTTAGACAGATGATATGGGGCCTCGAATGCCAGACTAAGCCATCTGGGCCTTCTCTTGTCTGCCTGGGAGCCATAGGAGATCTTAGAGCAGGGGAGTGGCCAACCCAGTCACCTCATTTGGAAATGGAGTCTTGGTGCCTGCCGCCTGCAGGGCTTCTGAGCTGTTGAGGCAGGAACAGTGAGGGAAGAGGGTGGGACACGAGGCCTCCCCTGGGGCTGGAGGGAGAGTTGCAGGTGGACTGGGTGAGGCCACACAGAGCCGTAGGGGAGGTGTTCAGTCCTGGAGAAAGCAGCAGGGGAGGCATCAGTCCAGACCCAGGCGAAGGCGGAGCTACGGGGTCTACTTGGGGAGTGGCCGATCACTAGAGCAGTATCTCAGGTGGTTTCGTTTTCTTTCTGCTTTTGTGTGTTTCCCCTCTTCTACACTAAGTAACTAGAGGAGAGGGGGCAAGCTATCACTGTCTGGGAGCCCCAGGGCGGAATCAGGTGGCCTGTGTCACCCAAGGGCAGGGGAGCAGCTCGGGGCCACCGGAGAGAACAAGCCGGACTAGGGATGAGCTCCAGGGCCCGGGGAAAGAGCCCGGGCAGCCTGGACCCTCTGAAACTCAGTGCCCTCAGTGTCCCCGGGGGACAGTGACACCATGGTGGAGGCAGGGGGTGGAGTGGAGGTGTCTGGGCCACCCCTCCACCCCCTCTGGCTCCAGGCATGTCTGTGTCCCCGTCATCTCCCCACCCCCAGGCATGGGCCAGCTCAGCACAATCCTGCAGGGTGCCTGGCAGGGTGCCCAGCGAGGCAGGCCGGGTTCCAGGCCCTGGACGCCTTCCCCCTCAGCTTCCATTGGCCCAGTTGCCCCAATTTGGGGACAGCCTATTTCTCCTGGGGCAGCCCAGTCAAATGGGAAAGTCTGGCTCATGCAAAGCAGGAAAAGGCCAAGACTCGCTCCACAGTGAAGCTGAGGCAGAAGCCCTGCCCCCGTCACTTGGAGGGTTCGGGATGAATCCCGCATAAGCCACTAGCTAAGTTCTGAGTTCTCCTTTCTGGGCCTCAGTTTGCTCTCTGACTCCTGACCCAATCTATGCAGATACCCGCCTGCTGCCCCCAACGTGGGGCGTCTACTGAGTGTCAGACCTGCAGGTGTCATCCAGGAGACAGTGAACCCAGATCCCAGGACTTGGGGAGTGTCCGGCCTGCCTACCCGCTCTGTGCGCCCCGGGGCGCTGGGGACACGGGGTGGGGGGTGGGGGCGGGCAGAGTGGCCTTTTGCATGAGGATGGGGGGCCTCCCGCAGCATCTGCCGCCACAGACGGCCAGAAGAGGGCGACAGAGAGCGGGCTCCAAGCCATAGGGAGCCTGTGACCTTGGCAGTCTGCGAAGGCGGAGGCCTGGGGATTTTCAGCTTCACTGCTGTCAGGAAAAAGTTTCACAAGTGCCTCCCGCACAGCAGCATGTTCTTGGTTCCGGGCCGGCGGCCGACACCACCACACTCTGCAGTCCTGGCAGGAGCCCCTCCCAGGGCAGCCTTCGGGTGGGCAGTCCAGGGGCGAGGCAGGAATGCCCAGCTGGGACCACACCCGGGAGGGGCCGATGGAAAGGCCAGGGAGGGCAGCCCCGCCCGGTCACTCGTGGGCGGGGTGACCGTGCTCCCTGGGGCTTGGGCTCGCCTTGGGAGCACTGGCACCCTGCAGGTCTTTGCCTCCTTTTCTAAAGATCCTGCGGGCGCTGTGCGAGGACAGACTCAACAGGCACACAGACTCCCGTTCTCATGCCCACGCCTGCACACTCAGACACACTCACACTGACACACATTCTCACCGCTCAGATGTGCACCTAGGAACGCATCCAGGTACACACTAACACATGCTTCCTGATCACACTTTTACACGAACACACCCACACACATGAATGCACACCCAGCTTGCACTCTCACCAGCATGTTCATACGCCCACTGGTGTATACACTCAGCTCTCACATTCACTCTCAAGCACATGCAAACACACACCCGTGTTCACACAGCTCCCACAAGTGCTCACTTTCACAACTCACCTGTATTGTCGCACACACGTTCACACACGTTGAGCCCTGCCCAGAGGTGAGCGGGTGGGGCAGGCGGGAGGGGGGTGGGTTCTGTGAGCTAGTCCCCACTCTCAGGCATCTATGACCCACTGCTTCCTCCAGCCCACTTCCTGAAAGGAGTTGAGATGGTTTAGTTTAAAAATCCTGCCCCCAAAAAGGAGGGTAGGAGCCTCAACATCATTACCCTTGCTGCTTCTCCAGGCCCCGGGGCCTTCTAATCTTGTAAGGACCCAAAGATCTGTAGTTGCCCTGGGCCCAGCCTACCTCAGGGGGCACGTTTCCACTGCACTGTCTCTCTCCACTCACTTGTCCCTACTCCGTGCCAGCTCAGCCAGCACCGCCTGGGCTGCCAGGACCACCAGGCTCTGCTGAAGGCTGCTGGGCTGGAGGACATCGGAAAAACTTCCTCCCAAAGGATGTCAGTCATTCACCATCGCTTGGGCTCCTGGGCAGAAATGTGGGCTTTGAGCTCTCTCTTCCTCGAGGTGAGTTCCCTGCCACCCAGACTCTGCAGGGCCGAAGCAAGTGCCGCCCCTCATCGTGCTAGATTCTCAGTCCTCATGCTCTGCTCTTCTGACCCTCAGTCTCGGCACATCCCAACAGCATTTCTCAATGAGCGGATAAGTTCCTGGAATTCAAATAAGCTACCCAGTGACACATCCAGACATTCCAAAGTTGCTCAAGGGGGGAGATCAGTCAGCTCTTGCTGTAGAACAAACCAACTCAGAACTGAGAGGCTTAAGGGGTGCATGAGTGGCTCACTCCTTTAGGCTCTGGACTCTTGGTTTCAGCCCAGGTCATGATCTCATGGGTCATGGGATCAAGCCCGGAGACCAGCTCTACACTCAGCAGGGAGTCTGCTTGAAGATTCTCTCCCTCTGCCCCTCACCCTACTCATGCTAGCACGAGCCTACACTCTCTCAAATAAATACATAAATCTTAAAACAAAACAAAACAAAACTTAGTAGCTTAAAATAGCAATTCATTATTTCTCATGATTCTATGGGTTGGCCAGGCTCATTTGGGTAGTTTTTCTGCTCCACATGGTGCTGGCCCTCCGGTGGCTGGCTTCAGCAGCTTCCAGCTGGGCTGGCTTCAGGCGTGGCTGGATCCAAAGACCCAGGTAATGTCATCAGGAAATTGGTACACTTTGCCCCCTGTGCTCTGTGTGGCTGGGACTAGGACGTCCAACATGGCTTCCCTCACATGCTTGGTGCTTTCCGTGTGGTGACTGGAATTATCCAGAGGCTGCGCCGGCCTTGTCTCTCCTATGCTCCCTCCAGTAGCGTGGCCACACTTCTTTACATGGCAGCTCAGGGTCTGAGAGAGCAAAAGCAGAAGCTGCAAACCTTTTAAGACTGAAGGTTGGAATGAGCACAGGGTCCCTGGTCAAAGCAAGTCATACAGCAAGCCAAGCTTCACAATTGAAGGGGAGGAAAAACGGACTTCACCGCACAGTGGGAGGACTGTCACACATGCACAGAAGTGAGAAGAGTCCCTGGCAACCACTTTTGCAGGCACCGCCACCCCAGCAGGCATGCGCATTAAGGTCCCAACACATTTCCTGGGAAAGAAACGGAGCAGCACGTGTATCACACCGGGGATGATTTTGTATTCGTTGGCAAAATTCTTATCTTATTAAAATGTCAAATTGCATGATGAGCTGAGGGATATGAGAGAGATGGGCCTCTCTAGATAGGTCTTTAGAGGGGTAGACACCCTGTAATTCTTCCAGGGAGAATTACATCTTGGTTAGTGTGTTATGGGGGACTCTTCCATCAGCAATTGATGGGGACAGAGCTCCAACGGTCTTGAGCCAAAAAGATAACATATTGACTCATATACTGGGAAATTCTGGGATGGCTGGATCCAGAAGCTCAGATCATGTCATCGGGCACATGTCACACTTCCCATCTCTGTTCTGCCGTCCTCGGTGTTGGCCTTTCCCCCTTATTCTCAAGCAAGCTCATTCTACAAGGTGCAAAGATGCTCACCAGCAAATTGGAGAAGAAGGAAGAGGAGGAGGAGAGTTTTTTTAAAAGGGGGTGATGCCTGGCATGTTCAGTCAGTGGAACATAGAACTCTTGTGAGTTCCAGCTCCACGTTGGGGATAGAGTTTACTCAAAAATTAATTAAGTAAGTAAAAGAAAATGAAGTAAAAATGGTCACCATCAAAAAAAAAATGGTCACCATCAACTTCAGATATATGTCTTATTTTGTACCTCGCATGGGAAAAAATGATATCCCCCACCCCTCTACCCCTCAGTAATTTCAGCAGTAGCCCCAGAGGCATCATTTCAGGAGCCAGGCTTCCCCATGAGCCAATCTAGGAAACAATCATAGTGACTCTATTTGGCAGGCCTGAGTATGGCGCCCGCCCCCTAAAGGAGAAGAAGGGATGGAATTAGCCCAACCAGAAGAACATGAAAGGCAAAGAAAAGCAAGTGATGTTACCATAGGACGAGGAGTCATACTGCTGAGAGCGCAAACACAACAGAGGGCCACTTTGTTAGCAGAGAAAGAAAACCACAGGAGCTCAGCTGGAGATAAGTATTTTCCTGATTCTGAATTCCAGAACGGATGTCCTTGTAGGAGTTCCATCCAGAACATTTCCCGACATAGCGGACAACAGCTTCACCTCCGTTTTTGCCTAGATGTGGAAATATCCTTCAAGTGTGCTTTTCGTAGGTTCCCAACCTGTGAAAGTCAACCACAGAACATTTCATTGCAATGTTGCAGGTTGCTGAACTCACAGGTTCCCAGTGAGAAGCTTCCAAATATCAGGGTGGCCTCCAATCAGCCTGAAGAACGGAGAGGCCGTCCCCTCTCACATCCGGCAGCCCTGCAAGCCTTCCCCGGCTTCCCTCAGCAATCTCAGTGTGTCCCATGCCACTCAGATACCCACTTTGGATCAAGAGCAAGGGTTCAGGCGTGCCTGGGTGGCTCAGTCATTAAGCATCTGCTTTCAGCTCAGGTCATGATTCCAGGGTCCTGGGTTCAGGCCCCGCGTCGGGCTCTCTGCTTAGCGGAGAACTTGGTTCTGCCTTCTCCATCTGCAGCTCCCCTGCTTGTGTTCCCTCTCTTGCTGTGTCTCTTTCTGTCAAATAAATAAAATCTTAACAAAGAAAAAAAAAGAGAGAGAGAGAGAGAGAGAGCAAGGGTTCAGACCTCGCTGTGGTGATAGAGGGTCAAGAATCACAAACTACTGAACTTTTAGAGCAGAAAGTGATCAGAAATATCATGCTAATTTTTCCATTCTCCCCTTCCACAAAGATGGACTTACTAGCTTGAATGGTAGCTACCTGCATGAAGACTACATTTCCTATCCTCCTTTGTGCTAGGCATGGCCATGTGACATAGTTCTGGCCAATGGGATGCAATATCACCTGGGAGCTTCTGAGGACCTTCTTTTGCCCTTTCCATTTTGTCCCATGAGGGATAGGGCCACACCATAGGGAAGGTGGATGTGAACCAGAAAGATTTAGAGAGCCACTAAGAAGCCCCGGACCACCCATCTTGGTACTTTTTTGGAGGGATAATAAGCATCCATGTTGTGTAAGCCATTATTGTTTTGTACTTATGTTTCCTGTAGTCAAATCTAATCCTCGTCGATGATGTTATCTCTTTGGACTTTCCCATGTCACTTACCGCCATCCCCCAAATATACAGAATTCTCTCCAAAGCATTGCTTAAAGGATAATCGTAGAGCTCACACAACTGCTACCTCTCACAGTCATTTCCTCTCTGAAGTAGAATTCTTGGGGATGTGCTAGAGAATTCTTACTCATCTTCATTCATCCCATCTGCATACCACCAAGTTCTCTCCCTCAGAAGGGCCAGCCAGTGTCCTGCTGATGGTGCTCACGGGTTCCCAGAACTTCTCTCCTCCAGTTCTCTTCCTTCCTCACAGGGCCTACCCACTTTCAGTGCATTCCTCATGCCATTTCCCAGAGCCCCATGGGAAAAGATGCCCATGTCCACAGTGCCCAGGCATATGGGTGAGGCTTTGGGTTTGCGAGGAGCTTTTGATCCTATGATGCAGTATATTTTAGATCAGTGCAGCTGGAGATACTTGGAATATGTGATAAGAAGTCCTCACATTTGCTGAGCAGCTCATACACTTGATAGTAACAGCCATACTAGGGACAGCAATAATAACATTTCCTTTACAAAAATTTAAAGGAATACCTAAAATGTAACATGAAAATGCAAAGTACAACGAGGAGAAGGATGGGGGACCTGGCTGACTCAGTCAGTGAAGCGTGTGAGTCTCGATTTCAGGGCTGTGACTTCAAGCCCCCAACTTTAAGTTGGGTGTAGAGATTACCTGAAAATAAAAGCTTAAAAACAAACAAAAAGGGCAGGGGCGCCTGGCTGGCTCAGTGGGTTAAGCCTCTGCCTTCGGCTCAGGTCATGATCTCAGGGTCCTGGGATCGAGCTCCACATCGGGCTCTCTGCTAAGCAGAGAGCCTGCTTCCCCCTCACTCTCTGCCTACTTGTGATCTCTGTCTGTCAAATAAATAAATAAAATCTTAAAAAAAAAAAGAGAGAGAGCAGAAGAATAAAGGAAGAGGACATGGTCGTAAATTATAATGAGACCAGCAGATATCAATCATCTAGGCCCTGAGTACACCCAGATGCTTTGCTGACCGTTATTGAAAGTCTGTTTTTCACAAGGTCCTGAAATAAACAGGGGGCGCTATGTGACTACGTTCTCACATGTCTCTTGCCAGTTAAATATTATTATTGCTAATTTGCAGATGATGACAATTTACTTCAGGGAGGTAAAGGGCCCTTTCTAAGGTCTCTTGGGCACTAATGGTGGAGTCAGCTTCTTGACCCCATGCTCCCCACCCAGTGTTTTGTCCTCATTCCTTCAGGCAGACCTGCACCGCAGCCTGGACACGCCTCCCTGCCCCTTTCTTGGTGACACTGGCACGAGCTCTTCCCTATCTCAGCTGAAAAGTCACCTCCCGGGTGAGGACTCCCCTGACCCCTGATCTCCTCCCTCTCGGAGAGTTCATTCATAGGAAGTCTCTTCAGCACACGTCACAGTTTAGAATGAGGTGTTTGTCCAACACCCATCCGGCTGCCCGGTGAGGCCAGGGATTGCCTCTGTGTCGGTCACAGCTGGGTCAGCCGCACCTAGAACAGGGCCCGGCACATCCCGACACTGAAATCGGGGTGAACGGACCATAGCCGGCGCCTGTGGCCATCCGGTTACCCTGCCTTCCAGGAGGCCACATGGAGGCTCTGAGTCCTGAGACGGAAGGGTCCCTGCATCCTAGAAAAGGGGAAACTGAGGCCAGAGAAGGCAAGGGACTTGGTCAGGGCCCCTCCGTGGCTAGACACAGAGCCGGGGGGACAGCAGGGTCCTGGTTCCGGGCTGAGGGCCTGACACCAGGGGGCAGCCCCTGCTGGGTTGGGTTTGTATCTGTGAAGGGACGGAGTAAGGCAGAAAGCCCCCGAAAATGACTGCTAGGAGGGGCTCCCTAAAACAATGTGGCCAACCCAGGAAGGAGGCGGAGAGGCCTGCCGGCCTGGCTGGGAAGGAATCCAGCAGGGGCCCTGCTCAGTTTCCTCCCAGCAGCGGGGGAAGTAAACACATTCCTAGGCTGTGCAGGCACTGGCCGGCCCGCGCCACCCCACCAGCTGCCGAGGCCTCAGGTCCCTGGCTAGTGGCCTGTTGTGTGGTACGGAAGGGAGGGCTCAGGGAGGGTAAATGACACACCCAGGGTTGGAGCAGTAAGCAGCGGCTAATACCCTTTGCCGGCTGCCTCCTGCCCCAGAGCACAGAGGTGAAAAGGACATAGTGTATCTCTCCCTTCCGCAGTCCTGGATGGGGCTGCTTAGAGGCCTGGGGACAGCTGGGCTAGCTCCCGACCCAGGGCGGGGGGCTCTCTGAGGATCAGCATCTGGTCTCCTCCACCAGTGAGGACTGTGACAAGGGTACTGGGGTCCCCTTGCAAGGCAGGAATGGCCTATAGGGAGCACCTGGCCCTGCCTCCCTACTGTACAGATGAGGAAAGCAAGGCCCAGAGGGCAGGGCCCAGCTGCACAGAACCCAGGTCCTGTGGACAATGGCTTCTGTGTGTGTGTGTGTGTGTGTGTGTGTGCACGTGTCCCTGCCACCTCCCGTCCTCTTCAGCCCTCCCCCGGCCCCCTTCTCCATTTAGCCCTGTCTGGCCCTCTGCGCACACTGACTCTTCTGCCCAGAATTCCCTCCTCAACCTTTCTGGAGCAGGCAAACTCCTATCTGTCCTTCAAAACCATTCTGAGCTTTCCCACCTCACAGACCAGCCGGCCTGGGGACAGGGTGGGTCCTGCAGCTGCTGTGCTGGGGGACCAGTGCCAGGCCGACAATCACAGCAGCAGGGAATCCTGGCTCTTGGCAGCAGGTGGGACTAATTCACAGGAGTGGGAAGACGGGATGGGTTGGGTGTGACCCCTGTGAGAAAAGTCTGAGTGCCTCCTGCAAAGTGCCTAGGATCTGAACTGGGAGAGCCGGTCCTGATCTGCCTCTCTCTGGGCTGTGGGACCTGGATGGACATCTTCCACCCCTCAGGGAGATATCATCAAAACACGAAGTCCCGGGTCTAGAACTAGAAGCACAGGGCAGTTTTCAACTCTTGTGCCCGCTCCAGCTGATTAATAGTGGCTAGGTGGGGTGCTGGGTTAAGGAGGATTCAGAGGGAGGGAGTCTGGTAGCAGACCTAACACTTATTTGATACCGGTAGGCTGGGTATCTCTGAGGGCCCTCCTTGTCCTGCTGAAGATACCCCTGTGATCTGAATCGGGAAGTCCCCAAGACAGACAACAGAGCTAGCCCTCCCCCAACCCCCGGGTCACACCCCTCACCCCACTGCAAGCCTCTGATCACCACACACAGGAGAGAGCCCCGCATCTCAGAGGAGATGAGGCCCCTTAGACGAGTGGGCCTCTGGCTACGGGCATCAGCCCTTTACCCTCTGTTGGCCCCAGATAAACACTCTTTCTAGCTTGTTCCAGCCACTGCTTTTCTTCCCGAGCTGCCACTGGCTTGTTCTGACCAGGTCAGCAGAAGCAGGCTGCGGCTAAGCTGCTTCCCGCCTGCTGCTGGGAGGGGCTGAGTGCGTTGGGCTGGAGAATGAGAGGAGAAGGGCTGGGAGGCTGAAGTCCGTCTGCACTGATAAGCAGCCTTGGACGTTGCCCGGAGAAGGAATTTCCTGTTGCTGCTCCCTTCTCCTTCTTCTGTTCGTCTTCCAGCGCCGAGGTGTCTGGACCCCAAGAGGGCTCAGTAGGTCACAGGGACCTTTTGGAGTTTCTCATCTGTAAAATGGAAGAAAGAACTCATTCGGATAGGTGATGGCTAAGAAATTTTACTGGGCTGATTAGTGCCCCCAGCCCCAATTCACATCCACCTGGAACTTGTGAGTGTGACCTTCTTTGGAATTAGGGTCTTGGCAGGTATAAGCAAGTTAAGATGGGTCTTGCTGGGTCAGGGTGGGCCCCAGATCTGATATGCCTGGGGTCCTCATGGGAAATGTGGACACACAGACAACATGAAGATACCCACAGAGAAAAGCCATGGGTAGACTGGGGCAGAGGTTGCAGTGATACTGTCCCAAGCCAGGGAACGTTGGAAGCTACCAGAGGTTGGAGGAAGCCAGGAACGGTTCTCCTCCACCCACTTTGGAAGAAGTATGGTCCAGCTTACAGCTTGGTTTTTGGACTCCTGCCTCTGGAGCCATAAGAGAAGACAGTTGTGTTGTGATTTGGGGCAGCAGCCCTAGGAAATGTCTGCCACAGCAGCCGCTCAGTAGGGGCATCCCGGGACGACTGCTCCTGGCCAGGCCTCCCCGCTCCAACCCCGTGCCCCTCCCTGAGCACAGCGGTCTTCCTGGCTCCCAGCCCTGACTGCTACCCCCCCACCCCCACCCCAGGCACAAGCTCTGCCAGTCACCCCGGGCTGCGCAGAAGGGTGGAGGCAGGCCGAGACGTGCGGGGGCGGTTGTCAGTCTCACCAAGGTTGGCTGAGATCGGGCCCAGAAAAGACCGGTTCTCCCACAGCAGGGAAGACCAAGGTGGGCGCAGGCCCTCAGTGGTCCCGAATTCTAGAGCCTGCCAGGACAAGGGCGAGTCCACGTTGTCCCTTCAGCACCTGGCACGAGGCCTGACGTTTAGCTGCACTCACAGGACGCCAGGCCCCATTCTCAGGGCTCATGTTTATCCCTCACAACAGCCCTGTGATGTGCCCTCATGCCACATCTGAGGAAACTAAGGCACACGGCGCCTACGCGACTTGCCCCGAGTCACCCGACTGGAACATGGTTGAGCCGGGATTCAAACCCAGGCAGTGTGGTTGGCGAACCCAGGCTTTTACCTCCTCATCATCCATATTTATTGAATTAGCAAAAGGCTAGGGGCACCTGGATGGCTTAGTCGGTTAGGCATCTCCCTATGGCTCAGATCAAGATCTAAGGGTCCTGGGCTCAAGCCCCGTGTAGGGCTCTGTGCTCAGCGGGGAGCCTGCTTCTCCCCCTTCTTCTCCCTCTGACCTTCCCCCTCTTGTGCTCTTTCCCTCCCTCTGTCTCTCTCTCTCTCAAATAAATAAATAAATAAATAAATAAAATCTTAAAAAAAAAAAAAAAAAAAAGCTAAAGCCGGGCTGCCGTTCCTGACAGATTCACACACATTTTCTGAAGGCCCAGTTCCCAGGGAGGCTGCCACGTTCTACACACGGTGGCCTAGGAGTGAGTACCTCACTAGTTCTAGCTGAAGACAGAACTATGGCTTTCACCAAGCCCACGCCATGATGTGACCAGTGCGCCCCCAGGAGCCCTTCCTGACATCCTCAGCTGGTGGCTAAGACCCCAGTGAGCCCAAAACGCCCAGGCCCTCAACACAGGCGAAATCCCTTCGGCCAGAAACAAATTCAGAGGATTATGGTCACTGATCAGTGACAAACCAGCAAGCATGCTCATGCGCTCCCACACTTGGCTGGTGTGGCGGCTGCGGGGACTGGGGGTTGTCGCATCATGAACCCCACTCAGCTCCTGTCGTCTTTCTCTCTCCGCTTGTGTGTTGATCCTACGACCTCTGTTGTTACTGGTTTTACTCAGCCAGAGGCCCTGCTCTCTGCCTCCTATTCACCTTTCGCAAGAGGATCTCGTTGGTGCAGTTCCTATTCCCAATGGGCCACCTCAGCAGCTGGTGAGGCAGCCTCCAGACTGGGTCTCCCCTCGCCGACACAGTCCTGAGCCCGGGGGGCTGGGGGTCCTGTGACACCAACATGGCTACTTCCAAGGAGGCCGTGGGAAGGGGCAGGCATGCTGAGGCTGGCTGGACAGAGCACAACCAAGAGGTGGTACCATCTATTTCTTCATGCCTCAGTTTCCCCTTCAGACTGGAGGGCCCAGTTCCCTCTCGTGGGCTCCCCTCAACCCCAGGAACCGACCCACCAACTACAGGCAGGATGTCACCTGGGGGCAAACCCTCTATTCCTTCCTTTCCCACCGTGGCAGGCATTCCCGCTGATTGCAGCACTACCCCCCCGCCCCCCCTTTCGTTCGCTGAGCTCAGAATCAGACTCAGAATCAGCAGCGTGCTCCAGGGAGCCATCCCCAAGCAATCCCAGCTGGCAGGAAAGAACTGGACAGGTCGGGCCATTTTCTGGAGAGGCTTGGGGCGCTGGCGTGGCCGTCTGAGTCAGCACTCCTGCCTAAGCATGGCAGGGGACTCACGGCAGGGGCTGCGACCCATGGTCAGTGGCCCTGGGTGGAGGCTCCGATTACGCCAACGCTGAGGATGGCAGCCTCGGCCAGGCCTGTGAGGGGACACCCAGGCCGGGGGCAAGGCTGGGGGCCGGACACTGACTCACTGGCCCTGGTTTGAAGCTCATCATCTGATCTTCTTCTGTCTCTGCCTCTTCTGTGAGTCAAACAGGCAGCTTCCCCCACATCACAGAGGTGTTCGTCTGCCAGCTCGTTGAGACCTGCCCAGCGCTTTGATAGGGCACCAATGCATCAGCCCCAGGCCCACCCCAGGGCACAGAGACTGCCCAGAAAGGCGCCCACTGTATCATGTGGGGACCATTATGCTTTGGGAAGTCACTTGACTTCTCAGAGCTCTCAGATGGCCTTCATGTGGTTCATGTGGTCTGTGAATCAATGAGAGCAGCACAAGTATGCAGGCTCTCTCAAATTATGGGACTTACTTTGATAGATGGACTACATGGGAGGGAGAAAACTATCTGATAGAACCAATCCTTGTACATAAAACAGATTTGCATTATTATAATAAAAGAATGTAAGATCCCCCAAACAAAAGAAAATTTAAAAAGCCTTGATCTACTCGTGGAAGGAGACAGAAATGAGGGAAGAGGGCTGGGTGTAAGGAAAACAGGCCATGGTGAGAAGGATCCAGAATGAGGACCTTAGGGCTGAGTCAGGAGTAGGACCCCCATTTCCTGCCAAATTTTTCCATGTGAGAGTATAGGCCCCAGTCTTGCCGGGTTTTCCAATTTTTCAACAGAAGACAAAATTCCAGATTTTTATGTGAAATACTTTTACTTTTACTAATTTTTAAAAATATTTTATTTATTTACTTGGCTGACAGAGAGAGAGCAGGAGCCAGGGGACAGGCAGAGAAGTAGACTCCCCACTGAGCTAGGAGTCCAATGCAGGTCTCGATCCCAGGACCCCAGGATCATGACCTGAGCCAAAGGCAGGCGCTTAACCAACTGAGCCACCCAGGCGCCCTGAAATACTTTTACTTTTAAATTGTGGCAACTAATTCAGGGCGTTCATTTTACTTGAGGCATTTGATTTGTACATGTTTACTATCCTTGGAGGAAGAATCCCAGGATTTTCCTTCCAGAGTTTTCCATGAGCTTCGTTCAGGATGAGTGCTGAAGACGTCAGCTCCATGAAACCAAACTTCCAGACGGCAGCAGATTCTCACACACTTTGCCCAGACCTCCGAGTCGTGCCGGGCATCTGGGCCGCGGATGAGGTGAGGCGAGGAACAAGAGGTTTTCCCAGAGCCGCACTCGGCCAGATGCTCACAGCCGCCAATACCACCTGCCTCGTCATCACAGAAACCAGGCGTTTCTTGACTAAGCCCAGGTGTCTCTTCTCTTCTCGGTATTTTCAGATTCCTGAGAGACCAGCCACAATGCCCATGCATCCCCTTGGGTCAGTGGCTCCAAGCAGGGGCACGGGAAGAGGGTGGCACGTGGCCATACAGAGGGTACCGGTCACTTACAATACTTCCTGGCATTTCCGGTAAGTCAAAACAGGAGCCAAGCACAGGGGAGCAGGAGGACAAGGGTGGCTCTGGACCTGGCCTATGGAACTAGCCCTCAACCAACTGCGGGAAACCTGCCTTAGACAGACTGACCAGTGCAAGGCCAGACCCCAGACACATCCCTGAGCCAGGCAGGCCCCTCCAGAAGGCCCACACCTGATGGCATGAGAGACTGTCAGGAGAGCCTGGCGGCAGGTATGCGCCGGGCCTGGGGCAGCGAAGATGGAGAACAGGGGCTTGGGACCGACCCAGCTGGGCCTCATTCCTGGGGATGCCTGGTCCTGGGTGGAGCACTGGGTTGACCGTGGTCATGGGAGGGCCCCAAGTTACAGCCAGAGACGCGTCCCTTCCCACTGGTCAGCGTGGTGGCCAGGTCCCCCCAGCAGGGGGAGGGAGCAGTGCCCATGCCTTCGGTAAGGCAGCACACCTGTTAAAATGGTGCCACCCCGTGACCACCTGCTTCCATGACTCAGTCTGGCTTTGGCACCGCTTCATCTTGTTCTCCACGCCGTCCTCAAAAGTCAGTTGACCAGGAAGGCCTTGTGGAGGATGTGCTCAGGAGAGTGGTGTCCCGCCGCCCTGCGTGCCCAGAGGTGGTGTGTGAGCAAGGGGCGTGGGGAGGGCCGGGCCAGGGGACATGTCCTCACACAAAACGACAGATGTGTGACTTCCATCCCCTCCACTTGCCAGCCGTGTGACCTCAGGGAAGCCCCTTGCTTCTCAGAGCCCCAAATTCCTCCTCTGTAGAGTGGGGAGGATGAGGGCAGCTACCTCCAGAGCTGTGTGGTATGGGGAGGCCTTGGCCCTCAGTAAGCACCTATTGTCATTCAAGGTAGAGAGAGAATCCAGAATTTCATCACCGGATGGCGAGGACAGTCTGTTAGTTTACACGTAAGGACATAGGGGCCCAGAGAGGCAAAGGGTCCTCATGTGAGTCCAGGGTGATCCAGGAGCAGGGCCCTTATCACCTGCCAAGTCCAGCCCCTCCCACCCCAAGCCATCTGGAGAACAAGCCAGAAGCCCAAACTTCCTGGCACCCAAAAGAGAGCCTCGGCACCACAGGCAGCTGGCAGCCACGTCTCTTTTCAGAGCCCTGGGGGCCCACACAGCCCTGGCACCAGGGTTGCACATCCGAGAAGCTACCGGGGCCTGCCCTTCCACTGATGAGGTGTGTTTCCCCGGGGGGTCATTAGGAGCAGGGTGGGAGACGGGGCAGCCTTCCCGGCACTCTGCTTACACGGCCCCCATAGCCCTTCCGCTTTCCGGAGACATTTCTCTCACATCCATGACCTCACTGCTCATTACCCTGGTTTCACAGAGCTGTAAATCAAGGCCGGGTCTGAAAGGGCCAGCACATAGGGCATCCAGACCCGAGCCATGCCGCCAAGCCTGACAAGGACAGCCCTGCCTGTTAGGGAGCAGCTCCCCAAGCCCCTGGGGTCGGTCCTCACCATTAGCGAATTCCACCCGCGGGTGCAAAGGGGATGCCTGGTTGGCTCTTGGCCCTGCAAGCCATGCGGATAAAGGAAAACGAGGCTCTCTAGTGGGGTGGCAGGGGAGGGGAGCATCTCTCTCTGTGTCCTGCCATTCCCGTGAGAGTGTGAGGGAGACAATTCAGAAGTGAGGCCTGTGCAACACCCTTTGTTTCCAGGGACCCCAGGCTTGAAGACAATACTCGCCCTGGCGTCTGCCGGGTGTGGACCAAGCCAGGTGACTCCCTCCCTGACCTGGACGTGTGCTTGCTGGAATGTCATCCATCAGCTCCTGGAAGTGAGCAAGCCCAGGATGGTCCAGTTAAGAAGCCAGCCAGAGGCGACCTCTGTCTTTAACTTGTTAACTCCTTCATGGCAGGTCACCCCCGGTGGCTTTCATGTGAAGGAGAGGAAGATGGCCCCTCTCCTCCACATCTGCACTGGGGCACCCTGACTCCTGGGCACAGCAGGCTAGCGCCCTGCAAACGCAGAGAGGTACAGGCAAGGTACGTGGCAACTTCTTCCATGTTAGGAGAGAACAGCGAGGGGGCTGATGAGTTTCTAGGTGGAAGACTTGGGGCATTAGGGCCAGGGGATCCTCCACTCAGTCTATGGGTTGCCCTGAGGAGGCCTGGGGTGTTGTCGAGTGGGGAGCAGTGGGGAGAGCCTGACAGGGTGGGACTCTGGGGCAATAGCCACTTGGCGTGCTGCCAGTGTCTGTGTCAGCTGTTGGGTTTCTGCCCAAGATTTCTTTTAGACAGAGTTCTGCTGCTATCAAAAAAAAGGAAAAGGAAAAAAGGAAAAGGGAAAAATAAAGATAAAAAGAAAAAAGAGAGGGGCACCTGGGTGGCTCAGCTGGTTAAGCGTCTGCCTTCAGCTCAGGTCATGGTCCCAGGGTCCTAGGATCGAGCCTCACACAGGGCTCCCTGCTGAGCGGAGAGCCTGCTTCTCCTTCTGCCTACTGTTCCTCTGCTTATGCTCTCTCTTTCTCAAATGAATAAATAAAATCTTAAAAAAAAAAGAGAGAGAGTGATGTTGAAGAAACGGGTTTCTTAGTTAAAGCCACATTCCCGGTGGGGTCCTGTTCTTCTCCCAGCCGCCTGTCAGGAAGACAGCAAGAGTCACCCATTGTCCCCTTGTGCTCACTCATGTTCACCCAGGGAAGTCGTGCAGAGCCGGGCGGGGACCCTGGTCTGGCGGCTGGCTGCCTCATGCTGCACCTCTCTGTCTAGGACACACGTGACCATGCTCCCTCCACATCATGTTAATTCTCAGGACAGTCCAGGACACTCCCCTAACAATGATCACAGAAACCACGAACATTGATGGAGTCCTTACTACATATCGGGGACTGTGCCAAGAGAGGGATTTTTTAAATTGCCTCTCCTTTATAAGGTAAGGCCATATTATTATTATTTCCGATTTACACATGGGGAGACTGAGGCCAAGGGAAGTCAGACCAAATGCACCCAGCCAGGGAGTGAAGAAAACAGAGTGGGAGGCCAGGCCCACCGGCCCTTACCCTCTCCTGACCCCGTCTGCATACTCTGCCCATGGCCACCCTTTCCTTTCTGGGCTGGCCCCAGGCTGCTCCACTCTGTGGCCTTAGTGGGGTCCCCAACTTGGCCTGGGGTACTGCAGGACCTCAAGGAAGAAAGGCCCCACGAGGGAAGGTGGGAACCTCTTCTGGGCACAGGCTGTTCCGGTGGTTCCCCCGTCTTCAACATAGCACCCCCAGCCTCCATCCATGCAGTCCCCCACCCTCCCGCCGCAGCCTGGGGCCTGGGTTGGCATCTCCCTCCCCCAGCCACTGACTCAGCACTTCCTTCTCTGGGGAGAGCCGCCAGGCTGCTGTGAGTGTGAGTGGGTGTGGACACCTGCAGCCTGGGAGGGCTCCTGCCCACCTGTCAGGGAGCCAACGTCCTCTCGGGGACCCTTCTAGACCCACCACAGCTACTCCATCATCCCAGTTTCCCACGTGCCTGACTCTGCATCCAGATCTCCCCTTTGCGTCAGGACTCCATGTCCTGCTGGATCGGGGCCCACCCGAATGACCTCATCTGACCTTGATTCTCTGCAGAGACTCCACTTCCAAGGAAGCTCCCCTTCATAGGTCTCAGGGTGAGGACTTCAACTGCTTTGGGGGAGGCACACAATTCAACCCATAACCTGCCCCCCCAGACTTGCTGAGTGGATTCAATGAGCCAGTGGATGAGGGCCTGCCACACAGTAATCACGCAACAAACGTCCCCGTGGGCATACAGCTGTCTCCCTGCAGGAGTGTCGCAGCCTGCCCGGTGTTGGGGGGGTGGGGAGCTACTGCCGTGGGGACTGTGCATCCCCAGAGCGTGGCCAGCGTCAGGAGAGACCTCGGTGGAGGCGGGCGCTTCCCGCCAGTCCCGAGACCTCACCTCACCCGCCAGCAAGGGCAGCTCTGGCTCCCCAGATGCTCAGAGTCCGATTTATTTTTTATTTATTTTTTTCTTTAAAAAGATTTTATTCATTTATTTGACAGAGAGAGAGATCACAAGTAGGCAGAGAGGCAGGCAGAGAGAGAGAGGTGGGGAAGCAGGCTCCCTGCTGAGCAGAGAGCCCGATGCGGAGCTCGAGTCCGGGACCCTGAGATCATGACCTGAGCCAAAGGCAGAGGCTTAACCCACTGAGCCACCCAGGCACCCCTCAGAGTCTGATTTAATGTGTGACCCTATCAAATACTATGACCGTTGTTGTCAATGTTTTTGGACGTTTTGAAGGGGAGGGGATGGTCATCGCCAGGGCTCTCTGAGTCTCCCAAGGCGCCCCTTGATACAGTCACTGCGTCACTGCGGCTGATAGTCCTGAGGGGCTGAGTCACGGAGTGACGTTGGTGTTCCCAGAATGTGCCCAGGCCCCTTCAGTGGGGCCGTGTCTCACATGTGGCCTCATTGTGGGGATGGCAGCTTTTGAGTTGGGAGGCAACAGACCATGATGAGTGGGCGTGAGTGGCTCAGTCTCCTCCATCTGGGAGAGCAGATTGAATCTCAAATTGGTGCCTGCGTTCCGCACTTAGAACTACGTCTTCACTCAGCACTTTACGAATCTCAAGTTCAAAGTCGGGAACGAAGGTCTATTCATGAATCCTATCTAATGAGGATACAAAGCTCTCATTATGGTGCTTGTAAATGGTCCCTACCTAGGTGTGCTTCCTTATATTTCTTCTGGGCTCCTTACAAAATGTTACGCAAGCCAAGGAAATCAAGGCCGGAGCAGGCAGCACCGTGAAGGTGAGGGGAGATGGCCAGGACAGAGCTATGGGTTGGCCCCTTGGGCAAAGATCCCAGTAAAGACAATGATGGTTGAGTGTATGGTGGTCTAAGCCCCAACAGAAGGAGCGAGCATGTACCCAGCCTCTCCCCTGCCCCAAGTACCAGACTCGTGGGCCATTGTCTTTCTTCTTCCCAGCCACACGCAGAGTCAGTAGTATCATTGTATCTGCATTTTATAGTCCAAGGAAAGAAGGCTTACCGACTTGCCCAGAGTCGCCTTGCCAGGAAGTGGCAAATGCCTGATTCTTGTCCTTGCCCAGGACACTGGTCCACCTTCCCAGGGCTGGTTCACCTCCCCAAGTCTGGAGCAGAGCGACGGAGTCCCTCTCCAGCCTGTGCATCCACAAGAAGCCAGAGACCAGAGGGCTGAGCAAGTATGGGGGCTCCCCGTGTTCCTTGTTAGGCCTGATGAAGGAACTGTCTCCCATCACCTAATCGTGACTCAAGAAGATGTAAAAAGGAATCCGTAGAGCAGTGAAAAAGAACAAAATCTGGGGATCTGGGGCCACTTGGGGAAGCTTCGTGGACACAGGGCTGAGCAAGAAAAGCCAGCCTATGCTCCTCACTTAGGTGAAGGTCTGACACAGACGCAGCCAGTCCTGCGGGGGTCAAGTCAGGAGGAGAGCTATCTCTGGGAAGCCTCCCCGGCGGGTAGAAATGGCTCTCATCTTGGATTGCGGGGGGCGGGTGGGGGCATAGTGGGGGGAGGCGGCCCACAGTGGCCATAGATGTAAAAAGTCTTCAACCTGCAGGCTTCCTGTGTGCCTTTTATTATATCTGATTTGTACCTCCAGAGAATAAAACAGATGCGAAGAAACCAGAGAGTTCTGATTGGGGTAAAAAGGCCAGACAAAGACGTCTAAAAAATAAACGATGGGCTTGGAGGAGTGGGGTAGAGGTAGTGAGTGCCCCAGGGGGTGTTAACAGCCAAGATCTGGACCCCAGTTTGGTCCATTCCCTCTTTACAAAATCTGGAGAGTCGGGTACTGTTCAGGAGTTCCAGAGTGGAGAGCAGGCACGTCTCCTGCCCAGGGGGGCGAGCTAGCTTCTGCTGCTCTCTTCACCTGTTTAGTGATTCTCTCATCATCCTGTCAGTGTTCCCTGGGGTTTTGGGGGGGCCTGCTGTGTGCCTGGTGCTATGTGACATCCCAAGGATCCAGCCATGTGTGAACAGAGTGACAAAAACATCTGCTGTCATGTGGCGGTCATCCTGGCATAGGGGAGGACTGTGACTTGAAAGTAATGGTAAAGTGCACAGTATGTTAGTTGGAGAAAAGTAAAACCAGGAAAGAGGTGAGGAGTGAAGGGCAGATGGCATTTTCAAACAGGGTGATCCAGGAAGGCCTCCCTTAGGTGGCATTTCAGCAATGATCAGGAGGACTGGTGGCGGGTGCTACAAGTGCAAATGTCCTGAGGCCACTGGGCTGCCACTTCTGGGGAGAGGGAAGCTGGGAGGGGTGAGGCTGGCTGGAGGGGTGATGGAGGGAGAGGCACAGAGCTGCAGTCTGGGAGGTGACAAGGGCTCGAGAGTCAGGGCTTGTTCAGACTTGGGCTTTACTGGACCCAGGAGGGGTTTTAGACAGAGGGCTGCCATAACCTGGCGGTGTATTTGTGAAGGATGACTTGGCAGGGACTGTTTCTGCAAAGTCACTCAAGGGCGCTGTGCCTCTGCTCTCCCACAGGCACACCTCTGCCGTGGAGAGAAGGGGAAGGGCCCTGGTGTCCCAGGAGAGGGAGAGGGGCAGCCCAAGCCCTTCAGGGAGTGCCAGGGCCTTTGAAGACTGTAGACAAGGACTGTTGCTTTGTAATTCCTCTGGAGGTTTTCCAAGGAGGCACAGCCAGGTTCCTTAGAAGCTCCTGCCTGGGGCCAGAGAGGGCGAGGTGAGGTGGAGACCGGACCATCCCAGGCAGGCGGACACCGCCTCTCCCCTTCCCTGAGAACTGGTGACCTCACCTCCTCTCCCCGACAAGGGAGGTCATCGCTTGGACCTGGGGAAGGGGCAGAGGGCTCTGGTGGGGCCAGACCAAGGTCTCCCTCCCTGCCACAAGGCCCTTTTTGAAAAGGGGAGGGACAACATTTGTCACATGGCTCTCTCACTCCCTGCTGTGTGACTTACCAGCACATTCATCTTCCACTCTAGGCTGTTCTTCTTCCTATAAAACAAGGGACTGGGACAGAGGGTCCTGTTTTTGTTTTTTTTTTTTTAAGATTTTTTTTTTTTCTTCTTAAGTAGGCTTCAAGCCCAGTGTGGAGCCTAACGCAGGGTCTGAACTCACCACCCTGAGATGAAAGACCAGAGCTGAGATCAAGAGTTGGACACTTAACCGACTATGCCACCCACACGCCCCTAAGATTTTATTTCTAAGTCATCTCTGCACCCAAGATGGTGCACCCAAACTCACAACCCCGAGATCAAGAGTCCCATGCTCTACCGACTGAGCCAGGCAGGTGTCCCTCCTGATTTTTCGTTCATTCTACAATGGTAGCCATTGTCAACACACCTGGACTCGGCACGGTGGCCTGGGCCTCGAGGAGCTCAGGCCAGGGTCTTCTTAACTCCCCAAGGGTGAAGTGCGAGTGTGTCCCAGGCGGGCTGACGTTTTGCCTTGTCCTCATTGCACATGTCGCCTCACCAAGGAAACATGATAAGCCTTATACTTTCTGATTTTCTTTTCTCTCTCTTTCTTTCTTTCTTCTTTTTTTTTTTTTTTTTACCGAGTCCCACCAAGACTTAGGTTTAAAGACACAGTATAGCTCTGCCTTCCAGACATCTGAAGTCAACCTCCTGCTTCAGATACAGTCACAGGCTCCCCGGGACTTAAGGAGCAACCGCCTGCCTCTACCGTCTGGTCTCCGTGACCCTCATGGTCGAGGCACTCAGCCTTTGGGACCACTCCGCAGCCTCGTCAGACCTCAGAGGGACATCACTGTCCAGCCCAGGCCCTGACCAGGCTCTGCCTGGCATACCCTCAGTCTGTCAACTAGCCATTTACAGAGTCCTTTATATTGACCTGTGGTTTATGAAACATTGAATGTTTATAAAAACCCCATGGAGCCAAGTTGAGGGATTTGCCTGGAGTCACACAGCCAGTGAGGCGGCCAGAAACCACACCCAGATCTCCGGAAGCTCCAGGGCTGAGACCCGGATCACCCCCGTCTCCATGCGGGTCTCTCTGCTCGGGGTGGACCACAGCAGTCTGAGGGCAGAGCCTGGGCTGCCTCCGGCTCCCCGACGTGGGCCGCGGTTGTCCAGGTCCCCATAGGAAATAGGGAGCATTCCCTATTGTCCCGCTCAGGGCTGGGAGAGCCGGCTCTTCCCCGCAGCCACCGCAGGGCAGGCCTTGCTCTCCCAGGTGCCCCAGCGCTCCCTCCACTGGGCAGGTAGGGCTCACTGCTGCCCAGACATGCGGCTCCCATGACTCACCACAGCCTGGGCACCGCCCCGCTCGCCTGGAGAAGAGCTGTGGAAACCAGCCAGGTCGGGCCGAGCTGGCAAAGCAGCCCTTCCACCCACTCTCCCTGCCAGCTCGGGTCCCCGAAGTGTGGCCCTCGGTTTTCCCACTGGGTCGATGGGCTTAAGGAGATAAGGCTTCCAACCTCCAGGTCCGCTTACCAGTTAGAGCTTTCTCCATCAAAATCTGCCTGATCCAGAGGCACCTGGGGGGCCCAGTCGGTTAAGCAACCACCTTGGGCTCAGGTCATGATCTCAAGGCCCTGGGATAAAGCCCTGCATAGGGGTCCCTGCTCATCGGCGGGGGGGTGGGGGGTAGGGGGGTGGGGGAGTCTGCTTCTCCTTCTCCCTCTCCCTCTGTGTGTGCTCACGCTCGTCTCTCTAGCTCTCACTCTCTCTCAAATAAATAAATAAAATCTTAAAAAAAAAATCTACCTGATCCTCCATGTTCCCTGAAATCACGAGAAAGATTTCCTCCTGCAACAAGCCTCCGATTCTGGGGAATATCGTTCTTGGATATTAACAATGGCTGCTAAAATTCGTCAACAGCCAACTGTATGCTTGGCACTATCTAAACAGAACCAAGCTTTTGAATTTCCCATGATCCTGGGTAGGAGGAGAAGATGGAGCAAACATTTGTGTCCAACTGTGTACATGGCAGGACAGAGTGTCACTGGTGGAGAAGGGAGCAAAGCTGACTCGCTGGCTAGCGACAGAGTGAAGCCAGGTCACCCTGGCATCAGCCTCCACCAGCTCCCACGCTCTATTTCCAAGGCATCAAGCTGCCTTCCAGGAGCAAAGAGGATTCCGTTTCTGTTTCAGAGCAAAGGTTAATAATGCAAGAAGTTACGGATATGTGCACAGCTCTGATGTTGTGACTTCATCTTTATTAGACGTGGGAGCAAGACAGGCAGACCGCCCCGGTGAAACCTGAGACAATGAATGCGGTCAGAAAGAGGCAAGAATCCAAGCAGGCCCAGCTACCGAAGTGAATGCCCTGAACTAGAAATGCTAGTGCAGGCGAGCTGGGGGTAGAGCCGGCTCATCACCGACATTGTACAGGAGCTGATTGTAAATGTTTGAAAAAAAGCTGACACAGAAAGCTTTCCGCAAACGGGCCTTTTAAAATGCCCATGATTTCGAACCCAGGAGGTGAATGTGGCAGGCCAGCTTGCAGAGGCCATCTCTCTGCTGATGCTGTTTTCAAGAGCAGCACCATCATTCTAGTCCCCTGGATTGATGGGCTAATTACCCAGGGTAAGTCTCAGGGAGAGGACGTGTTAGAGTGGGGTGCAGAGCACAGCCCTGGTTTTCAGCTCCAGGGAGTTTCAGGCATCGGATCCAGAGATTCAGACCCGGGAGGGAAAGGGGCGGGTTGGAGCTGGAAGAGGACTATCCGAGGCTTCTCGGAGGCTTACACCGTGAGGCCTGCGGGCAGCTCCGCCCAACGAGCTTCTGCTCTCAGGGGCCTGTTGTCAACTGCTCTACCCTGTTCTGGAAGCTCCTTTGGGGAAACAGCCTTAGAACAAAGAGGTCGCCACGGCACAGCACTGAAGGAAGAGCTAATGGAATTGTTCACTAATTTTTTTATAAAAGATCTCTAAGTAATTTTTGGAATATATCTTGGAAAGAATCAGAGAATTGAGTGACATTGCAATAACCAAACCTCTTCCAGCTCTGATTATGTGAGCCAGGCTTCAAAACTCAGACGTGGATTAAAATGTACTCAGGGTAGTACTGATGGTGATTCCTAGCTCTATCTCAGAATAAATAACACGGATGCATGTATACGTGAATGTGCATTTAAAAAAATCCATCCAGGGGCACCTGGGTGGCTCAGTGGGTTAAAGCCTCTGCCTTTGGCTCGGGTCATGGTCCCAGGGTCCTGGGATCAAGCCCCGCATCGGGCTCTCTGCTCAGCAGGGAGCCTGCTTCCTCCTCTCTCGCTGCCTGCCTCCTCTGCCTGCTTGTGATCTCTGTCTGTCAAATAAATAAAATATTTTTTAAAATAAAATAAAATCCATCTAGGGGCGCCTGAGTGGCTCAGTGGGTTAAGCCTCTGCCTTCAGCTCAGGTCCTGATCTCAGAATCCTGGGATCAGCCCCGAATCGAGCTCACTGCTCAGCAGGGAGCCTGTTTCCCCCTCTCTGCCTGCCTCTCTGCCTACTTGTGATCTCTCTCTCTCTCTGTCAAATAAATAAATAAAATCTTTTTAAAAATCCATCTAAAGGGGCACCTGGGTGGCTTAGTGGGTTAGAGCCTCTGCCTTCGGCTCAGGTCATGATCCCAAGGTGCTGGGATAGAGCCCCGCATCAGACTCTCTGCTCGGCAGGGGGCCTGCTTCCTCCTCTCTCTCTGCCTGCCTCTCTGCCTACTTGTGATCTCTGTCTGTCAAATAAATAAATAAAATCTTTGAAAAAAAATCCATCTAAATAAAATTTAACTCTCCATATTCAAATTGCTATCGATATCTGTAAAGCACTCATGTGGCTTTGATCAATTAGGTATAATGACTGCAACGATATCTCTGGCCAGAAGAAACAACACTCTAAGGTTTACAGTCACAAGAAAATTAAAGTTAGTGGGGCACCTGGCTGGCTCAGTCAGTAGAGCATGCGGCTGTTGGTCTCAGGGTCGTGAGTTTGAGCCCCACGTTGGGTGCAGAGCTTACTTTAAAAAAAATTAACACTGGAATTTAAGTGCGTATTTTTATTTCAAAAAAGTATAATATGGCCATCATTGAAAGATAGTAGGGCATGAAAATGAATATGTGGGATAAAACCCTGTGGTGTCAATGGGATGGAGATAGGAGTTGGAAAGAGAGAGAGGAATAATGTAAAATTTCTGACCAGAATTTGTCCGTATATTTTTTTCAAAGGATGATGGTGAGCAGGGCTACCCCTGAAAGGTATACTGCCAGTTCCTCAACAAATGCCCCGGCCCAACAAAGCTGTACTTGAAAGGAGCCCACATTGTAGATGCCTTTTATTGGCACCTTTTTGGGATAGAATTGAAGATAAAAATTTCAAAATTGCCTTCTACTAATGCTCAAAAAAGAGGAGCCGACGTGCAGCATCTTGCAAAAACCCTCCAGGTACATCCTTTGCAGCTACTTAAGGTTATAATAATAATAAAAAAAATTGATGTCAGCTTAAAAGCATACAAAGGGATACACCACTTTTCAAATATCTTTTAGGAGACATGTGAGCAAAAGAATATAAAGACAAAGTCAGCAGCGGCAATCAAGAGGACCATCCACACTCCACTTTGCTCAAGAGGCTTACCTATCGGGCATCTGGCTGGCTCAGGCAGTGGAGCATGCAACGTTTCATCTCAGGGTTGTGAGTTCAAGCCCCATGTTAGGTGTAGAGATTACAAAGAAAAGAAAAGAAAAAAGAGAAGAGAAGAGAAAAAGGAAATTGAAAAGAGAAAAGAAGAAAAGAAAGGAGAAAGAAACTCTTACCTAACTTCCAGCTCCTTATCTTGGGAGAAGCGAGAAGAACCATTTGCTTCCCCCCCCTTTTCTGATCTAAACCCAATGCACCCAAAAACTGTGGTATAGAAAAAAAAAAGGGAAGAAAGAAAGAAAAAAAAGAACTCTGGTATAGAGTGACCAGAAAACAGGATCAAGAGGAAAGAAACTACTGTGCCACTAACTTGCTTTGTGGCCTCACAGTGTGGTCATTTTCTTCTTCTTTTTTCTTTTTTTTTTTTTTGTGAGTGACTCTACACCCAACATGGGGCTTGAACTCATGACCTTGAGATGAAGAGTTACATGATCCACTGGCTGAGCCAGTCAGGTACCCCAGTTCCTCCTTTCTGGTCCTCAGTTTCCTCCCTGCAAAGAGTACTGGATCATATATTTTTAAATTTTTATTTATTTGAGAGACAGAGGGTGGGCAGAGGAGCAGGGGGCCAAGCAGGCTCCCAGCTGAGCACAGAGCCTGATGCGGGGCTCGATCTCAGGATCCTGAACTCATGACCTGAGCTGAAACCAAGGAGTCAGACATTTAACCACCAGAACCACCCAGGCGCCCCTGGATCATATTTTTTAAATGTACACTTAAAAAGCACAATCTTATACTATAGGTTTATGATCATGAATGTTCCTTCATTAAAAAAAAATACAGTAACATTTTTAGACTCTTAGCTATTATTTAATATTTAAACCTCGTGTTTTCTCCCGCTCTCCCCACTAGGCTCCTGAGGAACGAACACATCTCTGGGTGAAACATATGTCAGTTTCGAGACCTTGTGTCCTATAGATCTCTGTTTCTGTCTGGGTCAAAGTCCCTTGTCCCCTATCCCCCAGACAGTATTGTCTTAGCTCTAACTGAGCTGGTGCTGTCCACGCGCCCATCAGTAAAGAAGTACTCACTAAGCATCTACTACTCACGGGCCATTCCTCAAGCATGAAGACTACAGACAGAAATGAGAGTCCCGGCTCTCGGTCTGGTGAGGGAGGAATGTGTGGCTGAGTAATCACAGAAATACAAATGCAAACACAGGAAGGTGCTGCAGTGAGGGCCCAGAGGGAGGTAGTGGCCAACTCTTCTCGAGGGACTGGTGAAACACTTGATCTGAACTCGTGGGCAGACCGGAGGAGAAAGGGGAAGCCATTTCTAGCACAGAGAAGTAGACGAAGGCATGATGACACAGTGAGTCCTGGGGACCGCGAGTGTATCTGGAGGGCAGAGAGTCGGGATGGAGATTGGGGCTGAGGACAGAAGTCAAGGGATCAGCGGGGATAGGTTGGCGAAGCAGGAGATGGACCATGGAGTCTGGTCATTATCCTGAAAGAAGGGGGGAAAGGACACATCCAGGAAGAATGAAGTTGAGAAAGGACTGGGGAGGTTAGACCGAAGGCAAGGAGACTAGATCAGAGGCTACTGGTATGGTTCAGATAAGAGATGATAAAGGCCCAAGGACGGCAGAACCAGTAAGCGCAGTGAGGAGTTGGACTTTGATAAAGAGTCAAGGATCGCTCTCAGGTGTTCAGCTTGGAAGTTTCCATTCCTCAAGAGAGAATTAATTATAGGAGGAAGAGCAGGTTTAGGGAAGCAAAAGAGTAGACTCGTGTGGAGACAAAGTGAGTCATGACGCTCAGCTAGCCATTGTGAGGGCTTTGGAGCTCCAGCAGCACAGCAGCCAGAGCTGAGAATTTCTCACACGCTGTGCGTGGCTAATCACAGGGCACTCCGTGTAACCAAAGCAACAAGCCACCTCCAGTGGGGGCTCCAAAGTCAGCTATTAACCGGATGCGAACAAGTGTTCAAGTCAACCTCCATGAATTTGGGGGAAGCAGAAGAGATGGCAGGTTCTGAAGCAAGAGGCAAGCGTAAGAAACTACTTTAGCTTCGGAGTCTTCTTGAAGGATCAGCACAGTTTGGAGGAAGAAAAAGCATCGAAGTTGTCAGATTTAGGTAGGCCTGCAACACTGACCTTTTGAAAGCATGTTGTGTTTTTTTTTTTAATATTTTTTAAAAAGATTTTTATTTATTTGACAGACAGAGATCACAAGTAGGCAGAGGAGATAGGCAGAGAGGAGGAAGCAGGCTCCCACCGAGCAGAGAGCCCGATGTGGGGCTCGATCCCAGGACCCCAGGACCACGACCCGAGCCAAAGGCAGAGGCTTTAACCCACTGAGCCACTCAGGAGCCCCAGAAAGCATGTTTAAACAATGCAACACACACACACACACACACACACACACACAACCTCGAGCAAGTATTGATAAAAATCCCTTTTATAGTTAGGGATAGAATTACAATTCCATTTTCTAAGAGGCTGAAATTGGGGAGCTTTTGCTGATCTCCTCTGGGGGTAGTACTGATTGATGGGAGAGACATTTAAAGCTTTGATTTTCAACATATAAACAGGGCACCTGGCTGGCTTAGTTGGTAGGGCATGGGACTCTTGATCTCGGGGTTGTGGGTTCAAGTCCCATGTTGGGCATAGAGCTCACTTAGGAAAAAATACATAAAATCAGCATATAGACAAACAAGTTATTTTTTAATGGTTATTACTATTTGCATAGGTTCAAGATAAATGTGGTCCGGCAACAGATCTTTAAAAAGAGATAATTCAGGATTTTAATTGAGCTACCCCAAATCCTATGAATCAACAGCATACCACTGCCGAGAGAAAGCTACTACTACCCTGGTCTACGTTAATATTCTACAGCAGTATTCCTGGTCACCTTCTTGTGCTAGACTCTCTGAACACAAAGGAAAAAAAATAATTATGGCTTCTATCCTAAAAGAAACTCCTCTTCCGGCAGGGCAGATACACACTCTCTTCTTTCGTATTTCTATGCCAACTTATCCCACCCCCCCAAAGGTCAGACAACTGTTGATCATTTATGGGAGAGTTGCAACGCTAAACCCTCAGCAGACAGATTATTTCTTGCTGTGTTTATAAATTTCCTAGCAACGGTGACTGCATGCTTGTTTTCCTATGTGACAAGCCATGAAAGAGAGGCAAGGAGTCTGTGCCAAAGAGCCGTGGGAGTTTACTGGCTCCAGGCTCTGCCTTCCTGGAAAACCTAGCCTGGATACCTGAGGGTAGGAACAGCCAGAGGCCATTTCTGACACATCCAACTTCCTCCACAACAGTACTTGCAAACAATGGGACCAAGAAAATTAGAGCTACCTAAACACCTATCTTCTCCCCTACATTTGTAAGTCTCCTTTGCAGATAGAGTGGACCTGCCTAGTTCTGGCCAATGGTTGTTGAAAGAAAAAAAAAAAAAAAAGATACACGTCACTCCCTCTGACCCCGTTCACTATTGACGCATCTCTAGCATCTTTCCCTGCTGCGTCAGCCTGGAAGGCGGAGACGTATTTCCCCTTAATGTGAGAGATACACCTTGCATAAATCCGTTATTCTCAAGGTTGGCCATTGCAACAATTAGCATGAGGTCTCTTGACGAATATAAACCAGGCAGCTTCCTTCTTGACCTCTCTGTATGGCACTACTGTCTTTCAGGATGCCCTTGTGACAACTCCTCTTCTGCCTCAGTAGTTCATTACCCGTTACCTTTGTATGCCCCTGGGGCTGTGTGTTCAACACTCTCCACATACAGATCAAAATGGGGTCTGAAAAAACTCACCTAGTCCTGGGATTTCAACTATCACTACAGTCTCTATGTTGACAACTTCCGAATCTACATGTCTGGCTTGAGGTATTTCTGACCCTATGCCTTAAAGTTATGCAAAATGTGGGGCTTCATGGATTAACAGGTTTTGATAGAAAATGAAGTCCTGTTAAGATGTAGAACTCAGGTTTCCCCCCTTAAGTTTGCAACGTAAACGGATTTTATGTCAATCATTCAAGAACTAATTTTAACTCAAGTTCTGAGGGTTACAAACTAGGACAAAGAAACATGATGAGCTTTGTAATCTGGAACCTGTTGTAGATAAACAGCAAAGTCCTGAGCAAGGTTTTCCAATTTCCCATCACAGCTCATTCCTAGCTACCAACACGCCACCAAATGTGGAGTTGGGAAGAGACGCACACAACTTCAGCTTTCCCTTGTCTGGGGCAAGTCTTTATACCTACATGGTGTTTCTGACTTCACTCCATGCTCACAGCCACCAGCAGGGTGACATTCTAGGAGTTAATCCCTTTTTACAGGTAAGGAAACAAACAAATCATTCATCTTACACCCAGATGCCTTTCCAGGTTCCCTCTGCTTCCCATTTGGTCTCATTCTCCTTTGCCAGTGCTGCTCAAACTTTAGTGAGCATGAGAATCACTTGAGGGGTTTTCTTAACACACAGACTGCTGGGCTCCATCCTGAGTTCGATTCAGTAGGTCTGGAGCAGGGCCTGAGAATTTGTATTTTTTTTTTAAGATTTCATTTATTTGAGAGAGAGAGAATGAGAGAGAGAGAGAGAGAGAGAGCGAGCGAGCATGAGAAGGGGAAAGGTCAGAGGGAGAAGCAGACTCCCTGCCAAGCAGGCAGCCCGATGCAGGACTCGATCCTGGGACTCCAGGATCATGACCTGAGCCGAAGACAGTCGCTTAACCAACTGAGCCACCCAGGCGCCCGAGAATTTGTATTTCTAACAAGTTCCCACATACTGCTGTTGGTTCCCGGAACTATACTTAACGACAATCACTGTCCTGTGCCTGGAGTAGCAGTTTAGTGGCAAAAAGTTTCCAGCCGGATTCTTTCCTAGACCAGCCCCTAATCAGCTCTGTGACCTTGAACAGGGCTTTATTCCAAAGGAAGATCACAGCTTCAGGCTTCAATGATCTTGCTTACTTTCCATGTACTGTTATTCTGTTACCATTCCATATATAGTGTTTGAAGACAAAACACCAGAGCACTGGGTATCTCCAGATTTTGCAAGCAGCAAAAATCCCCCATTCGGCTTAATATTCTCCTGGTGACAATACACATTCAGAGTAAGATTAATGTATGATATTGTCCTTCCTGATGCTGTTATAGCACAGCATGTTTTCCTCTAAAGACAGACATTGAAGATAGACAAATGGCACTTAAAATGACACTGAATACATTTATCCCACTGGGGCAGATTACCAGCCTTAAAACCCAACAAAAGACTTGCTTCAGTATGTAACAGGACCCAAGGACTTCTAATCCTCACCACCAATTTAGGAGGTAATTGAAGCAACTCTTAGCACCCTGAGCATGACATTGTAGACAGGCATGGGACTGGATGCAAGGGGATCAGGATATTCTGCTGTCTGCTCCGAAAACTACCTTATCTCCACCCCCACCTACCCCTGCCCAACACCGTTCCTGAAACCCCAGGTTACGCTTGCTGCTTGATTTCCCAGCACCTTGTCATCCTCCTCTGCCCCTAGGTCATATTCTCTCATTACTCCAGTCAGATGTCCTCCTTGACTGCAACATAAGGACTTGTACTCCAGTGAGACTGCCTTTGCCTCTGAATTATTTCAACTTTTTGTAAAAACCTCTGTACAGCTTATGTATTACTCAGGTAACCTCATTGTAAGAGATGGCAAACCTCTAGCAGGCACACGGCCTGAACCACTCATCTGGCTCTGTGCTAAAGGGCTGGGTATTCAGCCAGACTAAATTATTCATGTGGGGGTGTTTTGCTGCCATCCCTCCAGGTTTATTCTCAAAGTGAGGAGTCTCCTGCGCTTGATGAAATCTTACTCATCCTTCAAAATGCAATTCAGAGATTATCTCCTCTGACTTCCATCTGCTTCACTGGTGCACACTCATTCTGGCAACAGAATCTCATATGAACTGTCTCCTACGAGCTGTCGCTCCTGAATTCGCAGGGAGTAGCCAACGCCTGGCACTTAAGGACTCAGTAAATACTTTAACTGCTGATCTATTTGTGAATAAAATCAATCCCTACTGCTATTTGTGCACAATTTGCACTTTTGTACACAGGCTTAAAAAAAAACATACATGGTTGTTATATAAAATTCAAGATAAAGCAGCAGCGGTTTACACTTTCTTCACCATTTTGCAAGGGGCAGGCTGGTCAAAATGTTAAAAATAGTCAAAAGAGTATTTTCATGTGGGTGCCTGGGTGGCTCAGATGGTTAGGCTTCTGCCTTTGGCTCAGGTCACGATCCTTGGGTCCTAGGATGAGTCCTCTTTCGGGCTCCCTGCTCAGCGGGGAGCCTGCTTCTCCCTCTGCCTCTCATAAAAATATAAAATCTTTAAAAACATGTTTTCATGTTTTTTGGTCTTTATACTCGCACATGAGCACTCATGTGCACGCGTGCACACACACACACACACACACACACCCCATCTAGAGGCTAACTTACTGGTTTTCCTGTGCTTCTAAACCTGGACTAAAACATTACACTCTTTATGGAGTTGCATGTTACCACAGTGCAAACCAGTTTTGCAATTAATAAAAAATATTTACTTAGCAACTGTTGAGAGCAGTTTCTAAAAATAGCCCCCCCCCTTTCTTCCAATCCTAAATATCTAATGCAGCACTTTATCACCACTAAGATTTGTGCCACTGTCCACTGGCAGAGAACCAATGTATGGCTGCCTGACATCCCACAGAAATTGTTTCCAATGATTATTCAAACTATTTACTTCTCTGGGTCAGTAACACTTCAGACTTAATATGGTAATGTTGAGAAAGGGCTACATTTTTTCTACCTAAGACAATATCCTCTACGTCATCATCAGGGCTATAAAAGTATTACAGAACTAGGGGGGAGAAGACCCTTTTCAGTGACAGTGAATGTACTAGTATTACTTTTTTTTTTTTTTTAAGATTTTTTTGACAGAGAGATCACAAGTAGGCAGAGGCAGGCAGAGAGAGAGGGGGAAGCAGGCTCCATGCTGAGATCCCAATGCGGGGCTCAATCCCAGGACCCTGAGTTCATGACCTGAACGGAAGGCAGAGGCTTAACCTACTGAGCCACCCAGGTGCCCCTAATGTACTAGTATTATTAGGATAACCTGCACAAACCGGCTTATGTGAAAATGCTCCAAAAATGTGCAGGTAATATTCACAACCCCAAGGAAAAATAATTTCCTGTTCCTCTAGCAGAATGCAATTTTATTAATGCATTCCACTCTCGACTACACATGGAGAGCCTATCTGCACTATCCAACACTGATACCTAATTTTAAATTTTAGTCATTTTAAGTTGATTTCAAAAAACCAATTTCAATTTTTAGTTAAGACTGGAGAGTAGCACAATTGACTGACACCTTCTTCTTGCTTTCACTAGCATGCAGATGAGGTACCTGGTGGTAACCAGGTAAAAGCTGGTTGATAAATGCTCTGACTCAATGGCCACTGCCACCAGGGAAAACAAATTCTTTTCGGCCTGGGTTCTAGTCTTGGTTTTGGCAATTTCAGCGCATCTGTACATCTTCTGGGGCTTCACTTCCATCAACTTATCTTCAAGAGACTGAAGAAAACAAGATCTAGTATTTGATCCTAAACGCAAACTCTACTAACATCCCAAGTTGAGAGATGACTTATGAAAACCTTTTATGACATTGTCTTGGACTTTTTAAACTCCTAAGCTGCCATCCTATTTGATGTTACTTTAAAGATACATAGACAACATAAATTATTCTAAAGGGGGAAGTTCTTGTTTGAAAATCCAAGAGAATGGAAGTAACCCCCTGCATCCCTGGGCTTCAGGATCCACAAAAGTAAAAGGGAGACAGGACTCACCTTGTTGGGAAGTTGTGACAACTAGGCAAATTAATACATGTAACACACCTGGCATAAAGCATTCAATAAATGGTTAATATTAGCAACCTCTGGTTCTCAAATGGTGGTAAAATTTAAAAAGGAAAGGACACCAGGTCTAACCATATAAAAACTAAAGGAAATCAGGTTTCAGTTCTGGCTCTGTAAAACTTAATAGATGCCACATCCTGACTAATCCTTTTCTCAATTTTTAAAAAAATTTTATTTGCCAGAGAGAGGATACAAGGAAAGGGTGCAGCAGGCAGAGGGAGAGGCAGGCTTCCTGCTGATGGGGCACTCGATCCCAGGACTCTGGGATCACAACCCGAGCCAAAGGCAGACACCTAACTGAGCCACCCAAGAGTCCCTTCCCAATTCTTTTCTAATGGGAGGAATAATAACTGTTCCATGATGTCAGAAGGATGAAGTCGGATGATGCACAGAATTGTGACAGCTGTGAAGTTCTATATGGCTTCAAATTCCTTAAATCTACAAGACATTCTATGAAACTTAGTATTTCAATCTTCAAAATGGGGATGATCACACCACCTTTCCAACTGAGTGTCCACGTTAGGTATTTTTTTATAATGTCCCCTGGCAAGTAATGCATATTACTGCATGGCAAGTAATATTTTTAGGACACTGTAAATGTCCTGCTCATCAAACTTGCGCTTTCTCCCTTTAGTAAAATGACTTTTCAAATACATTACTTTTCTTAGCTGATACTTCAAAAGTTTTCCCCATTTTTATATGAATACAGAAATCATGGATATTAGTGTTATATTGTAATCAAAACTTTCATAATCTACTTGATACACAGTTGGCCAGTAAGAGCCTTTTGAGAGGCTCCAGTGGTCCGACATGCACTCATCATTTTTTGAGAATTCTCTTTCTACCACAACAGAATGTTCCAGGTTCATCTTGTATTTTCTCCACCCCAGCCCTAAAGCTAAACATTTCTCCAAGGAGCCATGGTTACTTTCAGTATTTAGAAATGAAGATCTGGTGCTCAGGTGTGCTCACTGCTACTGTCCTAGCACAGGTTCCAGGCCCTCAGTGAACACAGCTGGAACACACACACACACAAACACACTGAAAGTCATTAAAGACAAAAAGGTGAGGGCCTGTTCTGAATTAAAAAACACTACAGACACAACTAGGTACAATCAATGGCGCTTGTGTTCTGCCCTGGACGATTTGAAGTATTACAAAAGGCACTTGGGATAACTGATGGAACAGGCTGGACTAGAAAACTGGGTCAATCTTAAAATGTTCTGATTTTGATAATTGTACCATGGTTAGTATGAGCATGTCTATTCTTTTTTTTTTTTTTTTAAGATTTATTTGACAGAGAGAGAGAGAGAGAGAGATATCACAAGTAGGCAGAGAGGCAGAGGCGGGGGGGTGGGGGGGAGCAGGCTCTCTGCTGAGCAGAGAGCCTGACGTGGAACTCAATCCCAGGACCTGAGATCATGACCTGAGCCAAAGGCAGAGGCTCAACCCACTGAGCCACCCAGGTGCCCCGACCATGTCTATTCTTACGAAAACCTACATTAAAATACTAGGTACAGGGGTACCTCGGTGGCTCAATCAGTTAAGCATCTGACTTGATTCCAGGTCAGGTTGTGATCTCAGGTTGTGAGATGGAGCCCCGCAGCCAGCTCTGCAGCATCCTGCTCCACGCCAGGCATCATGCATGCTTAGAACATCCTCTCCCTCCCTCCCCCTCTGCGCCACAGTCTCATGCTCCCTCCCAGCACCCCACCCCCAACCTGGTTTTAAGAAATAAAGCGTTAAAGCGCATGTTTGAAGAGAAGACGCACAAACAACAAAGGGGCACAAGGTAAACAACATAAAACAATGTTGAGCATAAAGGAGAAACCACTGTACTATTCTTGTAATTTCAGTCAACTCTATGCCCAACGTGAACTCACACCATTGAGATCCCCCTTGATCTCATGCCACTGCATGCTCTAAGGTCCAAGCCAGCCAGGTGCCTTTAAATGATACCAAAGTAACAAAAATAAAGTTTAAGAAGCACCTTGCAGACTAAAGGCCTACATAAAACACAGACTATTTCTGCAGGTACTGACTCAGTTCACGGAGATGACCCAGCTCTGGCTTTGTTTATGTTTGAACCATGGTATTTCATGGGTAGCTGTGCAAGTCATGCTTTTATCAATGAAAAGGAACAAAAATTTTCTTAATTCGAGAATAAAGCTACATATATTAACTTTTGTAAAGCTTTACACCCAACATGGACTTAAACTCACAATCTGGAGATCAAGAGCCACATGCTCTACCCGCTGAGCCACCCAGGTGCCCCAGTATTAACATTTTTATTGGCATCAAAGGGGTGCCTGGGTGGCACAGTTGGTTAAACATCCTACTCTTGGTATCGGCTCAGATCCTGATCTCAGGGTTATGAGATTGAGTGTAGCATTACGCTCCACGCTCAACCAGTCTGCTTAAGACTCTCCCCCACCCCAGTCTAAAATAAATCAATCTTTAATGGCGAAGAAATGTATATATAAAACATCTATATTTTGTTACAGACAAAAGTGGCTTTGGGGAACCAGTAACTGAAAGTAGTTTCATACAGCTGCTAAATTTCATCCTAATATGGAATCTCTCCCCACTTCTTCCAAATAAGATACTATATTGGGAGAACTTAAGATTTGGACCTGAACCATAAATTCCTCTAAAAAGTCTCCTTCAGTAACTAAATGCTTCAGTATTTTTCATTTTGACAGAATAGGGTATAACCTGCAGATTCCATACTATCCTTTTTCACTACCAACCCTCCCCCGCCGTTTTTGTCTACACTGAAATGAACTATAAAGGTCTCTTTATGTGGACTCTGAATAGGTTGGTTTCGTACTCGCAGGTTTCCCATGCCCTTTTGCTTTCACGGAACAGCCCCGGTCTCTAGACTAGAGCTTAATCTCATAGCCAACCTCCACTTGACTCCTCAGAGTACTTTGCGATCCTTCCGAAGAGCACTTGAATTGTACCCACCCCCTTCCAGTCCTGCAGCTGTTCTCTACCTTCCATAGTCCCATCTTTCAGATTTCTCGTTTGCTCCTCCCCACTCACCTATCAGCTCCCACATCTGTCTACACTTCTACTTTCATCTACAACTCATGCATACTCTGGTTGGCCTCCCCACTATGGACATAAATCTCATTTACTGGTCACTTAAAACACTTCGTCCATCTCCACTTAACTCTCCTCCCCATTCAGAAGTCACTTAGGGAGCCAGAAGCTCTGGCTCAGGTCTTCTGTGGTACTGACACCAACGAACTGCTCCTAGTACTCAAAACCATCACCACTACAAACATGTCTTCCTAACTTTTGATCCAGAGAGGTGTACACAGTAGCCGATAGTAGCAGTTCGTCAAGAAACTCCGAGGGATCTGGTTTGGTAAAGGTAAAAGGTAGAAGCAATCAGTTCACCCTGCCAGGCTGATAAAGGGCAGAGACCAAAGAACTGAATGAAGTATGAATTCCCAGATCTCTACAGCTTTGACGAGTTTTCCTTCTCATCATCAAATTCTAGTTACTCTGGGTCCACACCCTCAGCAAGAGACAATGCCATTCGACCACAACTTGAAACATGCCTCAGACAGCTACATAAGAGCTCTCCTATTGCTCAACATTTTCAGCACTTTTGCCTATGTCCTCAAAACTTGTCTAACAAGCCATTTCAGAAAACAAAGTCATTTTACTTCAACAGTGTACTGTTTGGTAATGCACAGCCTGATTAGATCTACTTACTCTCGACTCATTACCATCTTTGGCCATTTCAAAAAAATAAATACCAACTCTGTCAAGGTATAGTCTCGGTCTCACTTTAAAGGGGACAGCGTATTTGAGCTAAACGGACACTCTGCTATGCCTCATACAGACCTACTCACATTTTGATCAAATTATCCTTTAAAAACAAAGAGAAAACCCTAAAATGTTGCTACATACCCATTTGCTTAGGAGAGTCTATAGCAGACTACTGAATTTTCAGGAGCTGGGGGTCTAAGGCACCCTTCTTAGAAGAAGTCCAACAGTTCATTCTACTCAAGCTAAAAGAACCCATTCTCTATTTCAGCAAATGTTAGGGAACACTAGCTTATTGCCTTGGGTTCTAAATCTTGTTATTCTTATTACAATAGAATTCAGTTTATAATCATTACAGTATTCTCTGCTTGAAACATTTTAATAGTGTTGCAAGGACTAGTAGAAATAGGAAAATCTCTTGCTATTTGTTGATGGAAAAAGTTAACACAAACCTCCAAAATGTCATTTGTAGGCCATAGGAGCATGAGCACAACCATATGGGAGGAGATAACCAGTCTCTCCCTTCATATATATTCTTTTTTATTTTCTTGTTATACCTTCCCAAAACAGAGACATTCAACAGTAGTTAGAATGGCCATCTCCCAACATTTTAAAAAAACTGCACCCCCCAATGGGTGAACAAAGTAGAGTAGTAACCTAGAGTTCAGCTGGGTAAGCCACTGCGGAGCCTTAAGTGGTGAGGTCTTCCAATTTCAGAGTGATGTGTCTTCAACTTGTATCATTTTAGTGGAAAAACATAATTTAATTTTGGTGAAATGAGATTCATCTCCCGACAGGATTAGTAACAGCATTCACTGAATTTCACATTCTTCTTTTGTGAACTGTGAAGAAAATGAATGGTAGCTAGAAGATCAATGGGATTCCAGCTCCAGCTGCAGGTGGAATGAAGATATACCAGGACAAAAACACCTATATTTTGATTTACAAAGCTAACAGCAGTTTTAAATCTGCAACTTAATTACAGACCAACTACACCACAACCTTTTCAAATGGCAAAAATACAAAAAAGTTAAGTGTTACAAAAATATTTCAGAAAAAGTGCATAGTCTAAGTGCATAGTAAATAAAAGCACTGAAAAATATCTTGCTAGAGGGAGTTCAGCTTGGAAAAGTTATTACCAAAGCTAAACATTTTTATTTTACACAAACTATACTCAAAAATAGCTTTATGAGACTGATTTCTGGCTAAAAGTATCAAAGGGTTTATTAGTCAAGAAACAAATACCTTAACTGACACGAGTGGATAGAAAAGAAACAAATAAGCTGCCTACCCCAAAAGTTCGCACTCATTAAGATTTCTGCAGTGTGATGGTGCTAACAGATCCTTTAATAGCAGAATGTGGTAATCATGGGATTAATTATTGCTAAAGTAGTTTTAAAAGAGAAAAAATAAAACTTAAACCTGACACAATCTGACCGAACATGTGTCAATGTACAGTTTTAAGGTAATTTTTACAAAATACCTACATTTACACAACAGGCTTCTGGCAGCATTTTCAGACAAAGGTTCTTTTAATTTATCTTGACATGCTATAAATGAATAAATTACACTATTTAAAGAATTACTGTCAATAAGTTTTTTTTTCTCTTGTGTCAGAGAGAGGCAAGAAAAGAGTGCATTTAAGATTGAGAGGAAGCGCAGGTAACTGAGGGAAAAGAACAGGGGCTCAGGGAGGGTCAGCAATCACACGAACCTCACCCGGTGGGATGCTCTCCAAGGTTAAGAATCTGCTCAACTCCAATTAACACGGAATTTAAAGAAAAACTACAAAATGGTAGTTAAACCCTTTAACGCTTTCATTCTTACTCAAAATCAGTCCAGCTGTGTAGTCTGAGGCTACAGGAGTTAACACCACCAAGCCCTGGCCGCTGCAGCACTAGGTACTGTGCCTGCAAGTCACTAAAAAAAGAAAAATGGAAGAATGCCTTTCCCCTTCAGACCCCCCCCCAAAAATTTAAATTAAAAAAAATCTGAGGAAAAGTTATTAACACTAAATCTAAAATGATTTGCAAAGGAATAGTATGTAACAAATGGCTTGAAGTAGTCTATTAAAAAATTGGGGAGATTTTGATTTCATAGTGAGTCAGCAAGGCATTTTTGTTAAAAAAAATCTCATTTCCTTACAGAAACAGTTTTTAGTTTTTAATGAACTTGTAAACAAAAAATGCTCCCATTTCAAAATAAAAACAAAATCCCAGATCATATAGATGTTTACAGTGATTACATTTATCTAAGCAACATACATACATGTTCAGTTGTAAGATGTTAACTAAATTTCTGTGACAAATATGCTTTTTTTTTTTTTAATACCAAGAACATTATAGAGTTAATGCAGAGTCCTAAGGATAATCTAGTAGTCACTAAGTTTTTCTTAAGTCTTCACTTTAGATGCTGTTATTTCTAGCACGGGTAAGCAGGCAGAGTCTTTCGTATGCTCAAACACTGGAATCTTTGGTTGCTACCATATCAGCTGGCTTGCAAACAAGAAGCCAACCATTTTAAGAATGTTTTAAGTGAACAACTTGCAAACCCCAGGGATGGATAAACCCTAAGAATGCACAATTGTGAGCATTTACAACCATCACAACTGTGGCTGAAGACTGTTCATGCCGTTCTTCTGAAATGAGATCTCAAAGCAGTATAGTTCAAAATAAAAGATTTTAACAAAAAAATTGGCATATGCACAATTTCTCCACCAATTTGTGTGTGTCAACCATTTAGTTAACTTTTCCACTTGAAAAAATGCAATAGAAAACCGGACACCATGTTTCACTATCTCAGTTAATATTCACAATTACAGCGGCTACAACTCGGGACACGGCATCACCAATGCTGCCCAGAGCCAGTTTATACTGAAATTAAGTTCTTTACACCAAGTAAATGGTTGTTCACAACCACTGGCTAGTGTACATATGAACTAAAATTCCTAGATTTGGGGAGAAACAAATGCTGCTCCGATCATCTGCTCTGCTTCTTCTGTTCCTCAATTCATGCTTAGAAACCTGTTTAAAAAAAAAAAAATCAAAACAGAAAAAACAATGTTAAAATTCCAAGTTAAAAAATATGTATTTTTTAAAAACTACACCCAAAATTGGGAAATTGGGTGAAACTGAGCTAGTAATTATTTTAGAGTGGTGACTCATGTTACATTTTCATCTATTTGAAGATGACTAGAACTCAATTTTTTAAAACAAAAAGCCCTTTTCTGTTCTGGATGCCTTTAGGTAGGAGGGGTATAGAGTCAGTCTTCCCAGTCAGCATATAATTCTCAAGCTAGAGAATTACTGGTGATTTCAATGAGCTTGTTCTGTTTACTTCCATTATCTCTAGTACCTATGTGTTCAAGTATCTATCAAATGAATGAAAAATAGATAGCTTTGCCTTAAAACTAGAAAGTATGTAATGTTTTAATCATATATGCGCAGGAAGGAAACCTTCTGCACATTGTTTCTGATACAAGTAAGGAACAATAAGGTTTAATAACAAATGTATTCAACACATAACCGAATTATTCCATAGAACACAATCCTGTTAAGTATATGACTTTTATACAGAAACCATGTACCTTTCAAAATTCTTTGCTTCCATCAATCACATTACAAAGGTGAGGTTTTGCCCCGTTTGAAAATATAAACAAATAAGGCCTTGGGGTGGGCGTGGGGGTGTCTTTATTTACTAAGCCTTCCCACCCTATAAACAATACCCTCCTCCCACACAATTAGACTCTGAGACTTCCACATCCAGGGAGATTTGAATAGACAAACAGCTTCAGGTAATAGCTCCATATTCCATCTGTGGCTAAAGACTACTAGAAGAAATGCTGATCTCTATTACCTACGAGTTCCATCTATGGCTAAAGGCAGAAAGGAAATATGCCCACTTCTCACCAACTTCAAAATCCCGTAAGTACCACCTCTCTTGTAACAGCCATCCTTCTAGGTGTCCGTGCCCCCTTGGTGCACCCTCCACCCGCAAACTCTTACAGCTGCCTCATTACTGCTCCTTGTAGCTCACTTTGATCTCTCACTTCTTCATCACTGACACCACGTTTTTGTTAATCAGTAAACTTCCCCCTTTTTTGTGTTTTTCAAACATTTGCTGGACCATCTTCAATGGGCTTTGTGGGATAAATAAAAATAATATGCTTCTGTAATTTACTTTGCATGAATGTAGGCCCCTCTCTTCCAAGATAACATCAGACATTTATATATCATTTCTTGGTTAATACTGTCTGACTTGGTAATTAAATTTTTCCATCTGAGGGCAGAAAGTCATCTTCATCCACTTAAAAATATATTAGGCTTAGGACCTGAGGACAAACAAGTATCAAAACACTTGTTTCTCTCTCCACATTAACTAATGGGAGTTGGTACAAAACAGACCTTTGTTGCCTACCCAAGTACTAAATTCATAAAGCAAACGCCAAAAATGAAAAACAGTGAAACTTTCTAAAAATGTACTTTGCCACAAGGAATATTATCTATTTGGTGTTTATCACTAAACAGAAGTACCAAGGTAAGCATAAAAAGAAAACCCTGTCAAACCAAACCTGAATTAAATTTTAAAGACAGACCATATTCTGTAACCTAATGCCAATGTTAGGAGAGTATGATAAAGCAGATTAAAGTATGAATTAGCTAAAGAGAAATGACCCTTACCCAGATGAGCATTTAAGTCCTGTAATTCTTCTTAAATATGGTAATGAAAAATGCTTACGCAACTACGAAAATGATTTATCATAGCTATGCAATTACATTATATTGAGCAATTTAATTACTATGTTGAATATGCAAACAGCTTTAAAATGGAAACCACTGTCACTAAAAAGAAGGCTTAAGTTATACTGTCAGTCAAAATATTAGAAAACTCTCGTCTTTAATAGGGATAAAAATTATATCTAGATAAGAATGGTACTGTTCATCTTTTAATCTGATATTTTAGAGATTCCTGGGTCAATTAATGATTACAACTGCTTAAAGGGATCAGAAAAAAGGCTAGCCTATAAATATTCCTGGTAGAAGAGAGCAGTCAAACGTAGATTTAACTCTTCAGATTGGCCAATGGTAGGATACTCCACCCAGGGATCAATGTTTCTCCAGTGAACCGTCCTAAGATGTTAACGGAAGTTTAAGAAAAATCTCAACGGGAATATTCAGCAGGTATTCAACATTTAATCTTCAAGTGCTGGTGTTCTTTTTCCCAGTGTGCATGAGTCCTTGGTTTTTATCTTGTAGTTTAGGTGGTCTCTCCTGGCTTCTGGCTTCTAAAAGTCCCAAAACCCATCTTCACTGCAACAACAGTTAAAATAAGGAATGGATCCCTTTGTTCCTTAAAAAAAAAAAAAAAAAAAAAGAGGAAAAAACAAAGTTAAAACAGAGTTGGATGATTCCTGGGACCACTGAGTTAATAGCTACATTTAAGTTTCTTTTCAAATCTGCAAAAGGAAAAAAATGTTTGTATTTATTTCACTACTGAGATTCTCCCCCCTTCTACCCCTTACTCCAAAATCTGAAGAGTATATAGTATATATTGGCTTTTATTTGTGAATTCACTTCAGATGTCCCTGATTTTCTTTTTTTTTAAATAGAACCACAAACTAGTTCAAAGAGCTATTTATATAACACTATGGCTTGGAAGTCTGTGATGGACCTTTGAAATTTCGGAATCCTTTCACAGTAGAAAACTATTTTTTTTAGAAAACATAATTTTTTAAAAGGAGTCTGAAGACAAGATCCATTCTTAAAATGCAATGTCATTTATCAGTCAACTTTTCTCCAACATGCCTGTGCGGGTTTTTTGGTTGCACAAAAATCAGGATCAGGCTTGGACAATTCTGAATCAGACTGGCACTATAAAAGTTAAATAAGAAAAACAACTACAGTAACTTTTCCTAACTAAACTAAAAATGTATTAGAAGTTGGGAAAGATAGAAGATAGATTTTACTTTTAACACTACAAACAAACAACTTAAGTATACAAGATACACATTACCGCTAAAATGCATTTGAAAAAAAAAAAAAAAAAACCAGACTAACGATCTGATTTCTTTTGTCTTCCCTATTACAGAATTCTGAGGTTGTTGAATTTTAAAATACCTGTTACAACTGATTCCTTCCCCAACTGGTAGATGGTCTGCATTATACACCACTGAGTCACAGCAACACTGTACTCTTCTAGGTCTTCCAACTGTTGTGGTATCCATCCAGACAATCTGACAAGTTGAAGTTTTTGATAGGTCCAGCAAGCCTTGGAGATGTGGGCTTCAGATCACCACAAATCAATTCTTCCAGACTTCTCTTCACTTCCTGTTGGGTGACTGGGCTCTTTCCTCTCCAGTTGTACTGTCCACAGTGAAAAAAGCTGACAAAAATTTCAGCAAGCAGATGTAGCTCCCTGGCACTTCTTTAGACTGAGTGTATTCAGAGAAGATCAGTTTCCAGATATTTCAAGGTCTTCCCCTGTGATTTGGGTTACGTTGCTGAGTGACCAGCCACGTTCCTAGCAGCAATTGGCGAAGTCAGAAAAAGTTAAGCTAGACATAAATGGTATGTGAATCCCAATTAACACTGGAAGGCAATTCAAGGAAGACCACGGACATGGTAGGAAAATGTGATGGAAAAATATGGAAGACCATGGACATGGTAGGAAAATGTGATGGAAAAATACTCCTATCTTCTATCATCAATCTGACATCCATATATATTATGATAAAACTACACTTGATATCAGTGGTTGGAGTAGTGAACAGATGGATTAAGATGATGAGAAAAGAAATGTGAGGAACCAACTTGGCTTCACTACCTTCTGAAACTCTCCCCATCTCTGACCTCAACTAAAGAAATGGTGGATTTAACTGCATTCTAAATGTTCTAAAAATATTTCCTTTTCCTTTAGTACTTCTTAATGTCTTGAAAAGTACTCTCCTGATAATCACATATAGTTGAAGGAAGTGAAATCAATTTGAAAGTGCCTCAGATACGAATCTTTCATTTTTCTCCTTAGTATGTACAAAAACAGTAATTATAATCTCACGGCACATGAGCACTTCAGATTAATACAGACCATAGTAGGCTTTACAAGAAGTGCCTTGTTTCTTAGTCTTTTGATGGGCTTTGGAATGGAGTATTTCAAAAGATCTTTTCTTTAGAAAAGTAATTAGCAAAAAAGTCTATTACATATAACAAGCCCATCTCAGCTAAGGCAGACTTTAAAGAGTCTTTGGACATTCTTAGTGAACTGCTGAAACAACCTACACATTTCCATGGAAGAAACATTTGATATAAATTTATCAAAAAATAGGAATAATATAAATGTTAGTCAATACCACCATTTGGGGATTTTTCCAGGAATACATATTCTTGCAATATATAGACCTACTTACTGAAGATTCATTAAGAAACTCAATTCTCTGTGGAAAACCTGAGACTGTAACACCATGAATGGAAACTGGTATGATGTATTTAAAAAGCATCTTCTAAAATTTTAATTAGAAAAGGTACTATGGTGTTATCATCATCACTGAAAGCAGATTTCTTGGAATCAGCAAATAGCTGAGCTGAATGAGCTCTTCCTTGAATAAAAAACTACTGTACTGGACCTTGACAGAATGTGCTTTCAACCACTCTTATTAATTAGAGACTGAAATCAGGAAATAAAGTAATCTAGAGTGACTGTCTTCAAACTCCAGACCTCAGAGAAGATTTGGGGTTGGAAGTTAAGGAAATGGGCTCTCCATTCTCATTCCATGCCACTCTCAGATCTGCTATACTTTTCCTAGCTTCATACATAGGGGGTTTCATGTGATAGTTGTTTGGGACACTGAGCTCTATAACCAAAATAAATGTTTTCAAGAAGTAAAAGATCAAATACAACTCTGTTGTTTGTATTCTGTGGCATCGCACATTTTAGCAGCAAGCAGTATTTCACTTGAAATCAAAATATACTACTTCAAATGTTTCTCTGAAACTAGTCAATGATAAGTGATACATTTTCTGCAAAGTCCAATTCTTCAAAATTTTACAGGTTGGTGTTTATGAAAAATAATTTGTATAAACCCTGGGTCTAACACTGCTACGAAAATTTGGCAAGATTTTCTTTTCTTTCTTTTTTTAAAAATTAAACTCTACCCCCAATATGGGGCTCAAACTCATGACCCTGAAATCAAGAGTCGCATGCTCTGACTAAGCCAGCCAGGCACCCCAAATATCCTATAAGATTTTTAAGTTGCTTTTATGAAAATAGTTACAATACAAAATTAAGGATTAAACTTAAGTTTAATTACAATTTCTTTCCAAGGAAACATACTAACTCAGTGGATCCAACTTCTCATCTTTAAGACCTAGATAAGGTAGGACAAAAATTCTTCTTGTTTATTGAGAAAGACACACACAGTAAACTAACAATGGAACTAACTCAAAATAAGGGAATTCTTTCTGAAAGCTGCTGAATGCCTGAAGTGAAATGTTCTACATCAGACAAGATTTCAATCTAATTTTAGTTCTAGAAACTGCAACTCGTGATGATCCTATTATCCCAGCTAGCTTTAGGCAAAAATTGGTTTCATTTTATGAAAAAAAGCAAATACCCTACAGAAATCAGGTGTAACAAGTCCTAAGTCTAGAACGTTACACTGGTATGACCATTTCTAAGAGATACTACCTAGCAACCTACCTCATTAAGAGCTTGGCACTGTGATCAGTCATGCAATGATTAAAACACTCAAAGGGACAATTAAGTCCCAACTGAGACGCAGAGGCAAGCGTATCCTGAGCTGAAATTTCATCATCTAAGAACCCCCATTACATTAAGCCTTCAACTGTGAATCCTTCCCAAATACAGAAACATGGAAGAGAAGAATCTCAACTTCATTCCTAATAGATGAGCTGCTGGGATGAGGATGACATCAGTGAATTATACTTCTTGAACAGTATCCTCAGGTTAGTGTCTATTTTTAAATTACAAAATTTTTTTAAAAACACAATACTAAAAATACAGACCCAAAGATTAAGTTCAGACTAAAGCAGTCATTCAGAAATTAAATAATTAGAAACCAAAAACCAAACCTTGCCTGCCCACCACTTCCAGAAAGTAGGCAGGTATCAGGAGGTAAGCCCCATAAAGGGCGGAAAGAAAAACAAAAACAATGAAACTCAGGAGTCGAACTGTATGGCAACAGTGACAAGAATGGAGCTGTGCCCTAACAGTTCCACTCCTTAGTAGCACTGAGAGTGCCAGAGACAAATAGGAAATAGACTAGTAGTAGTTTGGTGGCATTTGCCCCAAGTTTCTTTTCATTTTGCAAAGCCTAACAGCAGAATTCAATTCCATAACAAACCCCCAGACCCTGAATATTTGCAAGATTTTATAGAGTCCAAAACAAAACAATTGTTTTGACATTAAGAACCTTTTGTAGTTAAATAGCCACTAAAAGAGACATCTGGTTTTCGACTTAGGAAAGACAGGTCGAGCTTTTCAGTTCTTTGAGCATTTAAAGAGCACAAAGGAGATGCTCTGAAACTGAGAAGACAGACACTTTGGGGGCAATGCCAGACTCACCTCCGGAAATTAGATCATGTTCACAATTTCCCATTTTAAATGCTAAAACATTAACATGCAGAAAAAAATTCTTAACACTGTTAGTCTGAAATAAAGTCCAAATACCATAACTAACCAGATTCATTATTAAAAATCAACAAGTGTTAGGTCTAGGATTTTGGATTGATTGATTATACCATATTCCCAACACCAAATGTTTATTTTGGAAAGGGTTAATGAATGAGTAAAAAAGATGCAGTTGTTAAAAATGACCCAAAATCCCAAGAGAATGATATAATATATACACACATATATGTATATACAAATACATATACATATATATATGAACAAGGACATTTGGGTTTAAAGTTAGTAGTCAAATTTTCCAAGGACGTCTTTTTTTAGAAACACAGAGCCAAATTTTTATTTATTTTAAAACCACCTCCTCGATCTAACACTGTTAGAAATGAATGAATTACCCAATTTTGTATTCAATTTGTTCCCTGTAACGTCACTTGGTTCTTGGCTACTAACCTTTCATGTTACTCTTGGTTTTGTCAGTTTGCTTGCCTGTGGGGGTTTGGGCCTGCTGACCCTGCCCACTTGAAGAGGCTGCCTGCTGTGCTGCTTTCTGCTTTAACATTGTCCAATCAAATGTGTAGTCATATTGGTGGTTCAGGGTCCTGGAAAACATAAAATGATATACGTCAATCCTTTAATAATAGTCTAGTTAAATACTCTATTGAGCTTTCAAGACAGTGAGGGCACTTTCTAAGGAAATCAGAGTATTTTCTCTTAGGCATGGTAGCGTCTAAAAGATTTCATTCCAGGGACGCCTGGGTGGCTCAGTTGGTTGAGCAGCTGCCTTCGGCTCAGGTCATGATCTCAGCGTCCTGGGATCGAGTCCCACATCGGGCTCCTTGCTCGGCGGGGAGCCTGCTTCTCCCTCTGCCTCTGCCTACCACTCTGTCTGCCTGTGCTCGCTCGCTCTCTCTCTCTCTAACAAATAAATTTAAAAAAATAAAAATAAAAATAAATTAATAAAAGATTTCATTCCATATACATGACTTTTTAACTGTTCAGTTCATTAATTCCACTTTTTACAAGTCACAACTGAAGGAGAATGATGTCACCCCTTCAGTCTGATGTATTCATTAAGAATAATCTTTTTCAGAAAGAAGCCACCTTTATTACTTTCTTGAAAGAGGCAGGGGAGTGAGAACGAACCGCAGCATGAACAAAAACATGGAGTCAAGCTGTCAATTATCTAGGGAACCACCCAACCAGGAGGTACCTCCTAAGAACTATTCAGATAAGTTTAAGACCACAAGCTTGTGGAGGAGATGTGTATGCTGGTAGCTTGTAAAGCCAACTTTTCTGGGGTTAGAGAATTACCCCCAATTCTTACCCTCTTCCAACTAAGACTTCGGGCCATATGTACTTTAATCCCCCCATGCTCAAGACCACTTCTGGGCTGCACCTAGGGAACGCTAGAGTCTGAGGCCTGCGTCCACATAATCATAGGCCCCGTAACTATCTTAATTAGTTAATTTTGTTATTAACAAAACAAACTGTATTATTATTGTTATTAACAAAACAACTGTAGCAAGGCTGGAGAGTTCCAAGGGCCATCAATAATCACTTCTAATATGTATGGCAATTATCGTGGAAAAGTTAGATTCTACTTTGAGTCTGATTCAACAGCTTCTCCATCCCAAACTAAAAAAATTCCAAGCACATTTGCACCACAAATGGGAACATGCCAAACTCAGTCTCTTTATTTTTTAAAAAATATTTTATTTACTTATTTAACAGACAGCAAGAGCAAGCACATGAGTGAGCACAAGCAGGGGCAGTGGCAGAGGGAGGAGGCTTCCCACTGAGCAAGGAGCCCAATGTAGGGCTCGACCCCAGGACCCCAGGATCATGACCTGAGCTGAAGGCAGATGCTTAACTGACTGAACCACCCAGGTGCCCCTCTTTCTTTTAGTGTTTTTTCCAAACTCAGTTTCTTAAAATTTTATTCATATGGGTTAGGCCCGCTTTTAATTTGCTACTTGTCAGAACAGATGTGTTGGGTAGATTTAACTAGTTTCCCTCACTAGAGTCTACAGTCTTAAAAACACCTTAAAAACTGACCTGAAAAGAATGCGGAATAGCTGCCTCAGATACATGTAATCCGGGGCTTCCTCAAAGCGCAGCCCACGACAATAGTTTAAGTACATGGCAAATTCTGCAGGAAACCCCTACAAGTTCAAGAGTTAAAACACAAAGTAAAAAGAAAACAAGAAAAAGTTTATTTAAGACAGGAAAATAAATATTTAAATACAAGTAAAAGGTGTTTTTGAGGAGTGTTTCACTACTTTGCCACAAGATCTGAGAACTAAACTATAATATGACTTGGCATCCTCATAAATCCTGACCACCTGATCATGTACATCTTTTAATACTGGCAGGGGAAACATGGATCCTTTCCCTACAGTATAACATTCTTAAATAATCTGGATATCCAACTTGCTATTATTTTATCATTGTCTAATAATTCAACAGCAACAATGAAGAAATGACCAAATGAAAGCCACCAAGGTTCTTTTCCACAACAGGTCAATGAACTGGCACTTTCTTCCCAATTGTGTAATTACTTTATTTGGTGTAACTGTATATACCTACATAAACAGAAAAGTAAAATCACCAAGAGTACAAACATATAGCACAACCACTGTTGTCATACAGATCAATCACGACCAGACTGGGTTTGGATTTGGTTTTTTTCCGTAACATGATCATAATGCATACATAACATATTCTGTTTTCCCACTAACATTATATTGCAATTATACTTCTGTGTTATTTCCAACCTCTTCACAAGCTTCTGAATGGGTACATAATATCTAGACCAGTGAATACATCATAACTGTTTCCTGTAACTATACATTTAGGCGATTGAAGTTTTTCTTTCATAAACATTATTAATAAGTACAGCTGTGGACATAAACTCTTTACGTGCTCAGCTTCTTAGGAAAGATTCTCAAAAATGGATTTAACACATCTATAAGCCTATAGATATTAACCGCCAAAAAGCTTTTGCCAGCAGGAATGTAGAAAATGCAAAAAAATTTAAACAAAAATCTCTACACCCTGCCTTGAGTATATGTTCACGTGAAGGGTTGTAAGTTAAGTCTCTTCCCACAACCTTCCAATTCTGAGAAATTTCTCACATGCAGGAGGTTAAGGTGGGATAGAATGGACATACTTGCAGTATTTACTTCTACTCACTGCACTGACATAAACAGATTTAATATTTTATGCTACTTCACTGCTCCAGGAGTGGACAGCTGAAGTGATAAATGTATTATACACTTTATTTAAACTCTTAACATGACTTTAAAATTTGTAATATACATTCATGGTCTATGTTAATGTTAAGCAGCATATACCAAATGAATTTGCTTTTATGTATATTACAAACAGAGCTAAACAACTACAAGTTAAATAGTTTACTTCATGCATTCCTACCTTATGAAAACAGGCAAAACCTTATTAACATAAGAAAACTACCAATATCATAAGTTATTACAGATATGAAATATGTAGTTACCACTGGACTATGAAACTGAAAATAATCTCACTACTTTATAGTAACACTAAAATTATGTGTTCACTGCACACTCAATCAATTGTATGTGGCCAATCTGTAAAGACCTAGTTCATTATTTCTAGATCAAAATTAAGACATAACCCAGAAGCAAACAATGTACTAACCCTCCCTCCCGTTTTTCCTGTAAAAATGTCTGACTTTTCCAGTAATCCAAATGAATCATGATGTTGCACAGGTATAGTACTGTACAGAAAACAAATTTTGCTTCCTGAACTACACAGATTTTAAAGTTAACTGGGTATACTATAACACACGAACATTTTATTCATTGACCTAAAATGTATTTCATAATTTAAAACAAACCCCAGAGACTCAGAAAAGATGACAGTCTCTTACCCACCCCAACCCCTCCTCCTTTACTGTAGATCTAGAGAAGAGAAAAGCAAATTTGTGGACAGGGAGACATAAAAACATCACCTCTCCCCCTTCCACAAAGTACTGTTTCAATACCAAGTTCACTTCCCCCTTCTAACACCCAACTATATAATTACATCCTGTTTCCTAATAATTTCAGGTATGCAATTGTCTGAGAGAGGACCATGTGGTTTTCTTTCAATAGAAAATACCATGGTTATTCATCATGACACAGCTCCTTCTCCATTCTCAACTTACAGGTTTCTCTAACAAAGTCTTGAGATTTCAGGGAAATGAGCCTGACTCAAACTGTCATCTATACTGTTGGACACTGGCTATTCTGGATTGCTGTGATCTGCCTTTGTTTCTCTACTCCTTGATGTCCCTGACAATTGTCAATATCCCTTCTTTGCTAGTACCAGTTTAGGGATAAGGAGAATATTTCCTAATTTTGTCAAAAATTGGTGAGGTTCCACTAGAAAACTTAACCTGCCCTCTTCTTCCTCTAATTTTTAACAGATTATGGGGTCCAAACTAAAGAGAAACATAGAAGGCTTATTTAAAATGACCCATATATTCAAGCCACTCCAAGATACTCAGAATTACCAAAACATACGTTTAAAATGGCAAATAGGTACTGAATAGGATGTTTAAATTCCAGACTTCTTGGATTATTTATATTAAAAAAAAAAGAAAGAAAGAAAAGAAAATAGCCATTATGTACACTTACCTTACATAAAACTTCAACAGGAGTGGACATCTTCTTTTCACTAATCTTTTCGTATTTTTGTTTTTTTGTTGCAGCCTGTGGGAAAAAAGAATCAAACCAGAGACATATTTACTACTACTGAGAAGAACCTTTTGAGTTTTAACCCACTAGACATAAACGTAAACTTGAGACTCAAGAGAAATCAAAACCTAGAAAAAAAAGAAATCAAAGTACAATATACAAAAATTTTCCAACCCTAAGCTGTTATTTTTATGTGAGTTTCTATTTTTAAAACATTTTTAGCTGTTAGGAAAGAGTGAGTTAATAAGAACATGATTTAATGAGTGAAGTTAAATCTGAAATGAGTTTTCACAACCCATATTCAACACGAGGGAAGGAGATAAATAACAAAAACAGTGCCCATCATTTAGTAATATTATTATGTGAAGTGAAAATAATTTTCCAACGTAAAAATAATTCATATTGGATAGAGCTACCCACATAAGCATGGAGCAACTATCTAGTTCACAGATGCTCAATAAATACAGGGACCATTTTCCTTTGAAGGACCAATAAAATGGGGCACCTGGGTGGCTCAGTCGTTAAGCTCAGGTCATGATCCCAGGGTCCTGGGATCGAGCCCTGCGTCAGGCTCCTTGCCCTGCAGGAAGCCTGCTTCTCTCTTTCCCACTCCCCCTGCTTAGATTACCTGTCTCACTATGTGTCTCTCTCAGATAAATAAAATCAATCTTTAAAAATAAATAAATAAATAAAGGACCAATAAAGTGTCAAAATAGCTTTCAAATTCTAGGACACGGTAAGTTATCATTAACAGACACTCATAAAAGTCAAGATGAAAGTCCTAATTAATAGAAACAAATGTTAGGATAATTAAGTAAGATAGCTAGTATTACTGGAAGAACCAGTTTTACTACACATAAAAGTATACATTTTCAACATACTGGCAATACATCAAAATGAGACCATCTCCACCTTTAATTAGCCCATGTCAATTTCCATTCAGATAAAACTACTGGTTACCAATGGGTACCTGCTTACTATTCTAAAGGAAATTACTCTTTAGGCCTGACTACAGGATTCGATTAACTTTATTCTTGCTAAAATGATCATATTTTATTTTCCCAAAAGATACAAAATAAAGATAATTCACTCTTGGAAAGCCTCATGTTTGAAAGGGATCTTAAAGTTCATCTATGATACGTATTTTTATTCTTAAAACAAAAAACTGGTAATGAGAGTCTCATGTACCTTTAGTCCTTGCCATGGCAGGCTGGTTCTATTAAAATACATCAAAACATATCCTAATGATTCCATGTCATCTCGGCGACTAGAAAAGAAAATGTAAAGTTATGAGTTGGAATTATTATGGAAAATGTGAAAGAAAGACAGGTACACAAGAAGTTTTCCCAAGTGAGGAGAAAGAGCAATTGGTGACTTGTGAAAGAAGGTGCTTAAAGTTAAAAAAAAAAAAAAAAAAAAGTTCATAAAGAGTTACTTTTTTTTTTTTAACCATAAAGAGTTAATTCTAAACAAAATTTTCTCACAGAACACGAAATCATAAAATCCAACAGTCCTGCAATTTGATTTCTAAAGAACAAAAAGGATTTAGCCGAACAACTTTCTAAATGAAGTTAATGAAGATGGAAGAACAAAGTAGCAGGACACTTTTAAGTTTTGCAGAAGCTTATAAAAAAGAACTTGAGGGGGTTCCTGGGTGGCTCGGTTGATTAAGCAACTGCCTTTGGCTCAGGTCATGATTTCGGAGATGGAGTCCCATATCAGGCTCCCTGCTCCACGGGGAGTCTGCTTCTCCCTCTGACGCTCTCTCTCACTAATAAATAAAAATCTTAAAAAAATAAAATAAAATAAAATTTCAAAAAACTTGAGGAATCCTGAAATAAATTAACATTTTATTTATTTATAAAAAGATTTTGTTTATTTATTTAAAACAGAGTTGAGACAACACAAGCAGGGGGAGTAGTAGCACAGGGAGAGGCTCCCCCTGGGTGGTTCAGTCGCCTTTGGCTCAGGCCATGATCCCAAGGTCCTGGTATCAAGTCTCTCATCCTGCTCCCTGCTCAGTGAGGAGTGTGCTTCTCCCTCGGCCTGCAGCTCCCCCTGCCCGTGCTCTTTCTCTCTGACAAATAAAATCTTTAAAAAATAAAATAAAACTAATTTAAACATCTATATGAATATATATACCCACATACACTGAACATTTCCTAAGCTTAAAATTCTTCTCTTGAAGTTCCCTAACCTGGAAGCCTATCATTTATCATTTCTATGCTTGTTTTAAGGAGCAAAAACTGACTGATAAAAGACAACGACGAAAAACCAGAAATAGAAAATGAAGACAGAAAAATCAAAGAGATCATTTACCTCAATCCAGATCCTATTAATTTACATAGGAGTGAAAGAGTAAACCATGAGATGGCCCACCCACACCCTCTTGGTCCATCAGGACTCAGATAACATTTTCCTTGTAAAAATAAGAAACTAATACATTCTTCTCCAAAACTTAACTTATATTACTAAAACATAAAAAAAGCCCAAGATCAGCATTAAGAAAGTAAGTACTACCTTCAGCTGCAAGAAAAAAATATACACCAAGATAAAACTGTATGTATGCTAGTTTTCCATCAGGTAATATTTTCTCCCCAAGAGACAACCTTTAACATACCTTTAACCTTTAACAAACACAAAAGGTCTCTCATTTAATTGGCTTTTCAGCAGGGACTAAAGCCAACAGGTGAAAGGATTAACAAGCATCCTTCAAATCCTCAGCCAAGAGACATCTTTACATATCAGAAGAAACTAGTTAAAGTATTTCCAAAAACCCTTTAGTGACTATTGCTATGGAGCTGATTAACACATTAATTTTTCAAACTCACCTCTGTTCAATACCAAGATGTGCATTGATGCTAGCGTATCGGGCAGTGCCAGTGAGATTTTTATCTTCTCTGTATGGTATGTGTTGCCTTGTCCTGTTGTCTCTGTACTTTTTGGCCAAACCAAAATCAATAAGGAATAACTTTAAAAGAAAATAAAGAGGTATTAGGCTTCCAACCTTGTTCAAATGAACTGCTTTTTAGTCATTAAATGGCATTTATACTATCTAGTTCAACTGTATCAAAATAAAGTATCACAGGCAGAAAACATGAATAAACTTAACACTTCAACAGACTTCTACTAGTCCTCATCAATAGAACAAGTTAAAAGAAAACAGTTAAGTGGTTGATCCTTGTGAGCTGAACCAACTTCACAGGCCCAGTTACTACACACTCAGGAGCCTGTCTTTAGAAGAGTAGCGGAGAAATATATACATGTTTGATAAGAGTTGAGAAGTGTGCTGTGTGCCATGATGAAATCTGTCATCCTGCTTTGTTGGTAAATAAGCATGAGGTTTCAAAAACTAAACATAAACTATGTGGAATTCTTCCATTTTACAAAGGACATTCTTCATTCAGTATGCCAACAGAATGTTCATTATTTAAAATTAGACAAAGTTTGATACTGACAACAAAACCAAGATTTTTATTAACAAAAAATAAGGACTTTTTAAAAAAAGCATGCATTACATTCTACAACTTCTCACTGACATTTATCCATGTATCAAGTTAACCTTCTGGGAAATACAGTAAGTTGATAGAAAATCTTTAAGAAGTACTTAGTATTTGCTTATATCAAGATAACTTAAAATTAGTTTAAAGGAGCTAATAACTAAAAACCAGACTAATATTTTAGAACAAAATAATGTTTAGTGCTGTCTTATTTATATGGTACACAGGGAATAAGATACTCATTTATAATGTAGCTAATTTTTTAAAGTAACTGAAGTTTATTCTTCATCATTAACACTTTAAAGGAGGAAAAAACCTGGTTTTGATCAAAAAGGAAAAAAATCCAAAATACATTCATATTTACCTACCTTCTAAAGCAAAATAATCTTCAATTTTTAGTCTTGATCATAAATTCACTTATTAAAGTTATGTTTACAAAAATTATCCAACAAGGCAGGTCTATGTGACCTTACAGTATACAGTCCTAAACTTTTTTCTCCCTAGTTATACCTATATTTTATAGTTCTTCTTTCCATTAAGTAAATTTTGGATCCCTTCTGCCCAGTTTATAAACTGTGATATCCTAGGAAAACTGTTACCTAGCCTACTAGGGTCTGTATAAGAATAAATAAAGTGATTGATTTAGAGAAAAGATGTGATCAAATATTTGCCTCTCTTAGGAGGATGAAAAACACTTTGATCAAGGGGTTCCTGGCTGGCTCAGTTTAAGAGCATGAGACTCAATCTCAGGGTTGTTCAAACCCTATATTGGGCATAGAGAGTACTTAAATATAAATAAATCTTGGAAGGAAGGAAGGAAGAAGGAAGGAAGGAAAGGGGAGGGGAGGGGAGGGGAGGAGAAGAGAAGAGGAAAAAAACACTTGTATCAGGCAGGCATTGTACCCCAGCCTTAACTGGACAGCGGGATGGGAAAGACATTGAGGTTTGCGCTTGTGTCACCAGTGTGACAAGGAGATACTTATTTTCACCTGGTCTACTATAAAAGAATGAAGATTAAATTTTTAATAAAATTTAAATGGAAGAGAGCACTCTAGTAAGATTAAATTCACTTCCTCAGCAACTGCATTATTATACGTCTATGATAAAGTGTTACAAAACAAAGAGAAATAAAGCTCACATTCAAATGGGCTCAGCATACAAATATTAAAATGAGCAAAATACATTTCTGTTAAGCAAACCAAAAACTATGACTTAAGTTCTCCATATTCACACTGAAAAGAAAACAAGGCAAAACAAACACAAAAGGACATCCAGCTTCACAGTATCTTTAAAAATACCCCTAAGAATTATGTGGGTTTTAAACAAAAGATGATTAGGCCATACTTTCCTCTAAAAGATATTTTCTGGGATTGCTTCTTTTAGTACTTCAAAGCAGAGGAGAAGACAGGAACAACTCTCACGTGATTATACCTGATAGTTTCATTCCTGTCTAAATCTATATTCAGCAGCTCCATTTGCAACTCAGTAACCAGACATTTTCTCACAACTTTATAAAAGATTATTTTATGAAAACTCAGCATTTACTAGAATTCTTTCTTTCCACGACTCTAAAGGATGAAATGTGGTTTATTAAGAAAACAAACACTATCTTCTCAAATATCTTCAACTTAATAAACAAAAGCTACAAACCAAATCAACTCTAAATTTTCTCTTATAAAAACTGAGAATGAATGAGTCAGGAAAAAGAATTAAACTGCTAAACAGAACTATCTTATTTTAAGAGTGAACAACTGAAGAGGAAGATTATTTAAAATTAAAAAAAAATCTAAATCTCTTGGTAGTTCATCATCTGGTACTATCAAGCTTCTTTAGCAACCCTCTCTGCTTTCAATTTAAAAATGAATATAAACATAATGGAAGTGTTTACATGACACCACCAGATACAACCAAAGATACAACCAAACAGCCGCAAATATATAAAGAACCAAACAAGGAAAAGCCAATATTCAGTAAGTTGTAAGATAATGTATTTTTCATAGGTTTGTATATGCAAAAGAAGTCTAATTTCTTTGGTAGGTCAAGCTGCTTTTCTGTGCATTTGTATTTAGTGTTCCAAGTAAAATCTGTGCCTGTCTTATAGAATGCAAGGCATGTGGGGATGAATTAATGTTGGACACACTGGGGTAACTCCATCCAGCAGAGGTGCACTGTTCTCAGAAACACTATCTCTAATTTTAGTTTTTAGTATATCGAGCAATTTTTCTCTTAACCAGGGGTCACATTTCTCGATCTCCCCAAAAATTTAAACACAAAAGATCACTTTTCTTCACAACCCAGCTAACCTGTATGTAGAGAAAATAAACAATTCAATTTATGGAAATTATTAAATGATTATACTACAAAATATAAATTAAATGTGTGAATGAATGGATAAGCAAACATAGGGCACTAGGTGCTTTATAATCTGCCTAATTACGCAGCAACTCCTCTCCCTACCTCCAATTAAGAATCAGTCACAATTATTATTTCTTTGTAAATGAAAGTTCAGTTTGAATTTCGGAAACCTATTTAACAGCAGAAGATGGTACCTGGAATAATGCTGGGCAGTATGGAAAAGGATTAAATGATCACCCAGATGATGTATGTGGTGCAAAGTATAGAACATACTTTGAAACTACAAAGTATGCTCATACACCAGGTACAACTTTTCTCTTTTGATTCCTCATGCCAATACATACTTCCTTCTCAGTATACACTAAATTGTATGAAGAAGATTCATTTACTCAAGAAGTTAACAAAGCTCACTAACTTCTATGAAAGTGAAAGAAAATGCGAAGAGTTCCACCTACATAAAAAATATTTTAAAAGAAAATTACTAGGGTGTTTACTTAGCTTGCCAAACACTAAATCATCAGGTTATGCATTCCTTTAATTTATCTTATGTGTTATTAATTGGTAATTATTTGGTAAGTGCTTCAATGATGTTACTGTTATACTGTCAGACTGCAATGTCTCCTAGTTCCAGGGCACATAATGCTCTTTCATCATCTCATGCCATTTGGTTGAAGTTGGAGAATTCACAGATTGAGGAAAATCAATTCTAGAAACACTAGATCTCAAATCTGATCTACACTTACCTGAAGTTCACTAGGGAAGGGGAAGAGAGTTGAGGCAGAATATATTCATCACACAGCACTGATGCAACTGAATTTAGATATATTTCATGCATTAAGTTCTTCAACTCCAAATACATTTTTAAAAACTAAACAGTCTATCTCAAGTTTACCATTAGACAAAGAATTTCAATACTAGACCAACATATCATTTCCTCATGAAGGATGTTAAAGATCTAAACATAATCCTATTTTCATTTAGGTTTTCTCTAAACTTTACAAATTTTAAGCAAAAGCCACGAAAAAAAAATCTTAGTAATGTTATATGTTTGCCAAGTATGTCTGAATAATGCCAACGTAAGAGATGCTTGAGCAAGATCTACATTCTCCAGAATTAAAACAAAACAAAAATAATCAAAATAAAACAATAAAAAAGAAAAGCACATGAATTTGGGATTGAGGTTGGAATAGGAGACAGTTTCAGACCTGGTTTAATCCTGAGAAAGATGGGTCCTGAGAAGTACTAACAGTCATGCTTCTTTTCCTCTTCCCCACTGGAGATTCTAAACACTAAACAGACAATAGAGGGTGGCAGTGCATCAAACAGTATTGCTTACATTGCAACAATGGCCGGCGCAGACAGGCAACACCGAGGCATTAGAGAAAGAACAGGGTAGCCAAATGCCATCCTTCTTCCACCAAGCACTGTAGCTTCTCAGTTTTCCAAATAAGAATCACATGCTCAAGAACATTTGAATTCTGGAAAGTACTCAAGTTTTTAATGCCACTATATTGTGTCACTGCCTGAATCAGGGATAGCAATGGTGACATTTGGCTCTTTTAATTTTTTAATCAAAAATGGGGAATTTGGCTCTGCAATATTTGGTATCACAATCTGCCCTTCCCCAAAAAAGATTGTACAGGGGAAAAAAAATCTTCAGTAAGGAAGAGGTAGAAGGCATTTAGTCACCTCAAAATTGGTTTTCATAAGCATGCAGGGCTGATTACTGGAAGAGATGAACAAATTCACTAAGATTGGAGTGGTCACTCCTAAAATATCAAATTCAGAACAATTTTCCGAGTAAGAAATTTGACTTAAAACAAAAACAAAAACAAAACAAAAACACCTCAAAAGCCCCCCACTCTTTTCTCCCCCATGAATAGAAAACTACTACAACAAGCTAACCAAAGAATCCAGTCTCATAAAACTGGCATTTTTTTCAAACTACAATACAGAAAGAAAACACTAAAAACCAACTACATAAACAAAACACTAATCTAAAATGTTCAAGAACAACATTTAGAATTTGAATCTTAGTTAAGTGAAACACTACACTTCTACTCTAGGGTCTCTCTGAACTGTATTAACAGCAAGCAGCTCCACAGTGTTTTTTTTTTTTAATTCTCTCTCGAGAGGACACAAGATCCTAAAAACGTTTCATCACGGGGCAAATTGGATATCCTAACACAACTATGTAATTAACAAGCTATTTTTAAAGGGGGGGAGCAAAGAGGTATTATCTAGGTCATTTAAAGACAAAAACCATGTACTGCAATGTCGACATGCAGAACACAGATCACAAGAGGATAACGGGTCTTTAGCAGGAAGAAAATGGGGAAAGAGGGCTGGGAAATGGCCAAAAGATCAGGGTCAAACTAACAAAACTGCCCCAAAAATTAAGACCAGTCATTTTTTTTTCTATTTAATTACCAGGTTTTGCAATAACAATTAATAACCTGGATGCTTCAGAGACAGAAGCTACATAGTATTAGAAAAAAAATAAGCAGCAGCAGCAATCTGGGAATGGCAAGATAAGTTATATGTAAATATATACACCTTTCATTATTTAAAGTTTAGCTTTCAACAAAAAAAATTTAATTTCCTAAAACTTGGTCAGATCAACATTAATGTCTCACACATTAACAAATAACACCAGTTCTAATGGTAATGGCTACAAGTTGGCATTCATACAGGCAAACAAAGGTAAACATTTATAGCCAGACCTAAAAACACCAAAACATTTCCTAGTTATTTAATAAAACAAATGGGAATCTTCCTTCCAAAAACAAAACAAAACAAAACAAAAAACCACAAAAACCAAAAAGCCCCAAGTTGTCCTGAAGTTGAGAATTTCTATCAGATCATCAGATCATAACATGCTTAGTGCATTGCCAATGCTGCCTGTCTGCCCGAGCTCAACATTGAATCGATAAATAAAAGCAATTCACTCAATAAAACTAATCATTGCAGAAAAAATTTCAACACAGTTAGTTTCTAACTGCAGTCATGCGTCACTAGCTAAAACCCGATCACCCCGTATGTTAACCATTCTGAGACCCCAATGAACACTAATTTTGTTGTATGAATGTTCGTTTCACTTGACTATATATTTTCCTTTGAAAGGGGAAGGTGGGGTGGAGAATCTGCCCAACTGGCACCCAAGTAAGAAACTGTCAACTACTTTTGAAGCAGGCCCAAAAGTTATCCTTTTGAATACACAAATCCAAGGACTGAAGAATTCTCATTATGATCATGCTCAGTCAGCAAATGTTAACGCCATGGTGACAGATGGGTCAGTGGTTCCCACGCTGGCACAAGCACATATATTACAAAACCCACACTTCAGAGACAAAGGTTAAAATCTGATTTTAGCATTCAGGAAAAAAAGAATATGGGTTTTTTTACTATTTGAATGAGTGAAAAACAGATACAACTGTTTAATAATTAAATAACAGATATTACATTTCACTATAAAGCCCTTGGGAATTTTTTATTTCCATACAGATAATTAACCCTGGTTGGGTAAGTTGGGAGAAAATTTACTTCAAGTTACTAAGTTAATAGAGTTAGCTGATTATCCTTCTAGCACAATCTTTTAAAGCAATCATCAACAGCAAATACAATTTCCTATGACTTTTTAAAGACTGAAAGTTTACCAAAGCAATTCTTGGGAGTTTTTAACTCTTTGTTCTTTCATGCAAAGAACATTTGACTAACCTTATTACAGTGACGCCCAATACCCATTAGGAAGTTATCTGGCTTAATGTCTCTGTGTATAAAATTCTTTGTATGCACATATTCAATTCTACTGATCATCTGGAAAAAAAAAGAGGGGGTGAGAGATAATTATGTAATTTGAATTATGATACAAGAAAGCAACACATTATTTCTCAATTATTTCAATAACTCAATTATTTTGCAAGATCACATGTATATTTTAACAACTTCATTTAGAGTTGTTTGACTAACAAAATTTTTTATGTAAAGGGAAAACAGGCTCTCCATTTATCTCTAGTTTGATGGATACTCAAGTATAAACCTGCCCTGTTCTCTGGCATGTTCTAGTACTGATTACAAACATAACAACATCTAATCTGGCAGGAAGGATTGGTGTTTGCAATTTTTAAATTACAAAAGTAATAAATTTAGACTTGTTTCAGTTAGAGCTAAGTCATCAACATTCCACACCCAATTCTCTGCCCCGAGGTAACCTGTGTTAAAACAGCATGGCATTACCCATTTCCACGCTCCTATCTACACTCACTGATGAACTCAAGACACACATATGGGAATGGAGATGTTGACCAATTCAAAGATATAAGCTGTTATTGTTTTAAACTGAAATAAAAGCATCCTATTCATTCTTGTCTGCTGCTTTTTATTAACTTAACATTCCTGGAAGTTAGTAGCATACAACATAAACATAAAACATGGGGACATACACATGCTAGGTTTTATTTCTTAGATGCTTTTTGAAGTCTCCCATGTTTTTTTCTCCACACAAGTAATCACATTCAAAAACTGAAGAGTGTGTCAATCTAACAACCTTTTCTTAATTTCTTGGAAATTCTGCCAAGTTAAATGGTGTAGGTCTTAGCACAGTTCTTAACAGCCATAAATATTCTACGGTATAGATTAAGTTTTCCCCAACCATTATTCCCACTGTTCCCAACATCTTCCCACTGTAAACAATAATAATGCTATTAACATATTTAAATTAAATACATCCTTACCCACTAGTGTTTTGATTTCTAAGGGCTATAAACCCCATACAACTGTATGGAGAGTGACTGGGTTGATGCAGCTATCATTCTGATAGGTGGCACGAGACTGTCTTTTAAAATAGGCTCTAACAATACATTTTCTAGCAGTACTTCAGAGTATTCCTTTTCCCATTGGCAAACTTATTTTAGTTCCTTCTAAATTTTGCCAATGACAGGTATCGACCTCACTTCTTCGCAATAGTTTGAAAGTCTGGTCATTTACTATTTTGGAACTGCCAATCTGTATTCTGTCCAGTCTTCTCTTGGCTTGTCCCTTTTTTAATCAATTTTAAGAATTCTTTGCATATAACAATCTTTTTATCTCTCATTTGTTATGTAAATAAGTTTAAATTTTAAAAAACTGTCTTGTTACTACAGCATCACTTTTTTCCCCTATCACTTCCAGAATAGTTTTAACTGTCAAATTATCAAATATATCTATCTTTTCTGGAAGACACTTAAAAGTATTTGAAAATGTTTTCAATAACCAAAGACTAACTTTATCTTTCCACCCATATGTTCTTGCTCTTCTCAGTATATGTGTCAGGATTCTATTTTTTATTTGTCCCCACTTTCTCTAGAGCTTTTAATACCATACAGATTCTGAACTTGGACAAAATGTCTCTTAAATCTATAATCTCTAGCTTAAACTGTAATTTCAAGGAAGCAGATGTACATACAATGTCCAAACAGCACATTTAGTTATTGCAGCAACTTGCACTTTATTAAAGGCAGAAAAACAGAACATTTCTCTCACTTAATGTACTTAGTTGTCCTAGGCTAACTGATACCCATCATTAAATCAGGATCATTGATTCACTGGGAAAAGGTGTGCCCAAAGATAATAAATGGCACAAACTACTTACCTTCAAGTGTTCTCTATCACCTACACAGCCAAGACTTAGCAGCCAACTCCTTAAACCACACTGCTTTATTGCAACCCCCTTCCCTGAAATACATTTTTTCTATTACCAGTGTACCCAGTATAGACTTCTAACACAAAACCTTGAACACTGTACCTTTTCCATTTTTCTCTACTAAACCGTACACTCCTAGGGCAAAGGGACTAGAGTTCTTACTCTTCTTTGCATCCTCTGGTGCTAAGTAAAGCAGAAGGCCCTGAACAAATGCTCACTTATGAATATCTGTGTGTTACAGAACCTATAGAATATAAAACTCTTTTATTAGGATTCATTCACATGTTAGTTAAAACATATTAGGAGGATCTTAACCTTCAACGTTTGAGTTCTTAACATTCCATAATTAAAACAACGTAATCTGCTAATATTTCCTTGAGCCACTCAGTGTTTTTATGTTAATCTTACTGGAATATCAGGCTCTGATTACAGAGAATGAACACTATTGTCTAATCCCCTGAATTTATACTTTAAAAAATTCTACCTCAAATGCCACTGTATCATCTTATTTTAATTTGACATCCAATCTAAATTTTAAAAATGTTATTCTCTTCCACTGCATTTTTACATATCAAGCCCTTTCTTCAAAAATCTTATAAAGAAACCTGCTATATTCCTCACTAAAATAGACAGATTCCATCGATAAAACAATGTGAAAACTACTAGTCTACAGGTTAGCAACCAATATAACTCTTTTTTGTCCTATGCCACAAGAAAACCTCTATTAAACTGTATTAAAGTAGTACACTTGAATGAGTATACCTACTATTATGTCTTTTTTATTTTTGCTGAACATAAGGTTACATAGCACAGGATTATACATACTCTGGTTTATAAAAATTTACATTACAGTTAAATTATTAGTATTCTCAATTTTTATTTTCATCAAAATTTCACATACCTGGTCAGCTAACATAAGTACAGTTTTCATTGTGAACCTTCTTGAACAGAAATTGAAGAGGTCTTCGAGGCTGGGTCCAAGAAGATCCATGACTAGCACATTATAGTCTTTTTCCTGACCATACCACCTAACAAAAGACAAACGGAGAGCTTTATGAAAAGGTGATTAGCACTTACTATCACTAAATTTCTAAAAAGCTCTAGTAATAAAATAGTATTTCTTATCTATTTATTTTATTGAAGTTACTATGGGGGACCTGCCTGACTGGTCAGTGGAGCATGCCACTCTTGATCTTGGGGTTATGAGAAGTTTGAGCCCCACAATGGGTAAACAGATTACTTATTTTTCTTTAAAAATAAGTAAATAAATAAAGGTACTATATATTTTTTTAAATCTGCATTTTAAGTAATCACTACACCCAACGTGGTGCTGGAACTCACAACCCCGAGATCAAGAGTGGAATGCTCCACTGACTGAGCCAGCCAAGTGCCCCAGTTAGGTTTTATTTGAGATTAAGTTTCCCTCGGGGCACCTGGGTGGCTCAGTGGGTTAAAGCCTCTGCCTTCCGCTCAGGTCATAGTCCCGGGGTCCTGGGATCGAGCTCCACATCGGGCTCTCTGCTCAGCAGGGAGCCTTCTCCCTCTCCCTCTGCCTGCCTCTCTCCCTACTTGTGATCTCTGTCAAATAAATAAATAAATATTAAAAAAAAAAAAAAGATTAAGTTTTCCTCTATTCAGATGATGAGTCCATTGACTGACTATACTGCCCAACACAAAGAATAAGAGTTTCTTCTGTCAAGCAGTCCCACTGCCATATTAAGATAAAATACAGAACCTGCATGGTCACCTTAACACTCCTCTCACCAAAGCATATGAATTCTATATCCATTTGCCACTGATTCCTATGACCTCTTGTTAAGTTCCTTAATCTCACCTGATACTACTTCCTAAAAAGAAATTAAGGAGACTATCAATCTTACAAAGCAAAGATCCTTTTCTTTCTTCAAAGATTTATTTGACAGAGAGGCAGAGAGAGAGAGAACACAAGCAGGGCAAGTAGGAGAGGTAGAAGCAGGCTTCCCACTGAGCAGGGAGCCCCACGTGGGGCTTGATCCCAGGACCCTGGGATCATGACCTGAACCAAAGGCAGATAAATGGTCAATGGCTGAGCCACCCAGGTGTCCCCAATTTATCTAGGTTTTATTTAATTTTTTTTTCTAATTTATCAAGGTTTTAAAGAAAAAGAAATATTCCATACAAGAACACCAAATCCAGGCAGCAGCTCTTTCTGCCCAAGGGTCCTGTCCCTGTGCTTTAATAAACCATTTTTCTGCACCAAAAACAAAACCAAACACCATCACCAAATCCAGAAAGAGCTAAGGCAGTGAGAAGGCACAAAAAGTCAAAGGTAAAAGGGGAAAGCAAAAATCAACTCTCCTTAGACCACATTTCATCTCTCCAAGACAGATTTCCACTGGATGCCTCACTAAGAAAACTGAAACAGTTGAGCAAATTTTAGAACCATCCATCTAACCCAATTACCAACCTGAAATGTAAAAGGCAAAAATTCCTATTTCCTTTCTTCATGCAATTACACAGGACTTCATAACTCTGAGAAGTCATCTGCAAAATTAACCTTTAACAGAATATTCTCATAATAATTAGAAACTCTAAAAGAATTAGGTGAATCTCAAAAACACGCTAAAGAATAAAGTTATTGGGCATTTTCCTCCTTACTTGCATTAAGTGTGCAAGACATATCTGCTATTCTCAACATCAAAAGATAAATAAATAAACAGTCCATAAAAGGCAGCTAAAATAGAAATGTTCAAATGCATTTTCTCCACAGAAAAACCATGCATTTTTGAATCAGGTCTTCCTGTTGTACAGAGATTGGTACCGAAACTCCTTAAACCTAAGTGACAGGTGTGTTTCTATCTTTCATACTTCCTTTTGGTCTCAAGGAATATATAGCTTATTTTCTCTAAAGTTAACACACAACTTTCCCATCTGTGCTTTCCACCTCTCTAACTCATCCAGACATTATTACACACAGATTAGGAGCCAAGAACAGTCTACTACTCATCCAAATCCTACTGATTCAGTTTCTACCCCTCACCTCTGTGTTTTCCACTCTTAATCTAAATGAGCCTCTCTCTACTTTCAACCCCAAATTCCTAACACCCAGACACCAAAGAAAGCTTCCTCAAGTAGCCCGTTCCACACTGCTCCATTTCAGACTTCCCATAGCCACTGACTGCTACTTGTATACACAATCAAACCCCTTGACAATACAATATGCGGGTGCTGTCATTCTGTGGTGTTTGTCTCCATACCTAGTACCACAGACCTTACTGTTTGTTTGAAATCGTCTTCAAAGAACCTGGGTAATGAGCAAGCACTAACTTGATTCTCTGAGATCATTTAAGTCTGCAGACAACCTGAAACCAACCAATACAAAAACTCAGATATTATCTTTAGACCTTTTTAATGTATGGTGTATGTTGCTAGTATATGATAAAGTGATGTACATACACAATGTAGGTACTCAAATATCTATGCAATTAAAGAAAGAACTCTGGTTTGATTTGGACCTTATTCTTACAAAGTTTCAAAACAAGCAGAAAAACCAAGTAATTTGATGGATGAAAGTAAAAAAAAAAAAAGTACAAGAGTTTCATCTTCCATTTACTTGTTTTATTTATTATTTTTTAAACATTTTATTTATTTATTTGACAGAGAAATCACAAGCAGGTAGGAGAGATCACAAGCAGGCAGACAGGCAAGCAGAGAGAGAGAGAGAGAGAGAGAGAGGAAAGCAGGCCCCCCGCTGAGCAGAGAGCAGAGAGCAGAGAGGGGCTCGATCTCAGGACGGTGAGATCACGACCCAAGCTGAAGGCAGGGGCTTAACCCACTAAGCCACCTAGGCACCCCCATTTACTTGTTTTAAATGAACGCTTTCAGACCTAGAGTTGCCTGACCAAAGTCGAAGGCCAAAGAATGAGTTTGAAATTTATACAACTGTCATTACTTAAAGCATTAGAAAGCTACCTTAAGTTCTAAAGAGGATGCTAAAAAAGGCAAGGTCCACCTCTTTGCTCTCATTTCCCTTCCTCTAAACCCATATCCAAACTAAACCTAGTTAAAAATTAAGACACATGAAAAGGAGAGTGTAACAGGGCCTGACAAAAAGTGCTAAGAGAATTCAGAAAACCAAAATATCAACGGTAATTAAATTTATCCAAAGAAGCCTTGTTAAAATGGTCTACTACCAGTCACATCTTGACAAAGGGATATACTACTTTGAAAAGGAAAGTAGTAAAGCGGCATGCTAGGCAGGGGCAAGAATAAACTCCAGGCTCTTATTAAGAGGAAAGTCAAGGTAACTTATAATTCAAGGCTACATTATAGACTCTTGAAAGCCAAGCTGAAAAGCTTTAAATTCTTTAAATAACTGGGGGAACTATCAGTAGAGTGTGGTGGGGGACATAATATAATCCAATCAACATTTTAAGATTAAGCCTTGGCATCAATACGCATTGTAGAAATGGGGGAGTGGGAGAAGGAAGAGAATGACATGGTGACCAATTAGAAGTGTCATGGTTGGAGGGGTGCTGTGTGGCACCTTCAGTTGAGTGGCCAAACCTCGGTTCTGGCTCAGGCTGTGACCTGTGAAGTAAGCTATATATGGTAGACCAAGCCCTGCTTCCAGCTTCATGCTCAGCAGAGTCTGCTTCAGATTCTCTCTCCTTCTCCCTCTCCCACTAATCTTCTCACGTGCTCCCTCTCAAATAAATAAATAGATTTTTTTTTTAAGTGTTATAGTTGGAGATCTGATGTTAGGGATTTTTCTCTGCATTATCTCTTTATGAAAATTAAAAAAAAAAACCTTAGAAATGAAATAAAATGACTGAAATATTTTAGGTACTACTATGAGACCTAAGGGCTTCCAAGAACCATAAATTAGTATAATTATCATAAATATGCAGTTCAGGGAACCTGGGTGGTTTAGTCGGTTAAGCATCTGCCTTCTGCTCAGGTAATGATCTCAGGGTACTGGGATCGAGCTCAGCTGGGAGCCTGCTTCTCCCTCTCTCATGCTTTCTCACTCTCTCAAATAAATAAGTATGCAGTTCAGATTAAAGCATTAAAATATGTTTTTCATCTCTATGACCAGGATAATAATAACAGAAGACTTGTTTAATTAATGTAGGTCCTCCACTCACACTGTCAGTTTGATAGGTGTGATGGTTAATCTTATGCCTCGGCTAAGTAAGGAATGTTGGGATAGGATAGCTGGTAAAACATTTTTTTGGGGTGTCTGTGAAGGTGTCTCCAGAGATCAGCATTTGAATCAAGATTAACACTTGAGTGACAGACTAAGTAAACAGGATAACCTACCCCAAAGTGGAGGGCTTGAACAGAACAAAAGGAAATAAAACTAAAAAGCAGCGGAAGGGAAAATCTGTCTGCTAGAGCTGAGACATCCACCTTCTGCCCTCAGTTATCCATGCTTACAGTTCTCAGGCCTTTAGGTTTGGGACCAAAACTACACCACTGGTTTTTCTAGGCCTCCAGCTTGTACACCTCAAACTATGGTACTTCTCTGCTTCCATAGGTGTAAGCCAATGCCTCATAATAAATCTCTTTCTGCTTATCTATATATCACCCATTGGTTCTGTTTCTCTGGAGAGTCCTCACTAATACAACATGGGCAGCCATTGTATTTGTCTCGTTCACAACTCCATATTCCCAGCATCCAGAACAATACCTGCAAGAAATACTCAGTAACATTTGCTGAATTAAAGAATGAAAAGCCAAATTAGAGGCTCTAACAGCCTGGGGAGTGCTTGATTTGGCACACAAGGAAAATGAAACAAGGACAACAAAACCACTCAGTACTTGGAAGCATAAAATCATCAGGAAGCATCTACTCATCTTTCATTTAAATTAGCCAAGTAATTATAAAAGTTTACAAGTGATATTCTTAACAGGTACACCTGTGCGCTTATCTTCCATCTTTAGGTCATTAATGTCAAAGTCTTCACTGAACAACTAAAAGGAAGGAACACTGAATCAGAACTCTAATAGCATCTCCATTCTCAAGACACCATCTCTCAAACTTACTTTCATGCCAAGCCATCATCATCCAATCTTTATGTTCCTTTTCATGAGGGTAGAAAATAAGATCTGGTCTAGTACAATCTAGCTGATCCCCACCACCACCCGCCCCCCACCCCCTAAATTACCAGACTTTAACAGAAGGCCACTCTAAACCACCACAGAATCCCTCTACTCTCAATTTAAATACTTGAGTCTCAAATCCCTCTGGTACTGCATTCATCTGATTACTTCTGGAAGCCTCAGAAATCTAAGACCTTGAGTCTTTGGCACTGTAACCTCTAACCTAAAATTGTCAGTACTTATGACGCTCCATCTTATTAATGGAATTCATTACAAAAACAACCAACAATGCAAGACAGCTTCAAGTACATTCTGAATCATGATAAATCTTCAGCCCTTTTCAAAGAGAACTACACACAGGACTAAATATGGGCTACCTCTTGGTTTTCTATTAATTATTAATAAACAAGACTGCTGTGCTAACTCTCATTCTCCGTAAGTTTCCTTGCCCATAACTGCTCCTTAGATTTGTGGTCTCCATTTTACTCTGAATACAAGGTACCTAGAACTTAGTAACTGAAACTTTATTTCGCCTGTCATCAAAAATTTAAGAGCATCAATCTATTTCCTTCTCTTGCAACATCACATTTAAGATACAATTCAGGGGCGTCTGAATGGCTCAATCAGTTATGCATCCAACTCTTGATCTCAGCATCATTAAGTTCAAGCCCTGCAATGGGCTCCACGATCAGCATGAAGCCTAATTAAAAAAAAATTAAAAGGGGTGCCTGAGTGGCTCAGTGGGTTGGGCCTCTGCCTTCGGCTCAGGTCATGATCCCAGGGTCCTGGGATCGAGCCCCGAATCAGGTTCTCTGCTTGGCGGGGAGCCTGCCCCCCCCCCACCCCACCTATCTACTTGTGATCACTCTCTGTCAAATAAATAAATAAAATCTTTTTTTAAAAAAAAATTAAAAATAAGCAAAAAACACACTTCAGATTTTAAAAGGTCAGTAACATAATTTTTATCCATAATCCTTTGGATTTGTAACTTGCAGAAATACCTCTGAAATGGTTTGAGATTCAGGGCATCTTCAATGCTATCTGGCTATTTTAAGGAAGTGGAGGATCAGGTTTAATCAACAGACACTGTGGAATACCTAGAACTATAAACACAAGCACAGATCAGACTGATTTCTCCATACTGACAACTGTTTGAGAGATGAAGCAACCAAGAAAAGACCAGTTTGAGCTGTAGGGATGGCAATCAAAGTAATAATGATGATAAATGTGATACCAAGAAATTTTAGATATATTTATCCCATCTTTTAATTCACTTTTAAATCTTTCTTCAAACTGTTCAAACTTTTTTAACTGGCTGATTTTCCCATCTTTACAATCTCACATGCCTGGGGAGAGCATTAATAAGCATGTAAGTAACTGAGACTTAAACAAGGCTAGGAAGGGAAAAGAAAAGAAATATTGGAAATCTACCAAATGAGTGACCAACCTTGCATCAAATGTATTTAGTCACAACAAAGAACTTGTCTGAACAATTTGGGGGAGTGGAGGTAGAGTACTCCTACACCAGTATTTCTGAATCTTTTCAGAAAGATCACCACAGATCTCACACCTTTGTTAGTCCAATAAAACCTATAGATTCCTTCTCAGAATATTTTATATGCAGAAAATAAAATACATAGCATTATAAAAGAAAACAATTACAGGAAAATTCAGCCACACTAAGATTACTTAATTTTGATACAGTAAAGTACATGTTCATTATTAATGAGATATAGGGGCAGATCTAATTAGGACTATTAATTATGAAAATTATGAGTGTAAACAATATTCTGAGATATCTGCAACAATAACGTGCTATGGAAATATCTGTGATTTCTGGTGGCGACAAAGCCACAGGTACTGCTAAACTAGTGGAGATTTCCTGCCTACATTTATTTATTTATTAAGATTTTATTTATTTGAGAAAGAGAGAGCGAGCGAGCAAGCATGAGAGGGGAAAAGGTCAGAGGGAGAAGCAGACTCCCCATGGAGCCGGGAGCCCGGTGCGGGACTCGATCCCGGGACTCCAGGATCATGACCTGAGCCAAAGGCAGTTGCCTAACCAACTGAGCCACCCAGGCGCCCAACATTTATAATACATAAACAGATTTTCCTCAATTTACAATGGGGTTATATTCTGTTAAACCTATCCTAAATGAAAATATCTAAGACAAAAATGCATTTAATACATGTGATGTACTGAACGTCATTACTTAGCCTAGCCTACCTTAAATGTACTTAAGAACACCTAAAATTGGACAACAGTTGGGCAAAATCTTCTAACACAAAGCCTCTTTTATAATAAAGTGTTTAGTAATTCATGCAATTTATTAAACACAGTACTGAAAAGAAAAAAAAAAACCAGAATGGTTGTATGGGTGTAAAATGGTTGTAAATACACCAGGTGTTTACCCTCGTGATCACCTGACTGAGACCAGGAGCTGCTCCTGACTGCTGCCCAGCAACATCACTGCTGCCCAGCAACATCACCAGTGTCATACCACAACGCTGCTAGCCTGGGGAAAGATCAAAACTCAAAGCATGGTTTCTACTGAATGCATACCACTTTCACAGCACCATAAAGTCTAAAAGCCATACAATGAACCATCCTAGTCTGGGACCATCTTACTAGATTCAATTAGAAGTTCATGAAGATAAGATGTAGGGGTGCCTGGGTGGCTTCAGTCAGTTAAGAGTCTACCTTCAACCTAGGTCACAATTCCATGACCCTGGGATTGAGCCCTGCATCAGGCTACCTGTTCAGCTTCTCCCTCTTCCGCTGCCTACCGCTCCCAGTGCTGTCAAATAAATAAAATCTTTAAAAAAGGAAAAAAAAAAGATGTAATTTTCTTCCTATCCCCCCCTTGTGAAGTTAGAATGGGGGATATCCCTACCAGGTTAATAATCCCTGCTTTGAGGGGCGCCTGGGCGGCTCAGTGGGTTAAAGCCTCTGCCTGGGATCGAGCCCTACCTCGGGCTCTCTGCTCAGCAGGGAGCCTGTTTCCCCCTCTCTCTGCCTGCCTCTCTGCTACTTGTGATCTCGCTTTCTGTCAAATAAATAAATGAAATTTTAAATAAATAAATCCCTGCTGCGAAACATTTTTTGCTTTTTAAGTTTTTAATTTTAATTCGTTAGTTAACATACTGTATTATATTAGGTTCAGGTGTACAATGAATGATTCACCAATTCTATACACTGCTCTCCATGGTAAGTGTACTCTCTAAACCCCATCACTTATTCCCCATCCTTAAAACTAATTTTTTTAAATTTATTTGACAGTCACAAGTAGGCAGAGAGGCAGGCAGAGGGAGAGGGGGAAGCAGGCTTCCCTCTGAGCAGAGAGCCCGATGCGGGGCTGGATCCCAGACCCTGAGATCATGACCTGAGCTGAAGGCAAAGGCTTAACCCACTGAGCCACCCAGCACCCCTCAAAACTAATTTTTAAGGTGAAGAGACTACAGAGTAAGATCTGAAAGCTGGGCATCAAATGCGTGTTTTATTCATCAATACTAACATTAACTAAGGTAATTTGTTTTCCTTCTTCATCCCAAGCCTCCAAAACCACTACTACTAATCCTTTGATCGCAATACAGCCTTGAATTAATGCTGTAACATTTTCAAGTTCCTTAGGCTCCTTGTGCCTTGCCCTTTGCCTTCAAAGATATGTAACCGTTCCTTAACCCAAAAAATTATAAAAACACAAAACCAAAAACTGTGCTTTATATATGGGCATACCACTATCCAGTACTAAAGCTACTATTATTGATCCGTTCAGTATTTATAGTACCTGACAAGATAAAACTTTGTAATTCCTGCTCTCACAGCTTACAGCAGTGTGTGCATCCAAGTGAGTAACACATGATGGGGGCACCTAGGTGGCTTGTTGGTTAAGCGGCCAACTCTTTTTCTTTTTTTTTAAGATTTTATTTATTTGGGGCACCTGGGTGGCTCAGTGGGTTAAGCCTCTGCCTTTGGCTCAGGTCATGATTTCAGGGTCCTGGGATCGAGCCCCACATTGGGCTCTGCTCAGCAGGGAGCCTGCTCCCTGCGCCTCCCCCGCCCCCCCGCCTGCCTCTCTACTTGTGACCTGTCAAATAAATAAATAAAATCTTAAAAAAAAAAAAAGATTTTATTTATTTGACAGAGAGAGATATAGTGAGAGAGGGAACACAAGCTAGGGGAGTGGGAGAGGGAGAGGCTCCCACAGAGCAGGGAGCCCAATGGTGTGTGTGTGGGGGGTGCCTCAATCCCAGCCAGGACCCTGGGGTCATGAGCTGAAGGCAGACACTTAATGACTGAGTCACCCAGGCGCCCCACAGCCAACTCTTGATCTCAGCTCAGGTCTCAATCTCGGGTCTTGTATTCAAGCCCCACATTGGGCTCCAGACTGGGCATGGCACCTACTTAAACAAAACAGAAGTGAGGAGGAGAGACTGGTTCTGAGAAGGTCCAAATTATGGCAACCCAATCCATTTTTTAGACAGAATCATTAAGGAAAGCTCTTCTGATGAAGAAGCATGGTTAATTCTTGAAAGTGTAAAATGGAAGATGGCCAGGAAGAGGGGTGGATGGAAGTTAGTGTGCCTGAAGTTTGGTATTTACAACAAACTTACAAAAAAGTCAGCATGTTTGAGACATAGTAAAACAAGATCACTTTATTTTCTTGTTTACCAGTTAACAAATATTGTAAAATCAGATTATGGTGATGGTTGCACAACTCTGAACACACACTAAAAACCAATGAACTGTACATTTTGAATAGGTGACAATTTATGTATGTCAATTATCTCCTTAAAGCTGTTTTAAAAAAATCCTTTTCCAGGGATATCTGGCTAGCTCAGTCAGAATAGAGTATGAGACTCTTTATCTCAAGGTTGCGAGTTCGAGTCCCACAATGGGTACAGAGACTACTTAAAAACAAAATCTTTTTTTTTTTTTTTTTAAAAAGATTTTATTTATTTGCCAGAGAGAGAGAGAACATGTGTGTGCACAAGCAGGGTGGAGTGGCAGGCAGAGGGAGAAGCAGGCTCCCCGCTGAACAAGGAGCCCCATTTGGGACTTGACACCTGAACAGCCGCTTAACTGACTAAACCACCCAGGAGTCCCAAAAACAAAATATTTAAAAAAAAAAAAAAAAAGAAAAGAAAAATAAAAAGGCCAAACAAACAAAACAAAAAACCCCACAACCTTTTCCCAAAATCTGTTTCTCTAATCTCTGATTCAACACTTACTGAACTTACTATGTGCCTGAAACTGCAAATAAGTGCTACAGCTCTGTAGGTAATTATTATGCATTGTTAATGTTTGAGAAATGCTAAGTATGATTCACAGGGAACCCAAAACCTGACCAATCAAAGCATTCTCTAGATGGTTCAGGGTACTGTCTATCATCCCTCTGATGTTAAGGAAACATGTCCTCACACTGTCTGAGATTTACACGTTTCCTCCTAATTTTCAGCAAAAGAGACCAATTCACAACTACCTGCCAAATGCATGGCATATACTCAAAAAGAATTAAAAGTCTCACAAAATTTTTTCTGTTCACTGAAATATGCCCAGTATCTTAACTATGCCTGACACATAACAGGCACACTCATATAGGTTTGTTGACCGAATAAAAGAAGTATTTGCTTATCCTTTAGAAAGTACTGTAGGAGGTACTGTACAAAGTTTCTAAGACACTTTTGAACATCTGAGCTTTTGTTTGAAGAGTAGAAGCTAACCTTATTCACAGAGGGATACAATGTACTGATATTACAGAGGTTCAAAAATGGGAACACCAGGGTGCCCAGGGGGCTCAGTCAGTTAAGCTTCTGCCTTCAGCTCAGGTCATGATCCCAGGCTCCTGGGATCCAGCCCCGCGTTAGGCTCCCTGCTCAGGCTGAGTAGGGGAGCCTGCTTCTCCCTCTCCCTCTGCCTGCTGCTTCCACTGCTTGTCCTCTCCGTCAAATAAATTAAAACCTTTAAAAAAAAAAAACTAAAACAAACAAAAAACTAAGCACTACAGAGATGACAAATATTCCCATTAGGAACTATGCATACATCAGGTATCCCCAAAGTTCTATAAACATGTAGTAGATACCAAACTCTCTACAGGGTTCCATTAAAAAGTAAATGCACACAACAGGGGCACCTGGTGGCACAGTCAGTTAAGTGCCCAGCTCTTAGTTCTGGCTCAGGTCGTGAGACAGAGCCACACTCTGGGCTCCATGCTGAACACAGAGTCTGCCTAAGATTCTCTCTCCCTCTGCTCCTCCCCTACTTGTTCACTCTCTCTCTAAAAATGAATGAATGAATGAATGAAGAAGGTTAAAATAAAAGCAGAATTTCCTTATTATGAATCATTAGTTCCTTTTTACCAACACTATGCCAAGAAGCATAAAAGATACTTCTATCAGCAAGACATGGTTCTTTCCCCTCAAGGAATTTCCAGAATGCTTTCTTATAGGAATGCCTCTGGGACGGTTCAAATATTGGTGTTAGATACTATCCAGAAATCAAAGCATTTGATTATATGGGATCACAGTGTACTTTCCAGTGCCATGTTTCTTGGTATAGGATTTCCTGAATTACCTCCTAATTCACAACACGTTAAGAAACCAGCCTTACCAAATTATGGTTCTAGAAAAGATGGGAGGTGGTGGGTGTGGGCAGGAAAGCACCATTATAACCTTGAAGTATGCGACAGTAAAATGGTCCCTAACTCTGCAGCATATCAGAATCACTTGGGGGAGGTTTTATAACACTTGATGCCTAAGGCTACCCCAAACCCATTAAATTAAAGTACGTAAGGTTAGGAGTCAAGTGTCATTTTTTAAAACTACTCCATGTCATCCCAATGGGCAGCAAAGTGTGGGAACCACTGTATAGTTTGAAGATGCAGTTAAGATCTATTTAAATAACACACTGATTAACAACATAGATGTTTTGGGTTTAGGCAAATTAACCACTCTGATTCTCACACTTTGTATGAAACCCCAACTTACAGGATTGTTGTAATGATTAAATTAAGATCATGTGCAATGTCTGAATGGTCAATTCTACTTTTCTTTCTTGCACATACGTGGAAAAAAGAATGTTTAGCCACACTGTATTCAACCAACTACTCACTTTTTTCAGTACTATGTACTAACATTATAAATAAAAGACAACTATACATTCAAGTCATAACAAACTGTTACCATATCAGAGAATGAAGAGCCAGTTTATCCTACTGATCTCATCAATTATTTTTTTAAAGATTTTATTTATTTGAGGGGCACCTGGGTGGCTCAGTTGGTTGGTTAAACATCTGCCTTCAGCTCAGGTCATAACCCCAAGGTCCTAGGAGGATTAAGCCCCCCATCAGTTCCCTGCTCTACCGGGAGCCTGCTCCTCCCTCTCCCTCTGCCTGCTGCTCCCCCTGCTTGTGCAAGCACTCTCTCTCTAATTAAATAAAATCTTTAAAAAAAAGATTTGAGAGAAAGCAGGGGAGAACATAGCGGAGAGGGAGAGGCAGACTCTCAGCTGAGCAAGCAGAGAGCCTGATGCAGGGCTTGATCCCAGGACCCCAAGATCATGACATGAGCCAAAAGCAGATGCTTTCACCAACTGAGCCATCCAGGGGCCCCGATTTCATCAATTTATATAATGTATTTTTAAAAAAAAACACACAAAACTCTTAAGGGGCACTTAGTGACTCAGTTGGTGAAGCGTCTGCCTTTGGCTCGGGTTATGGTTCTGGAATTGAGTCCCAAGTCAGGTTCCCTGGGATCCCTGCTCTGTGGGGTACTCGCTTCTTTCTCCTCTCCTGTCCCCCCCTGCTTGGGTTATCTTTATCAAATAAATAGATAAAAGCTTAAAAAAAAATTTCCCAAGACCTTATGATCTTAAGAATCCCTTTTCTAAATGAAAGCTGACACTACAAATTTCAAATTTCATTCTAGGTTGAAATCTAGATGACATGGCAGGCGGATCCCTAACTCTTTGACTCTAATATAATGCTCCTACCATTTCCTTTTATACTGAGGATCAGAATGTACTCTCCAGCTAAATCATTTTTATACAACACTTCCAAAGTCCCCGTAAAACATACCCCACCGAGGACTTTCAGACAAGGAAAAGGCAGTATCCCTGTTCTACAAGGGAAAATGAGCCAAAGATCTCAACTGCCACTAATTGCTCACCACCCCCACCTGATTATTTTACTAGGCAAGTCGTAGAGCGTACTTCACGGTGATAGAAACATTATTAACCTACAGTCTTGCATACGAACAAATCAACGTCACATCCAGGAAAAAAAAAATGTAAATATGATCCAAAAGACCAACTTAAAAAAAAAAAAAAACCACCCTATCTTGCCACAAAATGCAGTTTACCATGGATTAGTAGTATTCAAAAAAATAAAATATTCTTTATCTCAGTAGGGAGTGTGGGCTATACCAGTGTATACATTTGACATTTGTCAAAACTCATCTGATGGCACAATGAAAGCTATGCATTTCACTATATATAAATTATATCTCATTAAAAAAAAAATTAAAACATGCATTAGTCCATGTTATGTGATTACTGGTCATTTAAATTTCAAGAACCACCTCGGATTGCTTTGGAAACAAAAACAGTAACAAAACCCTTCATTTTAACTAGGTATTCACTTATATTTTGAGAACTATTAGAGGGAGGCACCTGGGTAGCTCAGTCAGTTAGGTGTCCAATTCTTGGTTTCAGCTAGGGTCACGGCTTTTGAGGTTGTGAGACTGAGCCTCACATTGGGCTTCCCACTCCACAGGGGGTCTAAAGGGGATTCTCTCCGTCTGCCCCTCCCTGCTGCTCTCTCTCTAAAGAAATGGATCTTTTTAAAAAATGAATTTATTGAAAAACTTACAAGCATCCAATTAAATAATAATACAAACAACAAGTTACTTATATTTACAGAAGAGTTTTTCATTTTCTCTGAATGAGGCCAAATGCCATTAAGTGAAGGAGGCATAGTATGGCTCTGTAGCATCAAATAAAAAGGTGTGGGGTATGTGAGCAGGCATGCTGACCTTGACAGAAAGGTGAAAATGGCTGAGAAAATGAGCAGTTAGGAGACTCTTGTAACCCTTCAGAGACAGAATTCTAATTTGTGAGATACTAGGCTTTATTCAAGATTCATTTAGCTCACAAATGCTACTTAAGCATCGTTACATTATTCCGTAACTAGAAATCCATTACATGCCGATATAAAGCACCTTTAATATATTGTGTATATATATACACTACATATAGCGTATCTATAGGGATTCAGTTACTCTGAGTTAAGAATCGCATTTCTCATGGACCCAGTGATCTGTAATAAATACATACCCAGTGCAGATGTCATCTTTGTTCTCTGATAAAAGCATTGTAACTTATCTACAAGATATATGCTCAGTGCCAAAAAGCTAATATTAAAATTCAAGCTGCTTTTAACACTGAAAAGTAAGGATTAACTAGTACTTCATAGATATCTTCTATAATACTTGACATTGAGAGGGCAAAAAGTGGTTGAAAAGAAGGCAACAATTCTCCCATTCCCCCTCCCATCTTCTTTATTCATTTCCCTATAAAAATATATTCCATTAATTTACTTCCTTCTAAATGGTAACTGGTAACTTTATCTGATGCAGATGGCATTTTTTAGAGTCTTGAGAGGTCTCTGTACTAAAATACAAGATTTAAAAGTAAGATCTAGGGGCGCCTGGGTGGCTCAGTGGGTTAAAGCCTCTGCCTTCGGCTCAGATCATGATCTCAGGGTCCTGGGATGGAGCCCCGCATCGGGCTCTCTGCTCAGCAGGGAGCCCGCTTCCCTTCCTCTCTCAGCCTGCCTCTCTGCCTGCTTGTGATCTCTGTCAAATAAATAAATTAATTAATTAAAAAAAAAAAAAAAAGGTAAGATCTAGACCTAACATTAAACTGTGATGAAATGCTTTCTAGCTACTATCATCCAAAAAGAAGTCTCAAAATTTCAGAGCCAGAAGTTCTGAGATCAACTAGGCAAGTGACTTAAGTACGGAACTCTGTTCAAATAAAACCCTATCCAAAAGCTCAGTATGCAAAACTTTTTCTAAAAGAGTAGGAAACTCTAAACCTTTCTGTCCAGTATTCTTCTTTTCTATTCTGTAAGAATTGGAAAATTGTTAACATGGTAAAATCCTTTTTGCATTTAACAGATCAGCAAACTAATTGACAGGCCCAAAGAATTGTTGAAGGACTAACTGACCCAAATTCACTGTCAATACCGTATGATAGATCTAGAGCTTGCTATCATAAATGCTTCTTTAGAGATCACATTAATTCAATTCAAATTGAGCACCACAAAGATAGAGAAGGTTGTAACAGAAATACAAAGATTTTTAATGAGCTTCCAGAAGTCAACTGATGATTTCAGTTTCTAAACTAAACAATGTCCTCAGTTTCCTAAAAATATGGAGTCTGAACACCACCCTTACTCGGCTCTTTACACTGAGTGCCATGCTTCTGCATAACAATAGATCCCTTACCAAGTAAAGATTAGCTAGGCTATGCGGGCAGATCATTTTCAGCCCCTGTTTTAGGATATCCCAAAGTACCTTAGTAAATTCAAAAGGCTGTGGGGTGCAGGGGAGAAGGAGTTAAGTGTAATTGCAGCAAAATCCAAATTGTTTTTTACAAGTCATTTCTACACCCAACACAGGGCTTGAACTCATGACCCCAGGATCAAGAGCCACATGCTCTACCAACTTAGCCAGCCAGGCACCCCAAATTTAAAATTTTTATATTTATATCCATCTAGAACAATGAATAACACATGACTGCTTCATTTAATCTCGATAAACTAAAGTCAACTTAGTCCAGTATTTACCAAATAAATATTTACCTGTATGCTATATACATAGATATAGACATGACGTGGAAATAGTGGAGAACAAAATGAGGGGACAAGATGACGTTGCCACCCAAATAAAGAATGCTTATGTAAAGTCCTTCCTACCCTTTTCACTTCAGCAGAAAACAGTTCTCACACTTTACAACCAATGAACCACTACTGTTTCTGTGTACCATACTCTACCACTCCTAAAGCAAATTTACTCTTTCCCCACCCTCACGCAATTACTACCTTTTGCATTAGAGACTACTCCAGGAAACCACACTGTATTCTTGGCTGCCCTCCCCAACCAGTTCAACCAAGCTTTCTTCCTTAGAGTCTGATCCTGAAAACCCATTTCCTCTCCCAGGAAGCATTACTCTGAAAGCCAGGTTAATCTCTCTTTAGCTCCACCCACAGTTTATAACTACAACTCTCTCTGCACTCAACACCTTATTATAGATGCCTATTATTTTGCTCACAAGTTAATTTCATTTATTCATGCTTATTCAGTGTATTAACTACAGCTCTTGTTGGTCTGTATCAGCACTGACTTTAAATAAAAGCTACCAGATAAAAGGGTTTAGCACTGAAAATGCCAGATGTTTTAATGCTTTTTGAAAATTATTTCTAATACATTAAATTCAACATGATTTGTGAAATTTCTAAAACCTCCCAATATGGATGAATTTCAAGAGCATTATGTGAGAGAAATCAGACACAAATGACCTCATACTATATGACTGTATTTATGTGTAATTCTAGGAAATACTAGTGATGGAAAGCAAATCAATGAGGGCCAGGGGTGGAGAGATACGTTTAAAGGCAAAAGAAAAGACGTTTTAATTTTCTGGCTAATTCAATGGACTTTTTACTTTGAAGGAATAAAAAGCTAGCGTTTTAGTAAGACTTCCATTCTTTAAAAAAAATTTTTTTTCATTCTCCCAAAACGACATTCATTTTTCCCAGCAGCTTTTTGGGGGGTGGGATGGAGGGATAGGAATCATTTCAAATCTCCCATCATCTTGGATTTCACATTAACTTACCTTACAAAATAAACCTGGAAGTTTCTTCTAAATAATTTCTCACTTACAACCAATAGGATATTTTATCATTCAACTTCTCCATTAAAAATATCTACCGGGGGGGGGGGGGCACCTGGGTGGCTCAGTGGGTTAAAGCCTCTGCCTTCGGCTCAGGTCATGATCCCAGGGTCCTGGGATCAAGCCCCACATCAGGCTCTCTGCTCAGCAGGGAGCCTGCTTCCTCTCTCTCTCTGCCTGCCTCTCTGCCTATTTGTGATCTCTGTCTGTCAAATAAATAAATAAAATCTTTAAAAAAAAAAAATATCTATCAGGGGCACCTGGGTTGCTCAGTGGGTTAAGCCTCTGCCTTCAGCTCAGGTCATGATCTCAGGATCCTGGGATCGAGCCCCGCATCGGGCTCTCTGATCAGTGGGGAGCATGCTTCCCCCCTTTCTCTCTGCCTGCCTCTCTGCCTACTTGTGATCTGTGTCAAATAAATAAAATCTTTAAAAAAAAAAAAATATCTATCAGCACTGTTCTCTGGTTGTTTCCACATCTGAATTAATACATGCAATCTAGTCCTTAACTTAAGATTTAGAAACATAAACTCAAGCAGATGAAGAGATTACAGTAACTATTGCTCCACTTAATTCTTAACTGTCTCTGGTTCTTTTTTACAAATGTTTTTGTGTGTTGAAAAACTGCTTGGCTTTACAGTACATTTTAGCCCCTATTCAAGGAAGATGCTTTCTAATCTCAAAGTCAAACTAACAATCTTTAAAGTTAACCATTTAACAAACCACAATGTTTTTATGTGGTCATCTTTTATCCTGACTGCTACTGCTGTTTGCCTTCACCAATATTCCATCCCCCCAAAAGGCCACAACTTCCCGGAGGTGAGGAGTTACTGAACAAGTAATTCAACAGGTTAAAGTTACTTATCACACTGTGGTTACAGTGATTAATCTTTTTAACACATCAGATTTGAGTCTATTTCAACACAGTAGTGGTCAAACTGCCTCTGCCATTACTCACAAAAATTTAGTACACAAGCTGAAATGCAGCCAACATTACCCTTCAAGAAAGAATAATTAACACTTTTAAATGGACTATGAGGGATTTTGCATAGTATAATTTAACAATTTCACGTCGCATCTGCTGCAGAGATCACAAAACAGACTGTCATTATGCCATCTCTTTCCTTGAACCCCACCACCGCCCGCACCTTTATTCTTGGCTTTTCAAAGGTTTAATCCCCTCAGAGCTGCTAAAGGGCCAATCAAGGAAGAGTAACTTGTGAACCCAAGCCTAGAAAAGGGCAGGAATATGCGGTTGAGTCACGTCGTTCCGCCATTTTCTAAGCGGAGGAGGAAGACATGTTGGAACAAAAACACAACAAAAGAGCAGCCATTTCCCAAGCCAGCTCCAATAGCAACCCGAACTGGCCGAACCCCGTCACTTGGCACCTTCAAATCCACTTCACTGGATAAACCTAAGAACATCAGAGGTGCCGGCGTAAAGAAAGCAGCAGACAACCCTGCCGCGTAGAGATCAAAGATGACCCGCATACTTAACTGCAAATGAAAGCCTCGAGAAGAATGACGGAAGCTACATGGAGCAGAGTGTAACCAACTGGAATTCTAAACGAAGTTGCCAAACTAAAAATTGACTCAGTGACTGTGGTGTCTTTCGGTTCTCAGGAAACCACCAGCGCTAGTAAACCCAGGTAACTCAGATATCAAGGCACGGATTCAGCTGGTGCTATTGCTTGCCTCTACCCATTTCCCCCATGCCGTACTTCCCTCGGTGCACCGCCTGTGTGCTCACGGGTTCTTACCGTATGTGGGGGATGCCCACCCCACCTTGAAGAATCTTATAGAGTTTGCTCTCGTACAGCAACTGGGGATGCCTGGCCTTCTGAGATTCTAGCTTCACTGCCACTTCCTGCAGGGGAGAAAGGGGATGATGGCATCAACATCCCTAAGGATTCAATGATTCAATGTCACTTGGGAGGAGGGGAGATATTAGCAAAGCTCAAACTCGAGACTAGGAGAAGAAATTAAGAGGCTCAGAAGAGAAAGCTCTCTTTGTAATTATAGAACGAGGCAACCAGCCTCAAAGGCCTCTTCAGGGGGTAGTGACGAAATCGGCACGTCCTCCAAGGTGCAGGAAAATGATTCATCCAGAAAACGTAATGAGAGGTTTTGAAGGAAACTGACGATCGAAATCAAGAACCCCAATGAAATAAATCCATACAGTGGGGAAACATGGGGATTAGAGAAATACGATTTTGCCGATCTCACCTTAAACGACAGCTTAAAAAGTTCGACTAAGGTCCATTTTTAACAAGCTGGGAAACTTCATGGGTTCTCCCAACCCTTCTGTCGGGTTCTTTGCCTTTTAGGGAAAGAGAGCGGGGGAGGCTCCTAAAGCCAAGAAAACTGGCTCCCTCTCTCTGGACTCCCCTCCCCAGTACGTGCGTGTGATGGGGAAAAGCCCGAGCACTTCGGGGGTTGGGGTGGGGGTGAGGACTGGCGCAGCGTGGTCGTGAACCCCACCCCGGGTGATTACCTCGCCGTTGGTAATGTTGATCGCCAGGTAAATGTCCCCGAAGGAGCCAGACCCGATCTTCCGTACCAGTTTATATTTCCCTCCGACAATGAATTCGGCCTTGGAGCCGCTGCTGCTCGCCATCCTGAGAGATGAAGATGGAGGCTGGGGCCAAGCCCCGACACCTCTTAGGGGGGGACGGAGGCCTCTGGGGCTCGTCCGCGGAACAAGGCTGCGGAGGAGGGCGGCAGGAAACGGAAAACGTTGGCTCTTTCAAGGCGTCACAGGGCCCAGAATCGGCCGAGAGGAACCTGATCACCGCCGCTCACTCAGGCTTCTTTTCGCCAGGCCGCCGTTTGTGAGGGGGTTCTCGCGGTTACCAGCCTGGGCCACTTGTTTCTGGGCGGCCGCCGCTGGCTCGCTTTCACGGCGACGTCGCGGGCTGGAAAAGGGGCGCGGTGGTTTAGGGCGGCGATACCGCTGCCACCACTGCCGCCGGCTCCCGCCCGGAGGGACCCCTGTCACTCCGCCGACGCCGCCATCTTGTTACTCCGGCTCCAGCCAACACAAAATGCCCCCAGTCCCCGGGAGCCGCTTCTTCACGGCGCAGAGCACTCTGGGAAAGGGATCTCGGGCGCTAGCCCCGGAGGGTCGGCAACGAGAGGGAGGGCGGAACCGGATCCGTGAGAGTCGCGGCCCACGTTCCGAGCGTCACCCCGTCACCGCCCAACCACGCATGCGTACTGCAAACCTGCTGATTGCGCAGGCGTGAGGTGGCCTCTCCTCTCCCCCGCCCGGGGCTCACTTCCACTTCCGGTTGTTGGCTGTTCGGATTCAGCTACCTGTTAGTCACGTCCGACCCGCCTGGTCTCTGAAAGGCCGCGCGTCCTCGGGCCCCGAGAGCATGTTAGGGAGGAGTCACCTTCATTCTTCGTGGAGGATGGGAACTTCTGGCTTCCTTGGGAGTTTTGACCTTTGCTCTTTGTTTAAGACGATTTTTAACCTTTGGTCTTTTTCTGGGCCACTCCCTCAGATCAGTCTGTTCCAGCCCAATTCTGTTTTGCGAGAGGCTATCGCCTCTGGTGGAGAGGAAGAGAAAAGCATCCCTGGCCGGGCTCGGTTTAGTCTTGGCTCCCGGTTTTAGCAGAGAGCAGTTGATGAAGACTTAAGCATTAGGATTCTGCGCTCCACAGAGTGTTGGAGAATCGTTTTACCGGAAGGGAAAAGAGGGAAAGCAGGAATTATCCTATGCCTTTGTGTTGTTGCTCCACTGATAAATTTGGTTCCCAAGGGGGGAAAAAAAAAACCCTAATGCCCGAGTCATTATTTTAGTAGCAGATGTCTCAACAGAATAAAATTTACAACCCTGAAAAAGCCATATTAGAAATTATTCCCACCCATCCCACTCCCCGCAAAAAAACCTCTATAATAATCATATCTTGGTCTTGTTGAAAACTGCAGTACTGATTCAAAAAACAGGGTGGAAAGAACTATAACAAAATAAAAATGATAACGTTTGAAGCAGTAAACGTTAAAAGTTATTGTTAATCTTTACACAGTATTTTTTTTTTTTTTTTACTAAAGATCGATTAAAAAATCAAATCTTGACCACATTTTGGTTTACAAAATTTGACCTGAGGAAACGGCCTGGTAGTAATGATAACAAAAGAAAGCTCTGTAGTTGATGCTGTCGTCTGTAGTATGAATCAAACCCCGGTGAATGAAGCAAACCTCGGTTGTAAAAATTTAAACGGAATCTCTCAAAATAATTTCATTAAAGTGGAAGTGGAAAAAAATGCAGACTTAACTGCAACTTTGAAAGCTGATCGAGTAATTAGTGGAGTTCATCCTGAGAGAGAACTGAAATTCCTCCATGTTACTCTAATGCCGACTTAAATACTTCTAATTCATAAAGCTCTAATCCAAATGTGTTGAATGTGAAAACAGATCCCCTAAGGTTTAGAATGGAGTTTTGATGCGCTACCAAAACCCAGGCTGCCTGACTCCCAAATCAGCACTATTAGACATTTTCGTTTAGTGACTCTAAGGCACGTTTGGCCTACTTAAAATTCTCTGCTGTTAGAGTCTGGTCTTAAAAAAAGCCAAGTGTAAGCATCTTGAAGTTCCCAGGGATAGCAGCTCTTATGCTGATTTTCTACCACAGACTCCAAAACTTAATGGACTACAAAGCTTGAGGAGTTCCCCACAGTGGGCGGGGTATACATTTAAAGGGATTTTTTTGGTGTGGTGAGGATACAGTTGCTCCATTGTGGGAGATAGGATGGGGTGGGGGTGTAGAGGTGTGCATAGAATGGACTAGATTAGGGATTCCCAAAGATATGTGTACAGAAAGGGGCAAGTCTAACAGTTTTCCATAAAGATATTAGAAAACTATGAGCCGTATAATGCATTTTTTCTTCATTTATTTAATTTATTATTATTATTTTTTTAGATTTTATTTATTTGACAGGGACAGACAGACAGAGAGAGAGAGAGATTGAGCGCACAAGGGAGGGGGGGCAGAGGGAGAAGCAGGCTCCCCAGTGAGCAGGGAGCTGGACCTGGGACTCAATCCCAGGATCATGACCAGCAGAAGGCAGATGCTTAAGGACTGAGCTACCCAGGTGCACCTTCATTTATTTAATTTCAAATCGTACTTTATTCTGAGAGTTTATCATCCTACACAGGTCATTAAAGCGACCTTTTTTATAAAATGACGCTGATGAAAGATGGTTATTTTATTCTTTTGTTGGTATACTTATTTGTCAAATTAAAAACTGACATTTTTATGTTTGCCCTCCTTTTTTGTTGTTGCTGTTTGTTTTGAACTTTTATAAGCTTTTGAAATCAAACCCTCTGGGACCCACCTGTCTAAATGACTTTTAGAAGCCCTTCCACCTCTGAGATTTGATGATGATTCTATGTATATATGTGGTGAGCCTCCTCATTTGTTTCCTGCCTGTTGTAGTCACTATTCCAACACTGGCAATATCCAGCAAAATGCTCCAAAATGCTGTGTGAGTAGTCATACCCTTTTCAAATGTGATTTCTTTCGGTTGTCTCCATGTTAAGATTTAAAATTTGTCAAAAAAAAAAAAGATTTAAATTTGTTACATTTTAGAAGGGCAAAAGTTGAAGGGTGGTTAACATAGAAAATAAAGTTTTTAGGCACAGACTATAACTCAGCCTTTTCCTTAAAATCATGCATCATTTCTGGTAATTTTCAACCTCAGCAATTGAAGAATTACCTGTTTTTGGTGTTACTATTAAAGTTACAAATCATTCTGTACTTATTGAATCAGCAGCCCCTTTGGTGTAATGGAAGGAGTCTTCTAAAATGTTCCAAAATGCAATTCTTGGATCACATGAATTCACTAAAAATATAACCAAAAGTATAGACTAAAAATTTTAGACCTTGAGGGAAACTTAGAGATCATCTGCTTCAATGATCATATTTTGAAATGCTTTGCAATGTACAGAGTGGCTGCACACGTATCAGTTGAGTCCACTAGGACACAAGAGACTTGTCCAAAGATCACACCGGTCTTTGTAGCAAAAAAAGAACTAGAACCCCAACCTGTAAGCAAAGGAATTAGAAAAAGGAGTAGAATGGAGATCGGGGCAATCACGCCTTAGTGATTACTTCTATGTTCATAGAGAGGTCAAGATGAATTGAAAACATTTTTGTAAAGCCACAGCGTTTACCCAAGGAAAGATCACTGGTAACCAGAGTGCATTTTGAGTAAGATGATAAAGACAAGCACAACAATTATAGACAGATGCTGTAAGGAGGAAAATGAAAACAAGGATGGTCTGCCCATCTCAGAGTTGTTTGGTACAAATAAATAGAAAAAATGGAATGCCTTAGAAGATGTCAAATACTGTCTTAGGTTCTTAGGTGTTGTTCCATTGTTATATTGCCTTGTGCACAATCAGGATCAGATAAGTGAGTGAGTGGAGTACTTTAAAACAAAACCATCAGAAATGTCCTATTGGATCAGGGTGATAATTCATTTAGTCTCTTTTCCAGTCTTTGACAGTGACAGCAATTTTTGTGTCCCTTTCTTGTCTCAATTCCTCTTTTCTCCCTCTGCACTGTTCATGAGGTTTTATAAAAGGGGGTTGCTGCACCTATGATACCTATGAAGTAGTTGTCTATGATAGCTAACTACCATAGCTACTTCAGCCACATTCGAGGCAGTCTGTGAACATTTCTTACTTTCAATGGAGTCATTAGCCATAAATTTATTTCAAGTAATTTCATTCTTTGAACTTATTTATGCTTTTCACCCATGTGACTTCAAGATTCTGAAGATTGTAAGTTCCATTGTATGCTACCCAATGACTTTGTTCTTTTTCTTATAAGTGACAAATATTTGGGGCACCTGGGTGGCTCAGTTAGTTAAACCCCTGACTCTTGATTTCAGATCAGGTCATGATCTCAGCTTCATGAAATCTGGCCCATATCAGGCTTTGTGCTGAGCTTGGAGCCTGCTGAGGATTCATTCTCTGTCTCTGTCTCTCTCTCATTCTCCCGCTGCCTCTACTCCCTACGGGTGCTCTCTAAATAAATAAATTGGGGCACCTGGGTGCCTCAGTCAGTAAAAGTCTGCCTTCGGCTCAGGTCGTGATCCCAGGGTCCTGGGATCAAACCCCATATCTATTCCCTGCTCAGTGGAGAGCCTGCTTCTCCCTCTCCCCTTGCTGCTCCCCCTGCTTGTGCTCTCTCCCTCTCGCTGTCTAATAAATAAATAAATAAAATCTTTTTTAAAAAAATCTTTAAAAATTTAAATCTTTAAAAGGATTTTATATATTTACTTGAGAGAAGGAGAGCACGCGCGCACACACATTGACAAGTGGGGAGAGGGACAGACGTAGGAGAAGCAGGCCCCCCGCTGAGCAAGGAGCCCAATGTGGGACTGGATCCCAAGACCCTGGGATCATGACCCAAGCCAAAGGCAGACTATTAACCAACTGAGCCACCCAGGCGCCCCAAAAAACTTTAATAAGTGGCAGATATTCATTTAAAAAACTTAGAAAGTTTAGATAAATCATAAAAAAAATCCAAAAATCTCTTAAGAGATAATTACCAAATGTTCACATTTTGCCGTGTATAAATATCCAGTCTTTTCTATGCATATTGTGTGTGTGTGTTAGGTGTATGTATGTATATCAAATATGTGTATACATATATTTAATTTACAAGTAGTCATAATGCACATTCAGTTTTGCAACCTGTATTCTTTTTCCCCCCACTTAATAAATTGTTGGACACAATTCCGTAGATTAAAAGGAAAACCACAGACTCAAAATAGCCTTTCTTGAGTTAAGTCCCAAGGCAGTAAACAAGAGCTTAATACCTAATCTAATTGTAGTTTCAACCTCCCTCAGAAATTAAGTCTGAACCGGTCAGTCAGGAATTTTCTGATCACCACTAAGGAGATAAACTGTCTCTTGGACCTCCTCTATCTCTCAAAGGAAGGTGAGGTAATGAGGTAATCTGTATAATAAGACCCCTTGCCCTCCCCACTCAAGGAAGGTGATCCCTTCTGAAACAATCCTTTCTTTTCTTTTGCTTGTAATTTTCTTGCCCCACCCTTGTTCCTATAAAAGCCTTCCATTTTGTACAACTGCTCGAGCTGCCCTCTGCTTGCTAAATAAGATGCCGCCCAATTCATGAGTCATTTAATAAAGCCAATTAGATCTTCATTTACTGGGTTGAATTTTGTTTTTTAACACATATAAGTAAATAATATTCCAAAGACTCATTTTTATTTATTTATTTATTTATCACTATTTTTTAAGTAGGCTCATACCCAGCCAGGGTGGAGTCCAACGTAAGGTTTGAACTGACAACCCTGAGATCTGAGTGTCTGGACACTTAACTGACTGAGCCACCCAGGTTCCCCCAAAGAACAATTTTTAATATAAACTTACAAATATGTATTGTATTGATGGACCAACATTTGTCCAATCCCAGTTAAGTTTTCTGGTTACTTCCCAACTTCTGCTAGTATAAACAATGCTTTAATGAATATTCGTGTAGCTAAATCCTTGCTCACATCTAAAATTGATTGGTTATGATATATTTCTAGAAATGCTATGGGGAGTCTTAAAACCCCTTATATCATAAAATTGTCTGTCTTGGTACAGTTTGTGATGATGAAACCCATAATCATGAGCTATCCTCTGATTTCTTATATTTATCTTTACAAATTTCAATCTTAATTTTTTTCAATCGGTCCTTAAAAGGTTGTTAGGTTTCCTTTTCTGACCACCTGTTGTCATAAAACCTAAATTTTGAAAAACCTAAATTTTTGAAAAACCTAAATTTTAAAAATTGAATTAGAAGATATCTTTTCATTGCAGCTCTCTCGCTCCCTTCCCCACCCATTACAAAATGTCAAGAATTTTGCAAGTCTGTGGTTTACAAGGATGTGCTCATACAATTGAAAATGGTCCTATTATGGACATAGCTAACAAGACACATTTGTTGGCCATTAGTGAAGCAATTGTATTCTACAGATATTTAGATTTAGTTGAAGAGAGGGAAAGATTAGTTTCCAGTAAGACAGAATGAGGTCAAAGGCCTCTCAAAATCAAGACTGGAGTTGACCAAATAGGAAAAACAGAACAATCTCATATGTTTTCACATCTCTCATATTTTGCATGAGCTCAAGTATTCCCATAAAGATAAGTGTGCAAGGTCTTAAAGATGGGGAAGAATTCAACTCATCAGTGTTCTAAAACTTAGATTAATCTGGAATTTACTACAGATAACTTTTAAATGCTTAAGTTAGTCATTTCAGTGTAACTGGTTAAATGAGAATGTGTCCTTCTTCATCTATGTAGGTAAATCATTGCCATCTACATTTAGAGTAGTAGAGGACCCGGAAGTTTCCCTAATTTTAAGCAAAAGCCCAAGGAAACAATAATAGAGTAATGGAAATTAATTTTATTCTCAAAAAGTAGTTGGGGTGGAAGAGGAGAAGAAAGAGTAGGGTGTTTAAGGACTAGGTTAAATTATATGAGGTAAAGTATCCTGACCTATGTAGTCAGAGAAATCTTAATTTTAGTTGTGACTCTACCTTAAATATTTTCCTAGGCTTCAATGTTATAATCTTTTTCTTTTTTTAAAGATTTTATTTATTTGTCCAAGAGAGAGAGAGCACAAGCAGGCAGAGTGGCAGGCAGAGGCGGAGAGAGAAACAGGCTCCCCGCCAAACAAGGAGCCAGAGGCAGGACTGGATCCCAGGACTCTGGGATCATGACCTGAGCTGAAGGCAGTGGCTTAACCAACTGAGCCATCCAGGCGTTCCTCTTTTTTTTTTTTTTCTTCAAAGATTTTATTTATTTATTCAATGTTATAATCTTTTAAAAGAAAAGTCAGATTCCAAGGCTCTTCCTAGTTTTAAATGTATTGTGCTATTTACTGAGATGACTCCTATATTTTAAAGGAGAAGGAAATTTGCTTGTTCTTTTTCTTTTAAAGCTTCTTAAAATTCAGATAATACATAAAATTTGGATGGGTAGGTCCTTACCTGTGCTCCTTAACACGTATCAGGAAAATCAGATTCTCTAACAATGAGACATAGCAATAGATACATGGATGGAAATTAGAGGAGGCTCCCAAATCAGAGACTGGGAAATAATCTTGTTTTTTCAAATTTTTTAAAATTAAAAAAATTTTTTTTAATTTTTAATTTTTTATTAACACATAATGTATTTTTTGTTTCAGGGGTACAGGTCTGTGATACATCAGTCTTACACAATTCACAGCACTCACCATAGCACATACCCTCCCCAATGTCCATCACCCAGCTTCCGTATCCCTACCACCCCCCCCCTCCAGCAATCCTAAATTTGTTTGCCGAGATTAAGAGTCTCTTATGGTTTGTCTCCCTCCCCAGTGCCATCTTGTTTCATTGGGAAATAATATTCTTTTTAAAGTATTTAAGAAAGGCCAAAATTGAATCTTAGTTTTAGGTATAGCTCTCGCTAGTGGTGGGGGAAGGGCCTCAGTGAACGACCTCTGTAGGTGCTGGGGTTTTTTGGTGGGGTTTTTCCTTTTTTTTTTTTTTTTTTTGGACCTAAAAAAATCCTTACTTAGATTCTCATAGAAGGAAATCATGAAATGATTTTACTCTTCAACATAGTCTTATTCTTGGCAAGGAATAAGATTCAACAGTGAAAATCAAGCAAAGCTTGTTTCCTGTCTTCCTAAAATACTGTTTCCACTAGTCCCACCCCTTCCTCCCCTAGTTGCTTTGAAATAATGCCTGAGGCTGTAACTCATTTGTCTGCAGTGAACGTTCTGCAGTGTCATATTTAAATGCCAGGTATACGTCCTGGCAGGGAGGAAATTCAAATCACTGATGTTCCATGTACTCGTTGGAAACCATACTAAGGGCAGGACTTGGAAGAGATGAAATGCCTGAGTTTCCCTCAAGTTCCCCATTCCACCCGAGTTATCTCGTTCTGGTCAAGTGGGTCTGACCTGGCAATGTTTTGGAAATCAAATTGCATTTCAAAACCTCTCTTTTAATCACACAAGCCATTCCTGGAAATGGGCTGTCATGCACCACCTTTGGGGATATTTGTGTTGGCTGTTTTTATCGGGAAGAATTTTGTTCTTTGGAGTTTCTGCCATTTCTTTGTCCCTTCCTTTTCTCAGCCCCTGCTCTCTTCCTCTGCATTGTTCATTGGCAAGGGCACGAAACTGTGCTCCCAGTGACTCATTATTACTCACTATAGTAATCTACTCTCCTTTGTGAGACTAAATTTGGAAGATGCTTGAGTTGCCATTCCTGAGGAGAGTGGGTCCTAAAACACATCCTGTTAACTCTCAACTCCCCGTGCTAATGCCAGGAAGTACTGATACCGATCATAGAAAATGGCTTAGCTGCTACATTTCATCCTGGTCAAGCCCAAGGCCGCTGTTGAGCTTTTCATGATCCGTATCAGAGCATTCATTGTTACATTTATCTTGTGAGGAAGGTGAAGCTCTGGCCTTTTACCCAACACCACCAGCCTTTGAGAACCGCCCACAATCCAAACCACTGTTCTAGGATGAATGCCTATTCACTTTCACAGTTAGCATGTCGGGTCCAGACCCCAGAGTCTGCTCTGCATCTGAATAGGCAGCAACTAGCCTTAGGTACCTCAGTAGACCCACATTTGACTGAAACTGTCCCCCTCCAGCAGGTGGGCCCAGCCCATCAATAGACCTCTCAGTGTTGAAGTTCTGCAACTTGCAACTCCGGTGCTCTATCTGTGGGGTTTCTGACTTTCAGCTGAGCCTCAGCTCCCACACTTTTGCAGGCTGACACCCATCTCCTCCATGCCCAGTAGTCCCTGGCTCTCTACCTGGTGATACCTGAATTCAGCTATTTACCTCCATCCTCCTATCCCCACCAGCCATCCCTCTTAAACCACAGTTTATTTCTGCGTAATTCCTGTGTTAGTTTCTTCTGCCTCTTTCCCTTTCAGTTTCTCAAGCCAACTGATTTACTTAATCTTAGCTATCTACCAGACTTTCCAGCCCCTCCTTACTTCCTGCTGTCCCCTGAACCTGATCTGAGCTCCCATGACTGTTTCTTTTCCGTGTTCTCTATGCTAGGCAAATGATAAACCTAAGACCCTTTCTACTGAACTTCTGGCTCCTTCTAACCTACAGCAAGGTGCCCCAAGACTCAATTATTTTTATATTTTCTGTTGCTGCTTAGAATTTCGAATCCTATTGACCTTCTTAGCCTATATTTTCTCATCTCCCACTGTATCATTGATTGCCATAGCTTCTGCCCTAGTTGAAATAGGATATGTAAAAGCACTTCGTTTAAGCCATTAACCTCATACAAATATACTCTGCTGCTATAATATTAGGTAATTCAAGCCAGAGGTGACTTTTGCTAACCTTCCCTGTGGAAGGAGATGTGCTGTCAGCTGAAATAGGTACTTCACAATTCTTGTCCAAAGCCAAAAATAAGAGAAGTATAGTAATTATGGTACCACAACTGATCTTTTCATGTAGAAGATTACTTTTGACAAGGTCATCACCGGCTAAGACGTGTCACAGGAAAGAGAAATGAAATATTCTAGGCTAATCTAAGGGCCTCAGAAACTTCCTTTGAATCAACTTGAAGATACCGAGCTTTCAGATGACATCTACCCTGATTGATTTTCCAATGCTAAGATAATTAATTACTTTTAACATTTATACAGCATTTTATATAGTTGTATTCTTACCTGTATTATCTCATGACACACACAAAAAAAGACTTCACGGAGGAAATAATTTCATTGTTTTATTTTTTAAAAAGGATTTATTTATTTATTTATTTATTTATTTGAGGGGGTGGAGGGGCAGAAGGAGAGGGAGAGAGAGAATCTCAAGCACACTGACTCTTCGCTGAGCAAGGAGCCTGATGCAGGGCTCAATCTCATTACCCCAGAGATCACAACCCTGATATCAGGACCAGAGCCAAAATCAAGAGACAGATGCTTAACTGACTGTGCCACCTAGGCACCCCTTCATTGTTTCACTTTTTTTTTTTTTTAAATAAGCTCTACACCCAGCATGGGCTTGAACTAAGGACCCTGAGATCAAGAGTTGCATGTCCTACTGACTGAGGCAGCCAGTTGCCCCCAACTCTTCTAAATTTTTAGATGGGGCAGCTGAGTCAGATCTGTAAACCTGAGCTCTCAGTTAACTCGACCAAGTGCAATAAGCCAGGATGTTCCTTGCATTTGAACTCAGACTTTCCTGAGTCCAGAAAACCCTGCTTTTTTATATCTCCAGTCAATGCATCTCAGAACTTTAAAACACCCTGGGAAGGAAACTGCTTATTTATTTCCAGATTGAGAGAAGATACAAAAACAGACATTCACTTAATAGATCACAGAATAAGCCACAGAAGGGGACGGTCAAGCTGCGTCATGGTTTTCAACAGTTATACAATACTGCCACCTTGTGGATGGAGTCATTTTCTATTACTTTAGCCAACTTCTGTGGTCTAGCATAATGCATGGCCAGAATTACCCAGCAGAATCTGAACAGTCAAATGTAAAATGCCCAGGAAAGGGCTGGAATCAGGTAGCTTAGGATGACATTTGAGGGACTAGGCAAGTGTCAAGAGTTCGTGAACCTATGGTGCTTTCTGAACGAGATCAAACCCTGCATTATTATTAACTTTGTATCCTCTTCTAGTTTTATACACAGGATAGTTGTGTCCTGTTAGATGGAAGAATGACCTTGTTATTGTCTATTCAGAGACTCAGTATGGTTTAAGGAGATGCAGGTGGGTGACAAGTTGACAAGGAATGGACTTGTGACGGTTACTTTTAGGTACCAACTTGGCTGGGTCATGGTTTGACCAGAGATTGGGTCAAACGTTATTCTGAATGTTTCTGTGAAGGTGATTTTTGGATAAGATTAACTTTTAAACGGGTGAACTTTGAGCAAAGCTGAATGCCCTCCACAATGTGGGTGGTTCTCATCCAAACAACTAACGGCCTTACTAAAAAAAAGACTGATCTCCCCCAAGCAAGAAGGAATTCTGCCAGCAGACAGCCTTTGGTCTCGAACTGCAACTCTGCCCTGGGTCTCCAGCCTGCCGCCTAACCTGCAGATTTTGGACTTACTAAGCTTCCACAATCATGTAAGTCAAGTCCTTAAAATAGATGTCTCTCTCTCATTCTCTCTTTCTCCCTGTTTCCACACATACACGCACATCCCTGTTGGTTCTGTTGCTCTGGGGAACTCTAGGACACTTCCGTACTTCATTCAGATCACGGCTGAGATGTTCTCTCCTGAGAAACACTCTCTTCCTGACTAAATTATTTAAAATAACCCTTACCCACATCCCCTCAACATACCTAGCTACTTTTCAGGTCTTAACCCTGCTTTATTTTCTTCATAGCACTGATTAGCATGTGAATTTATATATTTATTGTTTTACTCTTTTGACCTGACCCCCTTCACTAGAAAATTCCCTCACTGAGACAGGAATGTTTTCTGTCTTATTCACTAGTGAATCCCCAGCTTAGTGCCTGACTCAACAGTATCACTTGAATGACTAATGGATTACATAAATGCATTATATAGATTTACCTATGTACATGTTAAGTGCATGGCTCTGAAACCTGTTTTTTTTTTCCCCGGTCGATATAAGGCATCTATAACAATATCCGTAACATGGACATCTTTACATATTGGTGGCTGTAGATAGACTTTATTCTTTTTCTTGGCTGCATAGTAGTCCATGGTGTAGACACACTGGAATTGAGTTAACTATCTCCTGCTGACAGTTATTTGGGCTATTTCTAGCTCTTTGATTTTGTTTTAAAAGTCACAATAAACAATTTTATGCATGTGTCTTTGTACACTTGTGTGTGGATTTCTATAAGATAAATGAACGGAAGTGAAATTCACAAAGGTTTTATCAACTTCCAGTCGGCCTTACAAGTTATTTACACACTTGTGCACACAATTGCAGATCCTTAAAAGGATTTTTTTTCCCTCAGGCAGTTTCCAGGGAAGCATTGCACTGACCAAGGGGACTTCCAACTAGAAAACAATGGATAAAAATCAGATATTAAAATAATTCAAACAATACTTGAATGAAAAGGTACTGGCCAAATATTTTAACTGTGGTTTGACTTGGTGGTGTGGGACCAGACTGAAGCACAAGAATCGAAAGAAATTGTTCACAAGAAGGTTTAGTAAGAGACTGGCTCACCTCCCCACTCTCTCTGCCTGCCCCTGCCCCGTCTTTTTGGCCAGCTCCCCTTCTTCTGCCTGCCCCTTGCTTGTGCTCACAGGTCTTTGCCCTTGGCCTTTTTCTCTTCACGTCCTTCCTGTTTTCCCAGGTCGACCTCATTCACTCTTACAGCTTCATGTACAGCAGGATTGCCAGTGACTTCCAAATCTGGGTTACCCATCCCAACTTTCCTCTCCCAGAACCTTATATCCATCTCCCCACTGGACACCTTCATTTGGATCTGCTCTAGGTGTCATCTAGTTTAAAAGTGATCTCATTACTTTTCCCCAAAGCTTTGTCCCAAACCTGTTCCTTCTCTAGGAATGCCCCCCCCTTTTTTTTTTTAAGATTTTATTTATTTTTTTGACTGACAGATCACAAGTAGGCAGAGAGGCAGGCAGGGGTGGGGTGGGGAAGCAGGCTCCCTGCTGAGCAGAGAGCCTAGGACTCTGGGATGATGACCTAGCCGAAGGCAGAGGCCTTAACCCACTGGGCCACCCAGGTGCCCCTAGGATGCCCTTTCTTTAGTGAAGATCCCACCATGCACCTAGTCGCCCAAGAAAAAAATCTCCGAGTTTGCCTGGACCCTCCATCCCCTTACATCCTGAAGGTCATCAGATATTCCTTCAACATTTTATTCTTATCCTTTCCTCTTCTACTTCCCTATTATTGCAGCCTTAACCTGAGGCCTTATTACCTCTCCCCTGGCTGAATACTACAATGTTCTAACTAGTCTCCCAGCCTTCATCCTTATATTGTTCTGGGATCCATTTTCTACTAGATGATGTTTTTAAAATTCAAGTAATCTCACGCAATCCCCTTTCCTCCATGACTTCCCCATTGCCTACAGAAGTGGTTTAAATTCCTTAGCGTCGTAGCTTGCGTGCCTTCCCCAATGTGGTGCCTGCCAGCAGCTGTCACAGCACAGCCCAACGTGTAGCATTCAATCCAGCTACAATGAAGTGATCGCGTTTTCTGCAAACGCAAGGTAGTTGCGTCTTGATGCGCACGTAGTCCTTTCTACCTGGCATAGCTTTCCATGCCTATCTGCTTGGTATGAATTCTCTCTTTAAAGACTCAGAAGAAACTGAGATGGCTTCCCATTTTCCCTGTAGATGGCCCACCCCCTCCTGCAGCAGACACTGGATAACAAGTGTAAGAGCTACCTCTTCTGGTTTGAGAGTTCCACTCCCACGCTGTGTTATACAGCACTTTATACAGATTCTACTCTTTAATTCTCTCTGTTCAGGGCCTACAAATTATTAGTAGACAACTGCATAATGGACATTTATCCTTTTCCCAATTACTCAGCCTCTAAATTGCCTTTATCAGTTTGGAGAACAGGCCACTGTGTGAGGCAGGGCCTGCATTTCACTTCTGGAAGCCAGAAGGCACAGGTAGCAGTTTTCCCTCATTACTGACTACTCGGGACCCAGTCAATCCCACCTGGATCGTGATCAGGAGACAGGAGCCCAGAGAAGCAGGCAATGTGCAAAAATTACCCCGGGAACGGTGGCAGGCGGTATGTGGCCGCAGCTGGGGCAGCTGGGGCAGCCACGGCCCCCATCCTCTGTATGTTGCCAGTGTCCGGCAGCAGCACTTTTCCTGTGGTGTGTTTTCCTCTGGGGGGTCTGGCCCCCCAGCCTCCCTTCATGTCTGCCTGTATTTCTAGCCTGGTTGTCTAGCCTGTCCATGGATTTTTTGAGCTCAAGACTGTTTCAATGAATTCCTTTCTTTGTTTCAGTCAATCAAAATTAGTTTTTATTGTTTGCAACCCCAAGACTCAGGCTGGTACATAATCTTTTTGGGGGGCCTCGGGGCACAAAGTCTTTAGGTAACCCTTAACTCAAGAGTCTGAGGCTGCTTTTTTTTAAAAGATTTTTTTTCAGTTTTTATTTCTTTAACTCATCTCTATACCCAACGTGGGGCTCAAACTCATGACCCTGAAGATCAAGAATTATAAGCTCTTCCAGTGGAGCCAGCCAGGTGCCCCTGATGTCACTGCTTTTAGTCCAGATCTCTAGATAAAGTCGTGGTCAAATTTGCAACTGGCCTGGGAGTTTCATCTGGGTTCCCGTGAAGTCCATACATCTCAGGCACAATGTCTGCTGCCCCATCCTAAGCCCCTTCTTCCTGTGTCTCCCACAACTTCTTAATTCACACTCACTCACCTACCCAGTCCATAAAGACGTATACAGTCCCTACTGTATACAAGGCAGGATGCTAGACACTGAGAGGAACCCAAAGGTCAATAAGCTGTAGTCCTCACAGTATATTTTAGAATTTCGAACAAGGTAAATGTATTTTCTTTTCAAAAAAGATATTTAAAAATTGATCACTCTGTGGATGGTAGAAGTGAAGAGGAACTCTATCTTTGAGTTAGTGTCACTGGGGGCAAGGGGATGTCCATTTCTTTGTACATATTCTAGAAATCAACCCTCCCCAAATAATTGGTTTGCTTTGTTACACAACGGTTTCCAGTTGAAAATAAACAAGTAGCTCTCCAGAGCATTGAGAAAAGAATGACTTTTCTGAAGTTGGCCATTAAATTGCTGCCCATCAAAGTATTTATGACTAGGATAAGAGGTGAGGCACTAGAGTGAGTACTTTAGGAATTTAATTCAAGATAACCCAGAGCCCTCAAACAGAATCTAAGAAACATCTGTTTCAAGTGAAAATACTAGCCAGCTTGTCTCCTTTTTCTTAAGTTAACAAATAAATACTTCTTGGGGCTATGGAACCCTGCTGCCTCTGGGACCCCAGGAATACAACAATCGCCCAGGGATTGTTGGCACTTGGGTCTGAAATCACAGAATACTCAACACAAGCAAGGACGAAGGGCACACATCAGTAATGTAAAGTGAAACAAGCAGAGCAGATGACTCCATACTCCAGAGAAAATGCTGGTCACCCCCCACCCCCCACAAACACATTACAGAAGCAGAACTGAGGCGCTGACGCTGAGCTCTCAAGACCCTTCCCACAAAAAGGAAGTCGATTTAGAAGTCAGCCTGGCTTTGGGATCAGGTCTTCATCCCCTAGGGGGCTTTGGATAGGTCACTTAGCCACTCTAGGATTCCATTTCTCTCTAGAATTCCTACAGAATGGGAAAGAAACCTAGAGATCTTTTTTTTTTTTTAAGATTTTATTTATTTATTTACAGACAGAGATCACAAGTAGGCAGAGAGGCAAGCAGAGAGTGGGGGGGGGGGGAAGCAGGCTCCCCGCCGAGCAGGGAGCCCAATATGGGGCTTGATCCTAGGACCCTGGGATCATGACCTGAGCTGAAGGCAGAGGCTTAACCTACTGAGCCACCCAGGCACGCCCCCCCCCTTTTTTTTAAATTTGAGATTGAGAGCATGAGTGTGAGCATACGGAGGGGTTGGCAGGAGGAGAAGCAGACTCTCTGCTGAGCAGGGAGCCGAATACGGGACCCTGAGATCATGATCTGAGCTGAAGGCAGATGCTTAACCCACTGAGCTACCCAGGAGCCCCTCTTTGAAGCATTTCTGATAAGCCTCTCTGCTTGAATGCTGACTTTAAAAAAAAATTTTTTTTTAAAGATCATTTGTTTATTTATTTATTTGTCAGAGGGAGACAGAGGGAGTACAAGCAGTGGAAGCAGCAGGCACATGGGGTAAGAAGGCTCCCCACTGAGCAAGGAGCCTGACGGGACTCCCTCCCAGAACCCTGAGATCATGACCTGAGCTGAAGGCAGTTGCTTAACTGACTGAGCATGCATCCCTTGAATGCTGACTTAAAATTTTTTTTAAAATTATTATCGATGTATAGTTGCCATACAATGTTATATTTTGGGTTTTGTTGTTGTTTGAAAGTTTATTTATCTTTTTTTGGGGGGTCATCTCAACACTCAGCGTGGGGCTCAAACTCACAACCCCGAGATCAAGAGTCACATGCTCTTCCATCTGAGCCAGCCAGGCATCCTGCAGTGTTATATTTTGAATGTTGACCTTTAGTGGTAAGATGCTCACTCTCGCACTCACTCACTGACGCCACTTTCGAAATGTTCTGTTAGAGAAGTTCTTCCTTACATGTTCCAGTGTGTGCTTATGGATTTCCCCATGCTAGTGACTTCTCAGGTCACACGCATGAAGTCTGATCCATGGATCAGAAAGCTCTCAACTTCCTTTGCTTTTCTTGTCTACAGACTAAACCACCCCTCTCCCCTTCTATTCTCATCCATCACATTCAAGACATCGCCCCATTTTGGTCTTCATGTTTTTTGTTTTGGGGTTTTTTTAAAAAAAAGATTTTATTTACTCATTAATTAGAGAGAGCACACACATGAGAGATCACAGGTGGTAGGGAGGGCCAGAGGGAGAAGCAGACTCCCCCACTCTGAGCAGGGAGCTGGAGGGGAGGCTTGATCCCAGGATCCTGGGATCATGACTGGACACAAAGGCAGACTCTTAACACACTGAACCACCCAGGCACCCCTGGTCTTCATGTTTTTGTGGGTGTAGACTAGTGTTTAAGCAACAGGAGGCCTCCTACAGTTTGAATTTGAATACTGGTCCTGTCTCTTAGTAGTTGTGTAACAGTAGGCAAATTGCTTTCATTTTTCTGGCCTCAGTTTCTCTAAAATGAAGATAGTAGTAACAGTAATGCTAAGAAGCATGCCTGTTTTATAGAGAAGTTGTGAATGATGTATGAGGAAACACAAGTAAAATGTTTAGAATAGTGCCTGGCATTTAGGAAGCCAAATTACTATTGCTATCACTAATAATAATAAACAAGAAGCCCTAATAATGAGAATAAGAATTAGAACCGAGAAGATATGGGAAAGTTAATCTAGTCGATTGCCGATCCCGCAAACAAGGTTTGCCTTCCCTGATAACGACACTTTTTCATAGCAATTTTCACTCTTCAATGTCAATGTTTTAAGTGTCTGACCAACCTCACACACCACCGCCCCGCCCCCCAAGGGGGCGGGGACCTACTTAGGGCCTAGAACAGTGTCCCATTTCACAGTAGGGAGAGAGTGGACGTACAGCTTTCTATCACAGGAGAGTAGACTGGGGTGCAGGGAGACTGGCAGATTTGTCTGAGATTGAGCTCGTGGGAGAGCTGGGTAAGAACTCAGAGGTCCTGGGCAGCGGACCCTGGGAATGAAATCGAGGTCCAGCCCTAACATCTGGTGTTTTGGGCAGAGCCACGGATACACAGATTGTCAGTGATCCAGGGGTCAACATTCCCACCGGATGGCCTAAGCACTGGCCCGTGTTTTGGGGGCGCCGAGGCCGGGCGAGCAGGCGGCTGAGCGGGAAGGCACGGGTGGGTGCTCCCGCCCTCCCCGGAGGCGCGGCGCTCAGAGCCGCGGCAGCGCTCGGCGCTGGCGGCGGGCCAGGGCCACCCCGGGCCGGGCCGGGTCCCGGGCGCGGCAAGTGGAAAACAACCTGGCCGCAAACAATTGACAAAGGCGCGCGAGCGGGCCGGCCCTCCGCCGCGCACGCACGCACGCAGCGTGGGTAGAGCCGCGCCCTCCGTGGGACCCGCGGCGCCCAGGCCCAGGTGCGGCGCGTGTCGGGGAGCCGGGCGTCCTCCCGCCTCGTTGGCGGCTGGGATGCGCCCGAGCTCCGCGCGGGGAGTGCGCCCCGCGAGAGGGTCGGGGTGGACGGGCCCGGCGCCGAGGGGCGCGGGAAAGCCGCCGCCGCTGCCAGCCGAGCGGGAAGGTGTGGGGCGCCGGGAGCCGCGACGCCCCGGTCCAGGTGGCGCGGTGGAGCTTTGTGTCCTGGGGCCGCATGGAAATGCAAGCAACCTGATCCACGTGACCTTTTACAGGTGGGCAGATAAGGCCTAGAGAGGTAAGGTGGTCTGGAAAAAAATATTATTTCTTGCGTCGGTTTATTTATCCCTGCCCACTTCAGTGTAGGATTTGGGGTGACTTTTTTAATAAGAATCGATAGGTTGAAAACAACAGAAAAATACAAACAATGTTAAAGGATCCTTGCCAAGGAAAATATAATTATGACTACAGGCGGGTGTGGGGGGAAGAGAAAGGAAATTCGAAGTCGCTGTGTTGCGCTTTCTTGGCCAAGGACACGCCGAAAAGTGCCAGAGCTGAGACCAGAAGCCTGAGTGTCAGGCTCCCCCGGGGCTACAGTGCTCTGGGCCCAGTGAGCGACCAGAACTTTCAGGGGAATAGAGAAACAGCAGCCTGCCCGCGGGCTTCACCTTCTTGGGATTCTGGACCCCTTAGACACCTGCATCCCTTCCTACAGAGGGGTTCACACATGACCTTGCACACCGTTTCAGATTTGACACGAAGCATTCTGCTGTAAGAAATGACTGGAAGGCTGGCACTCAGGCTGTGCTATCAAGAGCAATTTTTTGCTCTTTTTAAAGGGAGGCAGCCAGGGGAAAAGTGAGTACCGGCTGTCAATCCAGTGTTCTGACCCCGCTAGCTGGGTGATCTTGGACACATCGTTTAACCTCTCCAAGGCCCAGTGTTTTGCTCTCTTCATTTTTTTCTTTACAGATTTTTAAATTCAAGTTAGTTCACTTCTCTAGTGCAGTATTAGTTTCAGTCCCAAGCCCAGTTTTATCCGTAAAATAGAGATGAGATTGTCTGCCTCCTCCTTCAAGTTATTGTCCGACTTAAGAATGAATGCTGATCCCAGTGTCTGGCACGTAGGGTGTGCTCAGTGAGCGAGCAGGTGCACAGAGCCCAGTGGCTCGCAGCTGTGCCAGTTAGGAAAGATGATGACATGGAAGACATTGGGCTGTCTCTGAAATAAAATACAAAATTAAAAACATTGTAAACCTGAAACTATAAAGAGAACCCTATAATGACTCAAAGCGACAGCACAGATCTTGGCGATCATCTAAACAAAAGTACAGCAATGCACCACGTCAATATTTGGCCTAAGGTGAGAGACTGAGAGGAGAAGCCACCAGACTTTCTAACAAGGACTGTTTACTGGGCCTTGTTTGCCTCTTTTGAGTGGAACCAGCACCTGCATAGCTTGTTTCTAAATGAGAGGAAAGAGGAGGGTGATGTGGGGACCTGGGCAACACCCAGTCTTGCCAGGTAATGTGGGCTCGGCTGAGTTCTGGCCGGGGTACAGGAGTTGCTGGCAGTTGGCTCTCATCCCTCTTGGATCAGCAGCTTGTTGTGGTAAACAGAGCCTTGGTTGACTGTGTTCTAGATCAAATAAATGGCTTTTTATTTAACCGATGGGGGTGTGTGTTTGAGTGCTCCAACTGAAGCAAAATAGTGTTTGTTGAGCTCGATTGTCCAAAAGCCTATAGCTTGTTTACTGGCAGGCTAAGGAGTTTTTTTTATTATTATTGATTTATTTGATTTATGGAGAGAGAGAGCATGCATGCACACACAAGGGGAGAGGGGCAGAGGGAGAAGGAGAAGCAGATCCCCCACTGAGCTGGATAGCAGGAACCCGGGACCACCACCCAAACCCAAGGCAGATGCTTAATTGATTGAGCCATCCAGGCGCCCCAGGCTTAAGAGTTTTAAAATCTGCAGATCCAAAATTGTGAGGACAGGGCCTGGGCAGGCCTACTTGCCTATAAAAAGAACTGCTCTTACAAAAAAAAAATACTGTGTTGTTTCCCTTCTGTGCCATTTTAGGCCTCGCAAATAGAGTCAGGGAAATATGGCTTAGGGCAAATAGCTGCTATTTAATTTGGGTTGAGACACAAATTACCTGTCTGGTGGGTTACATGCCTCTCCAGGTGTTTATAAAGGAGAGTTCTTCCTCAGAAACAGAGAATGTGTGTGATGTCTCTTGCCCCCTGTCTGCCTCCCCTCGAGCCAGTCATTTCTCAACCCAGAGAAGTCCTTTTTCTGCAAGTTCAATGACTTTGGCAAGTTCCTTCCCTTCCTGGCTCTGTGGCCTGATTTTGTTTCACAGTAGCTCTGTTAGAAAGTTGTGGGGTTTTTTGTTTGTTTTTTTAAAGTAGGCTCCACACCAATGGGGAGCCCAGGACGGGCTTGAACTCACGACCCTGAGATCAGATCTGAGCTAAGATCAAGAGTCAGTCACTTAACGGACTGAGCCACCCGGGTGTCCCTGTTTTGTTTTTTTAAAGTAAGCTCTACATCGTGGGGCTTGAACTCAGGACCCCAAGATTAAGAGTTGCATGCTCTACCAACTGAGCCAGCCAGATACTCCTAGAAAGTTTTCCCTAATTTGGCCTTTAGATTCTAAACATTTGGTGCTCATAGGATGGCATAGAGCAAACATACTCTCTTAGGCCAAGGCTCTTCCTTATTTGAACGTGGCCTGTGGATCTCTTTCATGTTTCTACCTCCAGACTCACTGCCTTCATTCTTTCAACATTTCTGTAGTAGGTTGAGATTAAAAGCAGAATTTTCCTAAGAAGTGATCTACAGACTACTTGCATCAGAGTCACCTAGGGGCTAGGGCGCCTGGGCGGCTCTGTCGATTAAGCCTCTGCCTTCGGCTCAGGTCATGATCCCAAGGTCCTGGGATCAAATTCCGAATCAGGCTCCCTGCTCAGTGAGGAGTCTGCTTCTCCCTTTGCCTCTGCTGATCCCCCTGCTTGTGTGTGTGTGCGCTCTCTCTCTCTCTCTCAAATAAATAAATAAATAAAATCTTAAAAAGAAATCACCTAGGGGCTTGTGGAAATGCCCCATCCCTGACCACCTGAATCAGAATCTTCAAGCGTGCGGACAAGAATTTACACATCTGACAAGGGCTCCTGGTGATTCTTATGCACCTTTGGTTATCTGTTTGGGTGTTGGGGGTGTGGATTGGTAGTGGGGGATTATTTACTCCTTATAAATTCTGTATTTGTCTAAATTATGTAATGAGTGAGAGCCTCTTTTGTAAATTGAAGAAAACCATGATGTCCAGGGAAAACGTGAGTAGCAAGTAAGCGCTTGAGAAAATGCTCAAGATAATTCATCATTAGGGAAATGCACATCAAAACCACATTGAGATGTCACTTCCTACCTATGAAGGTGGCTAAAATTAAAAAGACTGACTGTAGCAAGCTTGATAAGGATGTGGAGGAACTAGAACTTGTATGCACTATTGGTGCGAATGTAAAATGGTACAACCACTCTTTTAAAGTTTGACATCTATCTTGTGATCCAGACACCTATCATGTGATCCAGACACATCCCTAGGTCTGGCGTTATTGAATGAGAGAAACAGAGAACAGCCAATTGTTTGTCCAGTGCATGGGTAAACAAACCGTGCTATGTCCCTACAGTTAAATATGCTCAGCATTAAAAAGTAATGAACTGGGGCTCCTGGGTGGCTCAGTGGGTTAAAGCCTCTGCCTTCGGCTCAGGTCATGATCCCGGGGTCCTGGGATCGAGCCCTGCATCGGGCTCTCTGCTCAGCAGGGAGCCTGCTTCCTCCTCTCTCTCTGCCTGCTTCTCTGCCTACTTGTGATCTCTGTCCGTCAAATGAATAAATAAAATCTTTAAAAAAAAAAAAAGTAATGAACTGCTGACACACAGATAGATCTCAAAATAATCTTGCTGAAAAGAAAAAGAAGCCAGACCAAAAAGGGTACAGATGCTACAATTCTACTTATATAAAATCCAAGGGGAGTTGCTCTCTCCCCCCGATCTTAAACATTTTGGTGGCTCTCAAGAATTGTATATGATTATATTAGTCAACCTCCACTTGTTACAGTGTCATTGGCAATTTGATCTGCCAGTGTTTCTCCATTTCATTCATCCATTCAGTTAATCGAGTACCTACCATGTGCCTGATCTAGAGTAGACACTGGGTAATGTGTTGGTGAATAAAATAGACATGATCCATAGGGACGTCTGGTGGCTCAGTGGGTTAAGCATCTGCCATTGGCTCAGGTTGTGATCCTAGGATCCTGGGATTGAGACCCGCATTGGGCTCCCTGCTCAGTGGGGAGCCTGCTTCTGCCTCTGCCTCTGCCTGCTGCTCCCCCTGCTTGTGCTCATGCTCTCTCTCTGACAAATAAGTAAAATCTTAAAAAAAAAAAAATAGACATGATCCCTTTCCTTGTGGAGTTTACCCTTTATTGAATGAACCAGTAAAACAAATAGGATAAGAAAAATAGTTATTGGGGGAAAGGAGTGCTTCTTTGGAAGGGGGATGGGAATCAGAGAAAACTTCTTTGGGTTTCAAGCACGAAGTAAAGCAGTCAGTTTCTTTCTTTCTTTCTTTCTTTTTTTTTTTTTTTAAGATTTTTATTTATTTGACAGGGAGAGACACAGCGAGAGAGGGAACGCAAGCAGGGGGAGTAGGAGAGGGAGAAGCAGGCTTCGCTGAGCAGGGAGCCCGAGGTATGGCTTGATCCCAGGATGCTGGGACAATGACCTGTGCCTCACTCCCCTCTGGTACTGTGAATCTAATCAGGATGCCATTATACTTGTCCAGGAGAAAGGTGGTAGAGGTTTAGACTCAGGTGGTCTTAGAGATGGAAAGCATTAAAGGAACTGATGGATATCCTTAAACTGGACAGATCACAGAGGTTGAAATTGATCAATGTTCTTTGAATTATGTAGTTTTTTTGTTTTTTTTTTTTTTTAAAGGGGGGGGTTTCAAGAGCAGGAGGAGGGAGAAGCAGACTCCCAGCCAAGCAGGGAGCCCAATGCAGGGCTCCATCCCAGGACACTGGGTTCATGACCCAATCCAAAGGCAGACTCTTAACTGATGGAGCCACCCAGGCGTCCCTAGTTTTATCAGTTTTTAGTTCATATTACTCTACTATGGTCCCCTCCACCCCCATCCCCCCAGCTCTCAGCCTCCATCACCCATGTCTTGCTCCTTAGAGAGACTGCTTAGAAAGACATCAGCACCTTGCCGGGCTGGTTACACTAGCATATAGCATTCCTTTGATCCACTGGCCTAGTTGCCTTTCAGTAAGAGAATGAGGATAGTCTGCAATTACCTGTTTTTCTGTTTTGTTTTGTTTTGTTTTTTTTTAATCTATCCTGGCTCCCAGTGTTCTCTGTTTCCCTTTATAAAGGCTGCGGGACCATCTCTTTTACTCAAGTGGCAGATCCCCGAATGGCTAAGGCTAAAGAGGGTGGGGAAAGAAAATATATTAGCTCCTAAGAAAATCCAAAGGCAGGGATGCCTGGGTGGCTCAGTCGGTTAAGCATCTGACTCTTGATTTTGGCTCAAGTCATGGTCTCAGGGTGGTGAGATTGAGCCCCGTGTTAGAATTAGCTCAAGAGTCTCTCTCTCCCTCTCCCCCAAATCTAATTAAAACAAACAAACAAACAAAACACCTAAAGGCAGTCAGTCTCCATCATGGCTAGACTGAGTCATGGCATCAGGGCTCAGTTTCATGGTCCCTCAATCCTTAGCTCCATTTCTTGGTGTTTGCTGCATTCTGAGTCAGGCTCTGGTGTGTCATTCCTATTACTTATTATTATCATCATGATCAGCTGTTCTCACCTTCGGCTTGAATATGATCAGCCAAGTGTCCTTAGATAATGTCTTGACCCATTGGATCCATGGTAGTGCTATCCTTTACAGTGAAACAACAATAGTAACGAAGCAACTGTTAAAATTTTTGTGAGCTTACCTTGTACCACGTACTCTGTTAGACACTTTACATGGATTATCTTTTTTTTTAAGTATTTATTTATTTATTTGACAGACAAAGATCACAAGTAGGCAGAGAAGCAGGCAGAGAGAGAGGAGGAAGCAGGCTCCCTGCTGAGAGGAGAGCCCGATGCGGGCCTCGATCCCAGGACTCTGGGATCATGACCTGAGTCAAAGGCAGAGGCTTTAACCCACTGAGCCACCCAGGCGCCCCTACATAGATTATCTTATGAAATTTTATAATCACCCTGTAAAGGAGGTTAATAATTATCCCAGGAAAGCCAGCTGACTGATTGCTGAATCAGAATTTGAAATTGGGTTTTCTGGCTCTAGAGTGTGGACTCCAAGCCTTTACAGTGCCTCTTGAAGTCCCTCTTAAGAACTAAGAAGAGGAGAGCAAAGCCATCAAATAGTGTGCCTGTATCTTACTTTTTCTGAACATCAATCTTAAAATATACACGGCAATCGTAGTAGGGGCAGAACTTTGGAAGTTATTCTCATAATTTTGTCAATCTCTGATCCTTATGGGTTGTTAGAGTTTTGGGAGCTCTTCGTACAGGACCTCTCTCCTTGACAATTCAGTATGTCTATATAAACCAGGAATGTCGGGCGGGACCCCAGTGTGGCCACTCTTCTTTCTATAAGCATTTCCTCCCTTTGTTTTTCTTTTCTTTCTCTCTCTCTTTTTTTAAAGATTTGTTTACTTTTATATGAGGTGGGGGGCAGAGGGAGAGGGAAGGAAGAGAACCCCAAGCAGACTACCTGCTGAGCACGGAGCCTGACAAGGGGCTTGATCCCACGGCCCTGAGATCATGATCTGAGCCAAAATCAAGGGCCAGACACTTAATGGACTGTGCCATCCAGTACCCGTAGTTAAGACCCGTAGTCTTAACTGAGGTGGTGGTTACACAAATCTAACATGTGATAAAATGGCATAAAAACAATCATTCACGAATAGTAGACTGATGCCAATTTCCTGGTTTTGATATTGTGCTATATTTAAATAATAGGTAACCATCAGAGGACCCTAGTGAAAGGTGCACAGAAAATCTGGTACTATCCTTGCTACTTCCTGTTGAATGAGTCTGTAAGTCTTATACCTGTCTGTAAGTATTTCAAAATAAAAAGTTAAAAAGAAAAAATTACATAGCTTAACTTATCCACTATCTTTGCAGCTGTGTATGGACAAGCACCGCCCAAAAGCCTGGGAGAGCAGACTGGGTGTCCCTGTTCCATTTCCTGGTCTGGGTCTATAAGGAGGCTTATCTCAGAGAATAAGCTTGGGAAACATGGCTTTCCTCGTAGTCCAGTCATGCTCAGTCCTGGGATCTCTTTCATGTCCCATGATAGGCAATTTTTAAAAAAAGATTTTATTTATTTATTTGTCAGAGAGTGAGCACAAGCAGGGGGAGCAGCAGGCAGAGGCAGAAGTAGGCTCCCCGCTGAGCAGGGAGCTCAATGCAGGGCTTGATCCCAAGACGCTGGGGTCATGAACTGAGCCGAAGGCAGACACCTAACCAACTGAGCCACCCAGAAGTCCCCATGATAGGCAATTTAGAACTAAAATCAGTTTAGCCCTCTGCTCTCTCTCTCAAATAAATAAATAAATATCTTAAAAAAAAAAAAAAGACACAGAATTATTCCATGACCACAAAGCTCTCCCTGGTGTTCTTTCTTTATGGTCACACCCACCTGCCCTTCACCCTCATCCCTAGCCAGGTGACCACTAATCTGTTCCCTGTCTCTATAATTTTGTACGTGACATAAATGGAATCACACATGACCTTTTAAGATTAGGTTTTTTTTTCAGGCCGTGTAATACTCTCAAACGCCATTCAGGCTATTACAATTTATTCATAGTTTCTGGGTATTCAGTTGTAATGGATCTACTTTTTCTTTCTTTTAAAGCATTCACCTCTTCTTAATTATTTTTTAAGTAGGCTCCACACCTAACATGGGGCTCGAACACATGACCCTGAGATTAAGAGTAACATGCTCTACCGACTAAACCAGCCGAGTGTCCCTAAAGCGTTCACCTGTTAAACTCACCTATTAAAACAACACTTTGATTGTTTCCAGTTTGGCAGTTACAAATAAAACTTCTGCAAGCATTTGTGAACATGTTTTTGTGTGGACGTAAGTTTTCTTTCTCTGGAATAGATGCCCCAAGCTGTGATTGCTACTAAGTGTAGGTTTCTTTTTTAAAGAAACTGGCAAGCTGTTTCCTGCAATGGCTGTACCACTTTGCATTCCCACCAGTGATGTCTGGGCGATCCATTTTCTCCCGCACCCTTGCCAGCAGTTAATACTATGTAATATTTTTCTGATTAATGGCTTTATCGAGCTATAATTCATCTCATATACTTCACCCACTGAAAGTGTACAAATCAGTGGTTTTTAGTATATTCACTGAGTTGTGCAAGCATCACTACAATAAATTTAGAACATTTTCGTCACCCCCAAGAGAAACCCTATGCCCAGTAGCCACCACACGCCATACCCTATCCCGTTAGCCTGGGAAACCGATGATCTACTTTTCTATAGATTTTCCTGTTCTGGATATTTCATATAAGTCAAATCATAAGATATGTGGTCCTTTGTGACTGACTGCTTTGACCTAGCATAATGTTTTCAAGATTCATCAGTGTTAGAGCACATATCCATAGGACTTCATTCCTTTTCATTACCAAATAATGTATAATATTTTTAAAGAAGTAAAAGTATGTTTCTTTCCATTATACAGACCATAAACTAAGAGATGGCAAAATGCTGTTACAGGGAGGTTTTGCCAGGCCAGCTTGGAGGTCCAGCTTGCAGTTAACCTAAGTGCAAATTAATGCTATTTTAAATATTTAGCAGTTCTCTGTAGAATGTGCTTTTTGTTTATTTAGCAACTGTTCTGAGTAGTGGAACCTGAGTAGCTCTCCTGAAAGCCTGTTGGGTTCTATCTAGAGAACCTATGCACAGGGGGGGTGAGTGTCAGCGACTCAGGCCAGGGACAGGTCAGCAGGCCACGGGCAGTGTTCAAGAGCTGGAACAGAGCTGTGCATCAGACAGATGGATTCCGGGATCTTTCTAGGCCCTTTGCTCTCCCCATTCAGTTTACAGATCATCTGATCCACAGGTCAGCGCTTATGGCCCAGGACAGAAACTTCTGCTGCTACTAGTCCCTCCCAAAGGATATTTACATATGCAAGTATCATCAGTATTGTGAGGAATAGGGAAGGACACCAGAAGAATGGGTGCTCCCCTGTCTCTGAGTGTGTAGGGTCTGGGCAGGAGGCTGAGGCCTGGTTCTGAATAACCCTAAATAGCCAAGTACAAGTTTGAACGGGCTGTGTGCCACTTTAAATATTAGGAAATATTTTACCCATCCAGAAAAGAACAAAGAACAGTGAAACAAATACCATGTTCTTAGCACCTCACTTTATTTAATTTTAACATTTTTTCCCTCTGTGCTTCATTATTTTTAAGCAAATAGAACTTCTCCTACTTCAGCAATAAAAAGGAAGGAACTACTGATACATGCAACAATTTATAGGAATCTCCAGGACATTATGCTGATTGAATAAAGTCAGTCCCCAGAGGTGACACACTGTAATGATTCCGCTCACATACATTCTTGAAATGACCAGATGATAGAGGTGAAGAACAGATTCCTGATGGCCAGGGGTTAAGGATGGTATGGAGCTGGAGGGAAGTGAGTGAAAAGGGAACATGAGGGATCCTTGTGATAGAAATGAGCTGCATCTTGCTTGTATCAGTGCCAGTATCCTGGCTGTGAGATTGTGTTAAGAGTTTTGCAAAATGTTATCATTGAGGAAATTGGGTAAAGGGTACATGGAACCAGTTTATTATTTATTATAACTGCATATGAATCTCTATCTCAAAATTAGAAGTGTAGCTCAAAACAAGATAGTTTCAGATCCCATTAAGTCTCTTTTGATATGCCCTCAATTCCATTTCTCTGCTTCCCTTTCCAGAGGTTGCTACCATCCTGGATTTACTGTTGAGGGGCGCCTGGGTGGCTCAGTGGGTTAAAGCCTCTGCCTTCGGCTCAGGTCATGATCCTAGAGTCCTGGGATCGAGCCTGCATCAGGCTCTCTGCTCCACGGGAAGCCTGCTTCCTCCTCTCTCTCTCTGCCTGCCTCTCTGCCTACTTGTGATCTCTGTCTGTCAAATAAATAAATAAAATCTGAATTTTCTGTTGATCATATTCACAAAATTTTTAATACATATGTATGATATATATTATATTATATATTATAATACATATTTTTATTTACAGTGTTGGTGAGGCTACCCATTAGGATATATGAATTTGTAGTTTGTTCATTTTCACTGTTGTTGAGAATTCCATGGTATGGATATATTGCAAGTTATTAACCCATTCTCCTGTTGATGGACATCTAGGTTGTTTCTAATTTCCTATCATTATCAGCAGTGCTGCAGTGAACATTCTTGTCTCCATTCCTTGTGTATAGGAGGAGAAGTTTCTTTTTTTCCTTTTTTTTTAAATGAGTTTATTTATTTAATTTGACAGAGAGATCGAAAGAGAGCACAAGCAGAGTGGCAGGCAGGGAAGAAAGAGAAGCAGGCTCACTGCTGAGCAAGGAGCCAGATGTGGGGGCTTTATCCCCGGACGCTGGAATCATGACCTGAGCGGAGCCTTCCGCTTAACAGACTGAGCCACCCAGGCGCCCCCAAGTGGACAAGTTTCTTAAAGACAGGTTATCTCCAAGAGTAGAACTGGCCTGATGGTGCAAGCATTTTTAACTTTTCTAGTTATAGCCACATTGCTCTTTGGAGTGGTTGCAACAATTTACATTACCATACCGGTACATGAGACTTCCCGGTCATCTACAGTCTCACCAACATTTTTATATTTTTCTAGTCTGATGGGAATGAAATGTTATCTCACTGTGATTTTTTTTTTAAGATTTTATTTATCTATTTGATAGAGATAGAGAAAGAGAGAGAGATCACAAGTAGGCAGAGAGGCAGGCAGAGAGAGAGAGCGGGAAGCAGGCTCCCTGCTGAGCAGAGAGCCTGATGCAGGGCTCTATCCCAGGACCCTGAGATCATGACCTGAGCCGAAGGCAGAGGCTTAACCCACTGAGCCACCCAGGCGCCCCTTATTTTTATTTTTAAAGATATATTTATTTGAGGGAGAGAGAGAGTGCATGAGCACAGGGGCAGAGAGAGGGGGAGTCTCAATAGTCCTCACACTGAGCTTGGAGCCTGACGCAGGGCTTGATCCTACGATCCTAAGGTCATGACCGGAGCCAAAACCAAGAGTCCACCCTTACCCCACTGAACCACTGAGGTGCCCCTATTGTGGTTTTACTTAATCACATTTGCCTAGTTATTAGTGAACCAAGCATCTTTTAATTTGTGTATTAGCCATTTAAACTTCTTCCTTTGTCAGTTACCTGTTCATACCTGTAACAGTCAGAGTTTAGTTGGCGAGAACACAGGTCATTCTGTTTTAACTCGAGTTGGAGCCTCAGCTAACTGCACCATGCAGGTGTCCCTCCATGTCTCTAAATAGCATAGCAGGTACTGTCGATTGAGCTTTTGGTTTATGTATTGTTCTTTGACTTTCTACCATGGAAGATTTAGTTGTTTTTTTACTCCCTCTCCACCACACATACACACTCCTCCCACGACCACATACTCCCAGTAGAGTTATACATCATATTGTTTAGGTCACTTGCATTATAGTGTGTATAAATTGCATTTATAACTGAACCAGGCAGTAATGTACAATTACTTTTATTTTTCCTGCACAACTTTTTAAATTTTTTTCATTTTATTTACTTATTTTTAAAGATTTTATTTATTTGAGAGAGAGAGTGAGTAAGTGAGAGAGAGCGTAGGAGAGTAGAAGGTCAGAGGGAGAAGAAGACTCCCTGCGGAGCTGGGAGCCCGATGCGGGACTCGATCCCAGGACTCCAGGATCATGACTTGAGCTGAAGGCAGTCTCTTAACCGACTGAGCCACCCAGGTGCCCCAGCACAACTTTTTTTTTTTTTGCTTTTAATTTTTTATTGTAAAATATGACAAACAGAAAAGTGAAGCTGAGTGAATTTTCACAAAACAAACCCCCATATAACCACCACCCGGGTCAAATAACGACCACCACCCTGGAAGCCCCCTCATGTCTTCTCCTATTATCAGTCTTCTTACCCCTTCCACAAGGGTAACTACTCCGGCACAACTTTTTTTAACAATTGTTTTGTTTGTTCGATGGTTTATCTCTTAGTTTTGTATGTATGATCTGTGTGATTATCCCTAAAGATGTACTGTATTCTTTATCGATTCAGTGAATCTATTCTCAGGACGTTCTAGCACCTTCTGAAATACCATAGACTGTTTGCCATCTGCCTGTAGCCAGGGGTCAGTCCTAGGATTTTCCTTCCCCATCTGGGGATTTCCTTGGCCCTTCTCACAGTACCTATGTCTTCCTCTTTCCTGTTTCTTTATTTTGGTGGAGGATATTTATTCTCCCATAGTTTTCTGAGAAGAGGAACATACAAGGATAAATTCTCTAGGCTTGCAAGGTTCTGCAGTTTCTCCTCATTGGATCTAGATATGGATTTTTAAAATACTTATCCTGTTAGAGACTTGTACTTCCTGGATCTAAGAATTTATATATTTTTTTAATAAATTCTGGAAAATTCTTACTCTTATCTCTTTGAATATTGCCTCTCCTTACTCTCTTTATTCTTGCCTTCTAGAATTCAGATTGATACATGAACCTTCTTATTTCAATATCCAGATTCCTTAAGCTCTCTTTCATGTTTTCCATGCTTTTCTCTCTCTTTAGCAGTCTGGATGATTTCTTCAGATCTCTGTGCCCTTTTGGTATTTCTCTTTTCTAGATGTCTATTTAATCTGCCTATTCAGTGTTTAATTTTGAAGGCTTAATGTTTAATTTCTGTAAGTTCTGTTTGGTGCTTTAAAAAATCAAAATTGCCCAGGTCTTTATTTTTTTATATTATGGGGTTCCCCCCCCCTTGCTTATTTTACAGTTTTTACCTGATACTTTGACCCTCTGGTGTTCTTGGGGTCTACTCCTGCTCATTACTGTGGAGATCTTGTAATTTTGGATTGCAAACTCATCTTCAGGACAGGGTTCACAGGTGGAGACATTTTATTTCTATGAGCACTCAGAGTATTCGTCCAGAACTGTTTTTGTCAGTTTCTCAGCTTTGGGTTACTTGGGCCACATGTGTAGTATCAATTTGAACCTAAAGCCCAGTGAGGGCAGGCCTGTTTTTATGAATTTTCAGAGGGGACTTTTTGTCTTCGTGTAGGACCCAAGCCAAGAGGACTTTATCTTCTATGTGAGTGAGGGACATTTTTTTTTTCGATCCACCATTTCACTGGAGTCTTTGGGTGTCCCAGTTCTGAGAAGAAGCTTGTCTCCTGTTCCTGCCTGAACACCTGTGCCCAAGTCCCTGGTTGCCTGAACTTGGCCATGCCCTTTTCCCTGCCCGTTCTTCTACTTGGGGCCCCAGCCATGTCCAATCAGCTGCTCCTGCTCTGCTTTCCAGTTCTCTCTGTTTGGGGGTCCTGCTATTTCCTTTCCTCTCTTACAAGCCCTGCCGGGCTGTGAGGAGGGAGTTTTATGCCGATCCAGCCTGTCTAGGATGTTTTGTAGCAGGGAGGGGTTTCAGGCCATGTTGTTCACAGTATTGCCATTTGTACCTTTAAGCCTAGAGATAAAGGGGTTGTGGGAGTGTCAGGGAGGGAAGGTCCATCTGGCTGGGAGGTTCAGGAGAGGGAAGGGAAGATGAATGTCCAAGGGTAGAGACATGGGAGGGGGCCCAGCAGGTGCAAAAGCACAGAGGCAGGAAATGACTGTGCAGGCCCGGAGGAAAGCACGTAGCTCTCTTTGGCTGGAGGATGGTCTGTGAAGGGGAAAATGAGCTTGGAGCCGGACCACAGAGCAGCAGGGAGCTGTTCAAACCCCACAGTGCAGAATGCCATGATCACAGCTTTGTTTCAGGAAGTGTAAGCTGGAAGCACCTCCAGGATGCGTGGGTGTGGGCGGCAGCCAGAGGAAGAGGGCTTTAGACTTGGAACAGTGCTCCTGGAGGCTATGGAAGAGCCCATGGGATGGACTGTGGGGCCCGAGGGGGGTAGTGGGGGTAGAGAGGAGGGAACCCCTGAGACAGAGGGTGGGAGAGACTGGGCTGAACCAAATAAAGAAATGTGGGTCAAGAGCTAGGGGAAAAATAGAAGAAAAGCTAGGCAAACACATTATCTGAATCCTGGAAAATGTCAGCAATTACGAGCCTTGTTCAGATTGCTCAGATACTGCCCACAAATGCTAATACACAGTTCATCTTTTGGTGTGCAAGCTAGAGATGTTTTTAGGCCACTTGATGAATAGTTGTCTTTGGATGAGACACAGTATGTTCCAGTAGAGCTCCCAGAAGTAAGTTGGGATGTGTTTGCCTTTCCTAGAACCTGCCGACATGGCTGAACATGGGACTGATGAGCCGTCCTCCAGGACAGGGAGTCCCGACAGAGAAGGCCGGGCCTCTGGGGACAGACTGTCGCTGCATCAGAGGCTGGCTGTCAGGGAGCTCATTGACACTGAGCTCTCCTACCTGCACCTCCTCCGGCTCTGTGCCTCTGACATCAGGAGCCGCCTACAGCAGGTACGGGGGCTGCACACAGCCTCCCTTAACAGGGGCAGACCTGGGTCCTGGCTTCTGAGACCCCACAGCTCTTCCAGGGGCAGGCCTGATGGAGGGGAAGGTGTCGTGGCCGGGAAGTCATCTGGATAGAAGGTGGGGTGCTTCCATTTACTGGGCATGCAGCCTTCAGCCAGGCCTTTCACACATCAGAGCCTCAGTGTATGCATCTGCTAAATGGAGAGAGGAGTAGTCACCCCAGAGAATTAAGTGAGCTAATGCATAAAATAACCCTTTATCAAATTTAGAACAGATTGCTTAAACTGACCTATATTCCAGTCATCTCATTTAGGAGATGGCAACAGGAAGAAGTTATCACGATGGTGGGTTTTACATCTTTTTTTTCCTCTTGATTTCAGAAATAATACAGGCTCTCTTTATAAAATATAAAGTATCCCTTAGCATGTAAGCATCATTAGGGCAATGTACCCCCAGTTCTGGACTCATAAATCAGAGACTTCCAATTAGTGTTTCTTGAATGAATGAAATACTCAAGTGGGAAATGTGGGAAGTGAAAGTTTTCTCATATTTTACTTTCCAGAAATTAGGATCTTTCTCTCTATGCATTAAGTAAACAATTACAGATTGTTACTTACTCCAACAAAAATAAGAGCATACTCTAGAAATCTTTCTGCAGTTAGCTCTTCGTACTTGATTGTGCATCCAGGAGACACACACACACACACACACACACACACACACACACACACAATCTCCTGTATACACCCATGCACATATATAGATGTCCTGCAGTAGAATTGCCAGTTCATAGTAGCTGGAGTTCAGAATAAATGTCAAGGTTATGGTGGTGGGTGCCAAGTATGTCAGAGCTGGAAGGACATCCAGCTTTCCACCCTAATCTGACAGATAGGGAAACTGAGGGAAGAAACATGATGGCTGCCAGCAGATCTAGGAGAAAACCCCAGTTCAGCTTTCATTCCATGCCGAGCCCTCCATCTCTTCCCCACTTCCTGTAGAGTAATGAAACACCTAATTGATAAGGTTTTTCAAAACCTTGCAAACATTCCACTGTGACAATATTCCTAAGAGTAATAGGACCCTGAAGGTGTGAATGTTCTGAACTGATGTCCAAAGTCTGCAAACAGTCCCTCTGCTCAACTCCCAGAGACTCCTATGGCTTTTTGTTCCTTCTAGCTGCCCCCGGGAGATCTGGATGTCCTGTTCTCAAATATCGATGATGTCATTGAGGTGAACAGCAGATTTCTTCATGATCTGCAAGAGACAACATCCAGGGAAGAGGAACAAGTGTACTTAATTGGTAAGCAAAAGACAAGGCAGTTGTTAGCCCTAGATTCCCATGGAATTGTCCTCAGCATGTGGGTATTCCTGAACTGTCTCCAGTTCCAGGGAAATGCAGCTCAATGGGAGTTTCTTTTGGGCATCTCTGAAATACAGCATGACAGAGCTGGTAGGACCCTCAAATAATATCCAGCCCAATCCCATCACTTTACAGAAGGCGAGACTGGGGCCCAGAGACAAGGAGGAACTAATTTGGTCAGTGACCTGGCTGAGCCATTAGTTATTTACTAAGCTTAGTTATATACTGAGTACTTGCCAGTTACTATGCTGTGTGCTGGGGTCACAGCATCAACAAGTGAGTCCAAGTTCCCATTCTTAAGGCTTGACAAGTTAGAGAGGCAGCAGATAAACAGACAAACAAGAGAATTTTAGAAAATAATTTAGAATTTGAAGAAAAGAAACAAATGCAATAACCCTTGGACACAATAGTAGTCCTCTTAGGAAGGGGGTATTTGAACTGAGATCTGAATATTAGGAAGGAGATGGCTATGGGATCTGGAGGGAGAGCAGAAAGAATGGCTGTGCAAAGGCCCTGAGGCAGGGATAAGCCTAGAATGTTTGAAGGACAGAGAGAAAGAAGCCTAGTATTACTCCAGGGAATTTTATGAGGGGAGTATGTTTGGAGATGAGATAGAAGAGGTGGAGAAGGACTGAATCATATAGGGCCTTCTAGGCCATAGTAAGGAGTTTGGATTTTATTCTGAATGTGATGAGAAACTATTAGACGGTTTTGAGCAGGAAAGCGATATGGTCCTATTTATCTTTTTGATGACCTCTTTGGCTGTTGCGGACAGTGGGTGTGAGGGAGTGGCAAGTATGGAAGCATGAGACCAGTGGGGGCCTCACTGTCACCCAGGTGAGAGATGGTGGGAGTGTCCTCACTCTGCAATGGTCAGGAGGACCCTTTGGAGCGTAAAGGAGGTGGGATGAGTGGGGATAAACCTCACACCTGTGTCCCACATTCTCTTCTCATCTGTTGCCCGAGCTCACACCACAGAACCCCAAGGTCAGGGGTTTTGAGTGGAGTCAGGCGGGGAAGGTGAAAGGGTACCAAGTAGAGAAGGGGGGCAGGGAGGGCACCCAGCACAGGGCCCACCCAAGTTCCCTGGCCTTTACATCACCAATCTACCCTTTCTGAGACATGAATGACAATGGAGATTAAAAATAACAAGTACACACATTTTTTAGAAAGCCCATTTTCTGAGTGCTTAGCACTGTTCCGGAGTCATGTATTAACTCATTTCATCCTCACAACAACCTGGAAAGGTAGACGCTGCTACCTCATTTTACAGTTGAGGACACGGAGGCACAGACTGGGGAAGTAACCGTTGAGGTCACGCAGCTAGTGGCAGAGCCAGGATTTGAACTCGGTAGTTGGTCTCCGGAGCCAGTGCTCTCTTAACTGTGGCACTGAGCAGCTTCCATGTAGTAGAGAATGGTAGCAAAGCCTGTGAATGTGTTTATTATTCCCTTGAGAATAGAGTTCCTTATTGAAACAGCAATGCGAATGAGTTACCATTTCCTATAAAAGACAGATGAACACAAAATGAAAGAACAAGATTTTTTTTAAGTAGCTGGGTAGATATTCTCAACATTTACCATTTTATCCTTATTTCTATTACAAATTACCATTTATTTGAGTGGGAATCAGTATAACCTCAGGCTGAGGACACGCTAGAGTCCAGGGACTCAGAATCAGGTTCTCCTGTTGCTGTGGTTTGAGGTTTGATGTGGTTCCTTGTGCGAGGGGCCTTGCTTGCCAGTCTCTGCCTTCCTGGTTGACCTGCAGCGAAGAGTCAGGATGTCACTTTGTTTTCCAAGCACACCTGGTGATCACTCTGCTCCCTGCCTTCCTGGTAGAGCTGCCAGATAAAATACAGGTCCCAATTAAATTTAAACTTCAGATAAACAATGAATAATTTTTTAAAAGATTGTATTTATTTATTTGAGAAAGAGAGAGAGAGAGAATGTGCACAAGCAGGGGGAGGGTCAAGCAGACTCCCCGCTGGGCGCGGAGCCTGATGCAGGGCTCCATCCCAGGACCCTGAGCCAAGGTCAGACACTTAACTGCCTGAGCCACCTGGGCACCCCATCAATGAATAATTTTTTAGTATCAGGATGTCCCATGCAACATTTGGAGCATACTTATACTAAAAATGTGTTCATTATTTAGCTGAAATTTAGTCCTGTATTTTTTCCCCTCTGATTTGGCAGTCCTATTTCCTATTTCCTTTACAGAGTCTACAGAAAATAGAAAACCCCTGCCCCTTGTGGTTAGCCGAAAAAAGGCACAGAGAATCCACATGGCTCTTCTCTTTGGTGCCCTATGTGCTGGGTCAAGACTGCCCTGGCTTCTGCCAGCTCTCTATTCCTGATCTTGCCAGCCCCCACGCCTTCCTGCCTACGGAAAGCCCTTCTCCCAATCCTGCAGCCACAGCATTTTAAAAGATTTTTAGATCTCAGACATAGCGTCTTTAACAGGCTTTTTTCCCCCAGATGACTTAGGTCCCCTGTCCTTTTCGAATGAGTCCATTACAACTCTGACATTCACAGGCGTCTCTGCCCCGGGTTATCTCACCAGAAGGTGCCCTGGTGTAGCTCAGTGCAGTCCAATAGAAATGTAATTCAAGCCACACACGTCATTGAAAATTTTTGAGTAGCTCCATTTGGAAAGTTAAAGAAGGAGATAAAGTTAATTTTAATATATTTGATTTATCCCAGTATGTCCAAACTCATATTTTAACATGTGACCAATATAAAAGTTATTCGTGAGACATTTTGCTTCTTTTTTTGTACTAAGTCTTTGAAATCCAGTGTCTTTTATACCGACAGCACATCGCAGTCAAGTTTCTCCATATTTCTAGTCCCCAAAGGCCACGTGTAGCCGGTGACCTCTGCCTCTGGGCCGTACGGGTCTAATGGTTTGGAGTCTGACGGGCAAGGCTCTGCTGCCCACCAGTTCCTGTGGGTCTCTGAGCCTCAGTTTCTGCCTCTTTGAAATGTGCCAGCCATGACGCTGAGTAATACGGACTAGTTCTTTCATTCTCACAATACTCTGACTAGTTGATCACTATTATTACTGTCTCCATCTTACTAAAGAAAAGCCTGAAGCTCAGAAAAGTTCAGTAATTTCCTCAAGGTCATACAGCTTGGCCAGGCAGAGTCAAGAGCCATAACCCTTGACCATCTTGACTCTCTTTCTTGTCGTTCTGATTCATCCCAGCTATAGGTATACTTTTTTTTTTTTTTTAGAAAGATTTTATTTATTTATGACAGAGAGAGACACAGTGAGAGAGGGAACACAAGCAGGGGAGTGGGAGAGGGAGAAGCAGACTCTCTATTGAGCAGGGAGCCGGATGTGAGGGCTCGATCCCAGGACCCGGGGATCATGACTGGAGCTAAAGGCAGACGCTTACCCACTGAGCCACCCAGACACCCGATAGGTATTCTTTTGATGCTGGGAGTAACTTTTCCACTGGAGTGATTTGTTTACAGTCTGTGGCCATAAGGCAAGACGAAAAGAAGTTAGGTCTTTACTTTTGCATTCCTGGTGTTCCTGCCCCTTTGGATAGCCGTACTTCCTGGGAGTTTGCCTTCCTCTACTGCTGGCCACGCTAAGCTATAGTTCCTTTGCCATCAGTCACATTAGTGCTGACTCGTTCCGGGTTAAGAAGAATGTGGGAACCGCCCTACATTTCAGGGCTGCCCCCAGGCTGTCTCTTAGCTGGGATGGTCTCTGCAGTTGGCTGATCTCCTGGCATGCACATTCTCCCTAGCTACAGTTTTGTGTCCTCTTCTCTCTGTTCTCCCTCCTTCTGGGGGCTTCTCCTGAGGCATTCTCTCTGAGGATCGGCTGGGCCAGAACTGGGAAGAGGACTGGTCCTGTGTGGCTGTCTGGGTGGCTGAAAGCTAGACCACGCCGGGCTAGGCACTCTCCCATGTGTCTGATGGGGTCTGGTCCAGGTCAGAGGCCCAGCCTGTAGCTTCAGCAGGTAGTGGGGTCTGCTGGGCTTCCTGTGGTCCACAGCCCCCGACTCCCGTTCTTGGCTAACACATTTCTCTTCACCCTTACCACTTCCCTGTGGATGGATGACCATAGGCTCTTGTGGATGGGTGAGGTAGTTTTCTAACTGCCATTCCTGTAACCACTTTTGACCCCTAGTATAGTCTCAACATAGTATAGATCTTTTTTTTTTTTTTTAATTAGTAGACTTTTTAGAGTGCTTTTAGGAATACAGACAAAATAAGTAGAACGTACAGGGAACTCTCATATGGTCCCACTCTCCGTAACTCATAGAAGTGGAATCACAGTATTTGTCCTCTCGTGTTTGGCTCTCACTTGGTATATTGTCTTCAAAGTTCTTTTTAAACTTTCTAAATCTTGGGCATCTGGGTGGCTCAGTGGGTTAAGCCTCTGCCTTCAGCTCTGTTCCTGGTCTCAGGGTCCTGGGATCAAGCCCCGTGTTGGGCTCTCTGCTTGGCTGGGAGCCTGCTTCTTCCTCTCTCTGCCTGCCTCTCTGCCTACTTGTGATCTCTCTCTCTCTCTGTCAAATAAATAAATAAAATCTTAAAAAAAACTTTCTAAATCTTAAAATAATTTTAGATTTACAGAAAAGTGGCAAAAATAGTACAGAGGTCCTAAACAACCCTCAAACTAGCTTTTTCTTATTTTAACATCTCAGATATCCATAGTATATTTTTGATACCAGAAATTAGCATTATTGCAAAGCTATTAACTCTACAGACCTTATTCTCATTTTGCCTGCTTTCCTACAGATGTCTTTTTTCTGGCCCAGGATCCAATCTAGGTTACCACAGTTCATTTTATTGACATGTTCTCTTGGCGTTCTTTAGTCTCTCTGTCTTTTGTGACCATACACTTCTGAAGAGTCTGAGCCAGGTTTGTAGTATATCTGTCACTTTGAAGTTTTCAGTTATTAAAATTAAAATGATATTATAGATTGTATAAAAGCTTAGGTATGTATAATCTATATTTTATAAATTATAAAAGTACATATTTATGAACATTTTAGGTATTTATAAAATTAAAATTATTTTTGGGACACCTGGGTGGCTCAGTTGGTTAAGCCACTGCCTTTGGTTCAGGCCATGATCCCAGGGTCCTGGGATTGAGTCCCACATCAGGCTCCTTGCTCAGCAGGGAACCTGCTTCTCTCTCTGCCTCTGCCTGCCACTCTGCCTGCTTGTGCGCTCTCTCTCTCACTCTCTCTCTCTCTCTCTCTGACAAATAAATAAAATCTTTTTAAAAAATTAAAATTATTTTTATTCTTAAATTGACATTATACATTTTTGGCAGTAATATCCTGGCCAATGTCCTGTCCTCCTTAGTGTGTCAGAACAGGGGCACTTGCTGTTCCCATATGTTATTACTTAGAATAATGTTAACTTTGATCACATGGTTAATAGAAGGTAATATCTGTTGTGTTTTTCCACTAGAAATATTATTCCACAATAAGTACTATAAGTAATATATATAATTTCCCCCTTGTTATTAATAAATAGCTTACGGAGAAAAACTTTGATAGTATCCAAATGTCCTATTTCATCTCAAACTTTCACCCATTAGTTGTTGTTTTTTTTAAGATTTTATTTATTTATTTGAGAGGGAGAGAATGAGAGAGAGCATGAGCAGGGGGAGAAGCAGAGGGAGAATTCTGCAGTTCACTGAGCAAGGAGCCCGATGCGGGACTGGACCCCAGGACCCTGGGATCATCACCTGAGCAGAAGGCAGACACTTAACCAACTGAGCCACCCAGGTGCCCCACCCATTAGTTTTAACATCCATCAGTGGTTCTTGCCTGCAAGAACTATTACTGGTGTTCTCGTGGTAATTTCTATTTTGCTTATCCCTTCGACATTTATTAATTGCAATTTTTCTATAAGCAAGAACTGCCCCTTCATGGGCATTCATTTGTTCAGTTATTTATTTATGACAGTATGGCCTCTTGAATGTTTACTTTATTCCGTGAGTCAGAATCCAGTACTATCGTTATTTATTTTCTTGTTCAGATTGTACCAGTGTTGGCCATTGAGAGCTCCTTCCAGTTGGCTCCCTTGTACAAGTGTCCTTGTAGCATGCCTCTGACAATTTTTGGGAACATCCTTATTTTCTGACACCACAAGGTGTTCCAGGCTCATCTTGTGTTTCCCTGCCCTGTCTTTGGAATCAACCATTTCTCCTAGGATCCCTGGTTCCTATTTGGGGAGAATAGTATTTAGACACCAAGCTCTAGGCTGTAGGTGTGCTCATTGCCCCTGGGATGTCAACTAATAGAGCTGGGAAATATATGTATATATACTAATGTATGCATATACACTACATTTCTTTCTATATCTATCTGTCTGTACTTATATATTGAAACCGTGAACTCATACTGATACCTACAATTCCAGTCCATCCAATCCATGCTCACCTCTCATCCCTGCTACCCTATCCCATTCCCTCATTCTTTCCACCCCAATCCATCCACCTGCTGCAGGTAACCAATCTCATAAATTTCTGATTTAAAAATATGGAGTGGGGGGCACCTGGGTGACTCAGTCCGTTAAGCATCTGCCTTCCACTCAGGTCATGATCCCACGGTCCTGGGATCAAGCCCCACGTCCTGACTCCCTGCTCAGCGCAGAGTCTGCTTCCTCTCTTTCTCTGCAGCTGCCCCTGCTTGTGTGCACGCTCTCTCTCTCTCTCAAATAAATCTTTAAAAAATAAATAAAAATAAAAAATAAAAATATTGAATGCTTCATAGATTTGCCTGTTATTCTTGTGTAGGGACCACACTCATCTTCTCCATATTGTTCCAACTTCCGTGTATGCGCTGCTGAAACCGAGCTCTAGAGTGGTCTTTTTAACACAGAAAGCAGATCATCCCTGCTCGAATCCCTGCCTCTATTAGAAAAAAACACAAACACTTTACTCCATCTTACCTACCTACTTGCGGCCCTGTGTGATCTGGCTGCAGCTGCTGGATTATTTTCTCTGCTTTGTGCCCTTGTTTACTCTGCTTCAGCTATTCTTGCCTTTTTGCTTTTGCCCATATGCCCAGTGCTCTCCTGCCTAAGGCTTGAAGCCCTCTGCATTTTCTTTCCGAAAGCCTGGAGTGCTGCTCCCACTCCACGTTCCCAGGGCCCGGGTGCTTCTGGTCTCTGATAAACATGCACGTCCTCCTGGAGGCCTTCCTTATGGAGATCTTCTACTGCTTTCTAACGCTTTGTTATGCTTCTTCGTATCATCGCATTGTGACACGTGTAACGTATTTACTTACTGCCTGTCTTCACCACGGGGACACAGGCTCCATGAGGCAGGGACTTTGTTTTGCTCGCGGGCGCAGAAGGGGGCATGACGTCTAATCCATAGATAAGCAGTTGGTAAATATTGTGGGAGTCAAGTTTGCATCAGATGTTTTTACACGCTGTGTTTGATTTAGTTCTAACAACAACAACAACAAAACACTTGGGGGTGAAGACTCTTATTCCAATCTGTGGGTGAGAAAATGGAGGGTCCAGGAGGTCAAGGGCTCACCCTAGGTCATGCCCCAGGGGAAGGGTTGGCTGGAGAGCTGTTCCTGGTCCTCTCTGACTGCAGAGCCCATGCAGGTGACAACCTGTGCTCTGCTTGAGCGTGTCTTTGTAGAATGGGGGTTTGAAGTTGTCCTTGGCACACACGTGATTGTAAAGGTGTGACACGAGTATGTTCTGGGACCTGTAAAGCACCTCACTAATAATATTACTGCTGTAATGATAGCTGTGCTTTAGTAAGACTCCCTGGATGCCAGCCTGAGCAGCGTTCTGTCACGTAATCCTTACAGCAGCCTTTTGAAAGCAAGATGGAAACTCAGGAAGAAGAGGTAATTTGCCTAAAGTGGCCCAACAGGTCAGGCCTGGCGGTCTCAGTCCCCAGTGGAGGGCTCAGCTCTCTAACTCACCACCTCCGTGTCCCAAGTGAGGGGACAGAGAGAAATGCCTTTAGAGGCCCCTGTTGCTTTTTCACCATCAGGCAACTTATTCCTGGAATTCCAAGAGGAGCTGGAGCGAGTCTACAGGGTCTACTGTGCCAGCTACGACCAGGCCTTGCTGCTAGTGGAGACCTACCGGAAGGAGCCGGAGCTGCAGCGAGAGATCCAGAGCGTCATCGAGGCCGTGGTGTGAGTAGCACGACTAGTGCATGTGCGCTCCTGCTGCCGTTGGCCCTGGGAGCGGGAGCCGTCCGGGTCTCACCCCTCCTCGGTACTGCCCATGCTGCTGTAGGGACACAATCCCCAACTCTCGGTGGCTTCGAGTAACAAAGGTTTATGCCTTCCTGATGCTCCACTGCGGGTCACCTGAGGCTCTTCTCTGGGCCATCCTCGCTTTGGGGCCCACGCTGACAGCAGCCGCTCTCTGGGTTATTGCCAGTAACTGCGGCAAAGGGCAAGGGAGCTCTGGAGGGCCTGATGCTGGTAATTAAGTGCTCCAGGCCAGGGGCGCCTGAGTGGCTCAGTGGGGGGATTAAGTGCTCCAGGCCAGAAATGATATGCATCCCTTTCTCATAATTCATGACCCAGACCTAATCCTGTGGCTTTGTCCACCTGCCAGGAAGCCAGGGTATGCCACCCTGCCTGGGGGTCCAGAGGTGGAAAAGCAGAAACATTTGGTGAACAGCACTCCTGTCTCCCACCGGAAGCACATGGTTCTGTAGGCAGCATGGCATGAGGTGGGTTTGGATCACCCCGGAAGGCCTCTCCACACACAGTTGAAATAGGATCCAAACTGCCCTGGGTGGCCTCACCACCCAGAGCTGGCACCAGTGGGTAGAAGCTCTAGATAGAAGTTTGGAGAGAGCAGGGATTCCTGGGTGGCTCTGTCAGTTAAGTGTCTGCCTTCGGCTCAGGTCATGATCCCACGGTCCTGGGATCGAGTCCCGTATCCGGCTCCCTGCTCAGTGGGGAGTCTGCTCCTCCCTCTGCCTGCTGCTCCCCCTGCCTGTGCTCTCTCTCACTCCCCTTTCTTTCTGACAAATAAATAAATAAAATATTAAAAAAAGAAACATGTAGAAAACAGATACTTTTTAAGTTAAAATTTTGAGTGGAGAACAGTTACATAGTTCAGAAGCTTTTTTTTAAATTAATGCCCCAGAAGCTTTAAAAAATCCAAATTTATGCAACACAAAAAATCCTGTCCTGTCCTGTCCAATTCTGTCCGTTCATCTACCTAAATACTACTCCCAGCCCTAAAGTCATGCTAACCACTTGTGAATTGCTTGTGGATCTTTGTAGAGCTCCTTTATGCATATAGAAGCAAATCAAATATATGCTGTCATTTCACTGCCTTTCTAAAGAAAGTTTGTATTTTCTCCTCTCACCATGTATCGTGGACACCTTCCTATTTCAGTGCACACATGTATGAGCCTTTGAACGGCGTGTTCTTCCACCACATGGCTGTTCCCCAGTTCATTTAACTGGTTTCTATTAATGGACATTAATTTGCTTCTTTTCTTTTGCTATTGCAGATAGCGTTCAGTGATTATTCGTGAGTGTATGTCATTTTACTCAGGTGCATATAGTTCTCTTTTTTTTTTAAAGATCTATTTTAGAGAGTATGTGCATGGGTGGGGGGATGGGTGGAGCAAGAGGGAGAGAGAGGATCTCACGCAGACTCTTCGCTGAGTGCGGAGCTCAATGCAGGGCTTGATCTCAGGACCCTGAAGCTGAGCCAAAACAAAAAATCAGACACAACTAACTGAGCCACCCAGGTTTCCCACAGGTGCAGTTGTTTCTGTAAGGTGAATGTCCAGAGGTGGACTTTCTAGGTCAAAGAAAGCATGTATGGATAATTTTGCTAAGATTGCAAACTTTCCTTCTATAAAGGCTATACTGTGAGCAAGGTGTGGGTGTCTGTTTCCTCATAGCCTCATCAGGGTGTGTCATTAAACTTTAGAGTAATGCCACTGAGAGAGGTGACAAATGGTGTCTCAGTGTAGTTTCATTTTGCATTTACTTCTCATGATTAAAATTGGTCATTTCTTTGTATATTTAAGATCATTTATATTTCCTTGTCTGGGATTGTCCTGCTTCTTTTCTGTTTCAAAAAGGCTTCTACCTTCCCTAGGACAAGCTCCCCAAATGGAGATAGATGAAGGTCATTTTCTGGAAATCAGAATAGTGCAGGAGGATGAGAGGCGGTTGTTATTATCTTACTTAGACATTCCCTTTACACCCAAGAAAAGGACTGTGCAGAGTTAGATCTTTGAAGATGATGTTATCTCCTGTGGAAGCTCCTGCTTCCTCCCCTGCTCCTCTCCCTTGCCTATCCCCCCAACCCCCTGAAGCCTCCTTTTCAATTACCCATGTCCTGGCCCCTCACTAACCCCCGAAAACTATATTCACTTCCCCCTTCGATTCATCCTTTCATGGGTCTTAGAAAGTTAGGTTTTAGGGTGCCTGGGTGGCTCAGTGGGTTAAGCCACTGCCTTTGGCTCGGGTCATGATCTCAGGGTCCTGGGATCGAGCCCCGCATTGGGCTCTTTGCTCAGGGAGAAGCCAGCTTCTCTCTCTCTCTCTCTGCCTGCTTCTCTGTCTACTTGTGATCTTTCTCTGTCAAATAAATAAATAAAATCTTTAAAAAAAAAAAAAAGAAACTTAGGTTTTTGTGAGGGTCACTAAATACATTTCAATAGGAGAGAGACAGATAACAAAAACAAGGGTGGCACATGTGGGGCATAAGGGAGCAGTGGAGACTGTGGCCAACCAGAGCCAACAGACCCCATGTAGAGAGCAGCTGCAGCCCTGTTAACATTCCCTGTGTAACAGAGCACCCAGAACAGAATGGCTTAAGACAGACACGTGTTTGATTCACTCTGCTGCTTGTTAGCAATATGGCTGGGCTCCATAAACAATTCTTCTAGCCCCGCCTGAGCACCTTCACATGCCCATGCTCACCTGCAGGTCAGCATGCTGATCTCAGCTGGGCTCTCTTGTATGTCTGAGACACCGAGCTGACTCAGCTCTGGCTATACAGTCTCCCATCACCTGGCAGGTGGCCCAGGTTTGTTCACATGGTGGTCACAGGGTTGAGACAGGGGGAGAGCGGGAGGGAAGGGAAAAGGGAGGTGGGGGGCAGGGGAGGGTAAGGCCTTAGGAGGTCTTGGCTGGGAATTGGTGTTGTGTGACAGACCAAAGGGGTGGAAAAATTGATACTACTTCTCAAGGGGAAGAGTTTCAGGGTCGTACTCAAAGTGGGTACAACAGCAGCCGCCACAACGAAGGGTGTGCATGCAGGGAGTAGACTAATCACAGCCCTACTTTACAAACCACCCACCTCAGTTGCCATATAGGACTGTGAGTCCACTGTGGCCAGACCCTTCAACTTCTCAAAAGAAGTCAGAAACTATGATAGAACATCTCCCAGGTGCCAAATACTAGCATCGAGCTCAGACAGGTTAGAAGCACCGCCGGGGGGCCCTGGTTGGCTCAGAGGCTGCGGTTTCTTATGCCTCCCACACTCCAGTCTTTCCCAGCCAGACCAGTCCAGGCTTTTCTCATGGGCTCCAGTGCCACGCTGCCCAGTGGTGGATCTGGCTCCACCCCAGCTCACCTTGGCAGAGCCATTTCATGTCTCCGAACCTGGTTTCTTTACATGTGAAGGAGGAGTAATAACTGTACCTCATGGGAGTTTGGACTCACTTGTACCCAAGTGACACTGTAAACCCCAGCTATTACCCTTGTCCCGACCGGGCAGGGTTTGTAGTTCTCTGAAACCACACTGTGGTTCTCAGTGCTAGTGGTTCCAATGCTCCTTTTTTTTTTTTCCTTTTTTAAGGAATTTATTTATTTGAGGGAGAGGGAGAGAGCACAAGCAGGGGGAGCAGCAGAGGGAGAAACAAGCTCCCTGCTGAGTAGGGAACCCAACGCAGGGCTCAATTCCAGGACCCCAGGATCATGACCTGAGCCGAAGACAGACATTTAACCAACTGTGCCCCCCAGGTGCCCCCCACTTTTTTTTAAGAGAGTGAGGTAGAGGTAGGGGAGAGGGGCAGAATGAGAGGGAGAGAGAAAATCCTAAGGAGGTTCCACACCCATCACAGATCCCAACACAGGACTCGATCTCATGACCCAGAGATCATGACCTGAGCCAAAATCAAGGGCCTGACATTCAACCAACTGAGCCACCCAGGTGCCCCTCAATGCTCCTTTTTTGTAAAAACTTTAAATTAATATCCTGACATATATTCTTGAAATAGATCGGCAGGTAGATAGATAGATAGAGAGATACCCTGCCTGTATACATAACTGGAAAGAAAAGATAATGGCTTAAAAGTAATAAAAAGAAGTAAAAGGAAAATAATGTCTAATAAAATAATATGTATTTCAGTTTGGAACTGCCTGGGCACCACTACCCTAGAAATCTAATGAAAGAATCAGATGCTGGCACCTACTTGTAATAAACAAGTTTGGATTCAAGGAAAGAAAAGTCAGAAGCCATTCCACATAAGAAGTATCGAGAAAGGAAAGAGCAGAGAAGGCACATGCTGTAGAATGACAAGTAGCAATGAGAGCAAATTTGACCTCCCTGTGTATGATAAGAAGAAGCAAATGACATAAATGACACAGGGATAACATTATGCTCTGGGGGCAGAGGAAGTGAAGAAGTAGGACGTATGATATTCTCGCAGATGATCTGGGTCTTATTTATGAAAGGTAGCATCATAAAAATTTCTAGTGCTTGCGGTGCTTGGGTGGCTCAGTTGTTAGGCGTCTGCCTTTGGCTCAGGTCCTGATCCCAGGATCCTGGGTTTGAGCCCCACATCAGGCTCCCTGCTCAGCAGGAAGCCTGCTGATCCCTCTTCCACTCCCCCTGCTTGTGTTCCCTCTCTCACTGTCTCTGTCAAATGGTCACAGTAGAAGGAGAGGGAGAACCAGGCTCTCAGCTCAGCAGGGAGCCTGGTTCTCCCTCTCCTTCTAATGTTCTCCCTGCCTGTGCTTATGCTGTCTTGCTCTCTCTGTCAAATAAATAAGTAAAATCTTAAAAAAAAAAAAAAAAAGACTTCTAGTGCTATGATCAGTGACTGGATGGAGTTGAATAGTCACAAGAACACCTCCGTTCTTGAACTTGGAGCACATTTTGAGGCATTCATGCAGCCTGTGCATGTTCAGAGGGCCTAGGAGACATGGCACCCTGCTCCACAGTGCAGGGCTGTCCTTGTAGATGGCCTGATGCCCTGGACCCTCCTGCTAAGTGCCTGGAGCAGCCCAGTGCCTGCAAGTTTCCACCATGCCCTCTATGAGAGCCCCTGGTCCAGTGTTGCCCCAGGAAGGCCATTCTTCCTGCCAGCATTGCTTTCCACCTCCTCTCTCTTGAGACAGTAGTCCTGGCTTTCTTGTGCGTATGATCATGGGACTGTTTCTGGAGCTTAGCCGACTAGAATCACCACACCAAGCAGTAAGGGGTTCTTTCTCATTCATCTAATCCAATTCTTTGTGATTCCAAAATGCATGCTTGTGCTCCCCTTTTATTTGGGTGGGTGAGCAGGCAGGCTCTTCAGTTTGTCCTGTCTCTTAATGCAGCTCCCACCTGAGGGCCAGGGGATCAAAGGCTTGTCCTTGCACTGGGCAGGAAGCTCTGCAGCTGGGGGTGGGGGGTAAAGCTGCCCTGCAGAGGCTGATCAGTCCAGCACAGAGCGCCCACTCTCAATATGACAGCCAAGGCAGTGTTTAGGGAAGGCAAATAATCTCTCTTTTCCTTTATTGACAGTCTTCCTTCATTTTATTTTTTAAAAATTTTAAAAACTTATTTGAGACATAAGCAGGGGGAAGGGGCAGAGAGAGAGGGAGAAGCAGACTCTCCACCAAGCAGGGAGCCGGACACGGGGTTCGATCCCAGGATCATGCCCTGAGCTGAAGGCAGAGGCTTAACTTTATGTGCCACCCAGGTGCCCTTCTTTTTTCATTTTAAATATAAAAGTAACGAATGCTTACTGAGAAAAAGGAATATTTAAACAAAACACGGGGAAATAAAGAGTAAAAGTCCTTTGTCCTTTGATCTCACGTTTCTCCATCCCTCCACCTGCTGGTTAACTTTTCCATCCAAACTTTCTTCTGTTCATTTATTATTTTTTTAAAAGATTTTATTTATTTATTTATTTATTTGACAGAGATCACAAGTAGGCAGAGAGAGAGGGGGAAGCAGGCTCCCTGCCGAACAGAGAGCCTGATGTAGGGCTCGATCCCAGGACCCTGAAATCATGACCCCAGCCGAAGGCAGAGGCTTAGTCCACTGAGCCACCCAGGTACCCCAGCATCTGACTCTTGATCTCAGCTCAGGTCTTGAACTCAGGGTCATGAGTTCTAGCCCCATGTTGGGCCTACTTTAAAAAAAATTTTTTTTTCCTCCAGATTACCTTAGAAAAGCTGTAATCATAAAAGGCTGCTATGATTCTGTCATGACCCCTTGCTAATTGTGGAGAAGAGCTGTGATCCTCTCTTTGAAGACCCCATGTACTCTTATTTGTGGACAGCTGTCCGCATGAGGCAGTTGGGCCCTTTCCCATGGAAAGTAAGCCCAGAGGACAGAGTTTTGCAAATATCTCGTGACTTTTCCATCTCCCCTGCCTGTGTTTGGCCAAATGCTAGGAAACCCATGGTGAGAGCAGATGGTCAGCATAGGCATGTCTTGACAGATATTCCTACCCCTGCCTCCCCCACAACCCCCCGCGGCGAATGAGGGAGCACCCACCTGCTCTGCCTGTTCTTAGCCTCAGGACTGATACTTCCTGGACATTTGGTCTGGAAATATTTCCTTAGGAGGAAGAGCAAGAGGCCTGGGTACCATGGAGAGGGGCTGGAGAATGGCTTTGAGCAGCATCTGTGAGTCCTCTTGGAGGAGGCGTGCTAGACACAGGTTTGAAACCCTCATAGGCTTCTTGAAAGGCAGGTCTGAGGGCTCCTGGTTATGATCAAGGAGGACTGTGGGAGCCTCTTCCCAGATACCACTGACAGGTATTTTTTCCTGCTAATCCCTGAAATCAGCAAGAAAGGGACTAGAAAAAGTCATCCAGCATCAAATAGTGCATCTGGAAGGGGTCTTGACACTACTCATTCATAGAATGTAATAAACATATACCACTACCTAAAACTAACCAGTGTTAACATTTTGCTGCTTTTTTTATGCTGAACTGTTTAAAGACAAATAATAGACATCATGACTGTTTACCATTAAATAAGTTTTTTTTTCCCTAAAAATTTAATTTGAAAGAGAGAGAGAGATTGTGAGAACAGGTGGGAGGAGGGACAGAAGGACAGGCAGACTCTCTGGAGAACCGGGAGCCTGACCCAGGACTCGCCATGACCCGATCTAAAGGCAGAGGCTTAACCCACTGAGCTACCCAGGCACCCCTACCCTTAAATACTTTAAATGCATCTCTATAAACACAAAGTTCCTGTGATTTTTTTTTCTTTGAACTTTCAACTTTTAAAGCCACAGAACCATTTTATTTCATGAAATGTCAAATGGGTGCCCAGCATACAGAGTTGAGCTTGGGACATAGCCAGGTGGACGTGTCATGCAGGCAGTTGACCGTGTGAGTCTAGAGCTCGGGACAGAAGCAGGAAAGCAGAGGTCTGGGTTGGGGCTGTGTTTAAAGCCATCAGACTAAATGAAGTCAGTAAGAGAGGGAGTGGAGGGGAGGGAAGGCCCGAGGGCACTCTGGCATTAGAGGGAGGCCAGCAGAGGAGGCCAAGAGAATGTTCCACGGAGCAGGGAAAGCAGGACCAAGGGCATCTCTGGGGCCAAAAGAAGAAAGTGTTTCAAGAGCAGGGACTAGTCGGCTGTGTCTGCTGCTGAGAGGCCAAGGAAGTGGAGGACCGAGAATTGACCGTTGCATTTAGTACAGATGGGAAACCAGGGCCCAGAAACGGGTACATTGAGAACTAGCAGTGCCTCTGTAGCATCTAGACCTCACGCATTATAGATGTGGAAACTGAGAACCACATAAGGAGGATGGCTTGCCTGAGATCACACAGTGAGTTAAAATGCAGAGCTGGGCCTAGAGCCCAGGGCTCCTGTTGCCCGAAACAGTGGGTTTCCCCTACCTAATGCCAGCCTTCTCCCTCAGGCCACAAGCTGGGCGCTCAGGCCTCAGTTTCTTACTGGTGATCCCTCTGCAGAGGATTACAAAGTACCCACTGCTGCTGCAGAAAATCCTGGAGAACACAGTCCCTGATGCCAATGCCTACCCTGTGCTTCAGAGGGCTGTCTCTGCCCTCCAGGACGTGAACACAAACATCAATGAGTACAAGAGGCGCAAGGAAGTGGGTAAGGACTTGGGGGATTTAGGGGTTATATCAGTGAGAATGCTTCCAGCTACAAAAATACTCATTTCAAACCATCTTCATTAATAAAGGAACTGTAGTGGCTCATGTAACCACAAGTACAGAGGTAATATGGACTTTAGGTAGGGTTTGATCAGGGTGCTGGCTCCATTTCCCTAAAATTCTCTCATCTCTGATCTTTACTGTATGTTACTTCGTCTTCAGGCTGGCCTCCCTCATAGTAGTAAATGGCTATTGCTGTTCCAAGACTCACATCTGACTCCACACCCTGCAGGATAAGACAGAGTCTTTCATCCCTTAGTCATAAATTAGATTGGAGTGTCACTCTGATAGGACCCATTTGGGTCCTGTGCTCACCCTAAACCAGTTACCATGGTTAGGGGAATGCCATGAGCTGATTAGCTTGGGCCTGGCTTGTGTATCATTCTTGGAACCAATCACTGTGGTCAGGAGTTTGAGATTATATGAACTGGCTTATCCCAGCTAGCACCCACCCCTTGAACCAAAGCAAGATTAGTCCCATGCAAACCACATTGCATATACCATGGAGGAGAAATTAACATGGAGGAGGCCAAGAGCTCTGTGTGTGTGTGTGTGTGTGTGTGTGTACACACATACCTTGGGAAGGCCAGCTAGTGCACGGGAAACTGTCTCTTAGGTTGTTAAAACAAAAAGGTTTGGGAAACGAGGCAGTGTCCCAGGTAGAGAGCAAACTCCACTGTACCATCTGGATGGTATGATAGTGATAATCCAGCTGCTATGACACGTCTTCCATTCCTTATCTGGTTTGATCCTTTCTGTTGCTCTTGGAGGCTGGCCCTGGTAGCCCCATCTCACGGTTGGGTCAAATGAAAGCTCTAATCGTTCCCTCCAGATGCCAGAGCTGGTGAGAGGCAGAGCCAGCTTTCAGACTCAGGCCCGGGGTAGAAAGCCCTGCACCGGGAATGGGGCTTCATGGTTCCCAGCCTGGCCTGGCTGACACGGGCCCAGGGGGCTCAGGCAACTCACCTTTCCCTTGAGTCCTCCTTTAGAAAGACCATTCAGACCCACTGTCTTCTTGATCCGCCAAGCAAGCACAGGAGGTGGCCGGTCTCCTTTACAAATGAGGAAGCAGGCCCAGCAAGGGGCGCCTTGCCCAAGTCAGGCTGCTCAGCCAGCCTCACACCTTGCAGCCAGCCTGGGGCTTGCCCTCTGTGCGCTGCTGTTGGAGTGGGCATGCCACTGGTGTTTGAGTAAAGGGCCCAAGTGGGTGCCTAGCCAGGTGTGTCCGGGATGCCTGCTCTGCTGGGTCAGCTCTGGTCCCCGTGCCTTCCCTCTCCTCTGTTGCTGTAGCCTCCAAGTACGCCAGGGTGGAGCAGCTGACCCTCCGGGAGCGGCTGGCCCGCCTCAACACGCACACCCTCTCCAAGAAGACCACTCGGCTGAGCCAGCTGCTGAAGCAGGAGGCCGGACTCGTGCCCAGGGTGAGCCCGGGCGGAGGAAGGGTAGCATCCCAGCCCTTCCAGAGGGGCAAGACGGTGCCATGGATGGGGCAGGTGGCTTAGACTCCTGTCAGAGGTGGCGGCTGAGGGGCTGCAGGGACCTCTCCGCGTGCGTTGCCGGAAGGGGCTGAGCTGGCACCCTCACGTGATTCCGAAGAGCCGGCTGGGGCTCTCTCCAGGGCACCCGGTGCTGTCCTTTTCCGAGCATCACTGTCTGCAGATAGGAGAGCTAACCTCTGGGCACGGGCAAGGGACCCGCTTGGAATAGCTCCCAGGAGTAGCTCAGGTTGCGGGGGGTACTTATTCTAGACCAGGCATTATTTGATCAACACAATGAAGTAGGTGTTTTTATTACCCCATTTGTAGCTGAAGAAAACAGGCTCAGGGAGGGTAACGCTTGCCCCAGGTCACACAGCCAGGGACCCAGGACTCCTGCGTTTGCGTATCTGATTCCGTGATCTGAGTACTAAACCACTAAGCAGCACTCACTGCCTCTAACCGTCCCTCTCAGCTTTGGGGCTGAAGGACCTGGCTCTGGTGGGCAGGGCTGTGGAGAGGGGGCCCCAGTGAGAGCTTGGGACGCGGATGGGCCCACGCCGTTCCCCCGACTCCTCCCTGCATGGATATTCTCAGCATTCACAGACCTCACTCTCCTCTCAGACGGAAGACAAGGAATTTGACGATTTAGAGGAGAGGTTCCACTGGGTGTCACTGTGTGTGACTGAGATGAAGAACAATGTGGCTGTTTACCTGGATAATCTGGAGGTGAGGATCGTGCCGGTTACGATGGCTGGGCTCGGCTGGGTCCCCGAGGCAGGACGCCCAGGGTCCATCCGACAAGCTGGCAAAGGCACCAGCCGCAGGAACCCAAATGGAAGAGGTCACTGGGTGGCTGGCCGCAGGTCAGAGGAAGGGCCACAGGCGAGTGCTCCCCAACCCACAGCCTCCAAGCCCATTGAGCTCTCGGGGGTGAGGTTCCCACTGAGCAGGGTTAAAATTCACTGGGTTTGGAGCCCTCTGGAGGGGCCCCACCAGTCTGGCACCTAGAGCAGGTGACACAGGTGCCTACAAAAGTAAGGCAGGTAATATTATCGCACGAAATGTGCATGTGTCCGAGGCTTAGTGTCTAATAGGCTGTTGACGAGACTTTTCAGTAGAGTTAAATGCATAATAATACTTAGAATTTGACCGTATGGATGAACAAAGCCTAAAGGGGCAGCAGTTACTTGACTTGGAGAAGCCGTTGCTGTTTTGGAATGTGGACCCGGCGGTAGCCAGTTCTGGTTTTAGGGGGAAAAAAACTTTCGGATGATATCTCATGATGTGTCCACGTGAGCAACAAATTTAATGAAAACTTAAGTGCTCTGTAGGCCCAAGAAAATGTATTTCTACAGGCTGAATTCAGCCCACAGGAACACCAGTTTGCATGCCAACAGGCACGTTATTTTCCTTGTCCCAAAACTCTCCTTCACTGTTGTCATCGACGCTGACTCATTCCATCCACTCCGTCCCTTTGTGGTTTTGTCCTCAGTCATGGCCATTTGCACAAAGCGGCTTGGTCAGAGAATAATGGGCTCTTTGGATAATGGGATTTGGGGTGTCCTTTCGGGAAGTGTGGGAAGCGAGGGAGGTCATAGTTGCAGGCCCCTCTGTGTGGGGCAGATCCCCCTGCCTGTTCCCGCTCCATCCTGGGCCCCCTGGGCAGAAGGCAGCAGGAGCCCGTCGCAGTGCAGGGCGATGGGAGGGGACAGCTCCCAGAAAGGATGGAGAAGCAGGGTCACATGGGAGACCCGTCCAGCTTTGCCGGGTAGGACAGATATTTGGAAGCATTAGGCTGTGTTCCCCCAGTGGCAGGCTTACATGACATAGAGTCCCCCAGCAAGCTCAGGACCTCTCCTTTAATCCCCTGAGTGAGGGAAAAGCTGCTTTGGCTGGTGTGTCTTTAACACTGGCGAAGTGCGTCTCGGGCCAGGAGCCTTCTGCCGGCGGGGCTGTCCAGACAGAACTTAATGACGTTGTTTGCTTTTACAGCAGTTACTCTTACATGCCTGTTTGTGGCAGTTACTGCTGGTTTTCCCGTTATGGTAGTGTCATAAGGTGATTGAAAAAAAAATACACCGATATGGAAAGGAACGGTTAGTTGATTTCAAGTATCCATCGAATATGTGGAATGTGGACGTGGTGGTGAAATCAGAGGTGCCATGCGGACACACAAGGTCGGGGCAGCGCTGGATTAGGGAGAAAGGGCTGGTTCTGTCCCAGGAAGATTCACTAATCACCCGAGCTGTGCAAGGATGGAGTAGGCTGTGTGCTTCCCTGTCACAGTGGGTGTGTGGAGGGCCGGACCGCCTCTCCAGGGGTAGGGCGGGGGTGGGGAGTGCAGGCATGGGATGGCAACGATAGGTCCTCATTGGTTGTTTCTCGTCTTCTCCGGGTCCAGACTTTCCTCCGCTTCCGGCCCCAGGAATATGACCTGGACATCGCTGGGGGGCCCGTGCCGGAGTACTGCAGCCTCATGCGAGAGCTCCAGCTCCAGGCCTTCCCACGCTTCGTGAGTCCAGCTTCTCCTTTCCCCTTCCTTTGTGAGGCAGGTCGTAGAGCCTAGTGAGAATAGTATTTAGGGGCCTCCTGGCTGGCTCGGTCAGTAGAGCATGCAACTCTTGATCTCAGGGTTGTGAGTTCAAGCCCCCAAATGGGTGCAGAGATGACTTAAAGCCAGGCCCTTTATACGATTGTTGCATCCATAACCATTCAGAACAGTAAGCAGGGCGGAAATTATTATTATTAATGCATTTTACCGATAAAAATAGCCTCAGCTAATGATTGCTGTGCCTTACTATCCGCCAGGCAGATAAGCTGCTCAACGCTTTATAGTCTCCATTAATCCTCACAACACGGCTTACAGGGTAGATGCTGCTAAGAGCATCACTCTGCAGGGGAGAGCTGGAGGCTCAGGGAGGGTGACTTCCCAGCTTATTCACATGGTCAGTGTCAAGATGGGATCTGAGCCCCAAAGACTGTGTTTGTGGTCACCCCTCTCTACAAAAGCTCCTAAGATCTGTGCACAGATGTTAGGAAGGGCCAGGCCCTCTGCTAAGCTCATACATGCACTGTCCCCATTGTTCAGATGGGCACACTGAGGCCCAGAAACGTTAGATAACATGCAAGAGGTCACTGCGAGTTGGCGGGGGTGGGACTACCGCCGGGTCCTACCTCCCTCCAAAACCCCTTCTCCCCAGTGCCTACCCTCTGCCACTCCCTTTCCCAGCCCCAAGCTCCCCTGTCCCCACAGAAGCAGCGGCTGGAAGTCCTGGTGTGGCAGCCATTGTGCACCCTGGCCAAAGCCCTGGCCGGCCCTCAGAACCTGGTCAGGAAGCGTCTGGACAAACTCCTGGACTTCGAGAGGGTGGAAGAGAAGCTGTTGGAGGCGGGCAGCGTGACGTACGAGGAGCAGGAGGCCCGGCACACGTACCAGGCCCTCAACTCCCTGCTTGTGGCTGAGCTCCCGCAGCTGAACCAGCTGGCCATGCGCTGGCTGGGCCAGATCCTGTGCACGTTCGTGGGCCTCCAGAGGGACCTCGCACAGCAGGTGCTGCAGAGGGCAGAGGGCAGCTTGGCCCAGGTAAGGCCTCTGGGACTGGGTCGCCTCTGCTGAGTGGCCAGGGCCTCATAGCCCTACAGCCAGCGGTTCAAGGGGGCTGGCATGGAAGGAGATTAGGCCGTCGATGCTTAGCAGGTGGCCACGGGGACCTCCTGGACCTCTCTTATGTCAGTTACCCATTACTGGAATCCGATCTTGTAAACCAGAATAGAACTGGGACTCCAGGTGATTCCTGGGCTCTGGGATTCAGAAGCAGAGGAGGCTCTGCTGGGAAAATAGCACACCTTGGGGCCCGTCCTTGGAATATATTAGAAGTCGGTGACAGAGGCCAGGCCCTTCCCCGCAGTCAGGAGTCTGTGTCTCTGGTTGGCGTTTCCACTGCTGTGACTACTTCGAGCAGCTGCGTCCTTGTGAGCACGTGGTGTGTCCCTTCCATGCGTTATCCCAGCTTATCCTCACACTGACCGTAGAGAGTAGGTACCATCATCATCCGGGTTCCAAAAGGAAGCCGAGGCACACAGGGGTTAGGCAGCATGCCCGAGGCCACACAGCCGATAGCAAGAGTTCACCCTGGCGCTCAACTCCGAAGCCTGGGCTCTGAACACTGCTTGGCACCCTAGTAGAAAAGTTGTCTGCTGAAAGCATAAATAGATCACAAAGAAGTTTGGACAAACTTCCAAGGACAGACTTTGAATTCAGAGCTTTGAGGACCAGGGCTGTTGCAGGGAAGAAAACCGAGCTGCTTTCGGGTATGTCTCTGATGTCAGCGTCAGAGCTGAGGGGATGTGGGCCTGGCCCCCAGGACGGTCCAGCACTCCTCATAGCACACACTGTCTCCTGGGCTTCATGGTCCGTGGCTCAGCTGCCCCCTTGCACTGTGTTGCATGAAACTTCCTCTGAAAGGCGCATGCCCCCCAGCTGCTTGTCCCAGTCCACCCTGTGGTCCCACTTCCTGCACACCACTTCTGAGTGTGACCATGTCCCTTCGCACAGACCCCTTGCTTGGCCAGAAATGCCCCCAGCCCAGGGCCCCCTATGCCTTTCACAGTGCCTGGTGCATGGTAGGAACTCCCCAAATATGTGACAGAAGAATGAATCTTTCCATGAGGCTCTCAAAGTCCCCTCTTGCAGCTGGGAGAGCCCATCTCCCCATCGCAAATACTCCAACAGCCCTTAGGGTGACCTATGCTAAGCGCTTCGCAGAGCCTGCCTTCAGCTGGGGCACTGATGAAGCTGTCTCTCCTCATTGAGGAGGGCTGGGACGATAGGCTCTTGTTCTTTTGGGCCTTCAAAGCATTTAGTACAGAGTTCTGTCTTAGACATGCTTTTTGAATTTAATTAAGGCTGAACCATCTGCCAAAAGAAGCATTTCTCTTTCCCAAAGCCAGAGGGTCAGTGTGATTAGATGAGCGTCATTCTCTTCCCACCCTCCAGTTCTGTCTGCAGGGCTGCCAGGCCTCTTGTGTTTAGACTAGGATGTGCGGGTTTGGGCCTGTCTTTTTGAATGTTCGGACCTGTCAGTGGCTGGTGCCAGCTTCCTTGTCTGTGTCCCATGGCCCATCGCCCTGGACCAGTCCCGTGGAGCCCGGGAAAGGCCTACACGGTAGAACCTCAATCTGTCTGTATCCTGGGGGCAGGGAAAAGGCTCTAAGTCAGACCCAAGAGCAGTGAGCTTGGTGACAAGCAGAGAGGGCATGTCTCCGTTAGCTGTGGATCTTACTCGTTCCTTGGTTGTTGGTAAGAATACAGGAGATGGCTAGCTGGGCCAAGGTCTCAGGATGGAGCATTACTCAGAACTCCTTGGGTTCCAAACCAGCTGAGGCATAAAGAAGGATGTCCTGACTTGCATAACTGGGAGACCTAGGAGGCGATTGAACCCACGGCAGGTGCATTCAGCACAAACAATGTCAGGGCTCTGACTTTCTCTCCATCTCCTTGCTCTGTTTCCCTGTCTGAGTGGGCTTCATTCTCAGGCCAACCTTTTTCTGCATGGTGGGAGAGACAGCTTTTACATCTCAGCATCTAAAAGAGAAGTTTTCCTCTCGTTCTCAGCCTTCATATTCTAAATGTGATGGGAGGATTCTGCCTGGCCTTGCTTGGGTTCGTTGTCTAGTCCGTGGGCTGCTCATAGCAGATGGGAGAAGGGAGGCTGTGCCTGCCAGCCCCATGGCCACAGCTCCATGGTGGGCAATATTCCTAGATTCCCACAGAAGGACGCTTTCTTGAAGGACACTGAGTGGGGCAGTCAGCAGACACACACGACAGCCGATGAAGACATTAAAATCCCTCTTCACACACCTGGGGCTGGAATGTAGACTACCAGAATCTTTCTGTCCCCTTCCTCCCAGAGAATGCTCTGATGGCAGTGTTTGTCCCACAGCTGCCCCACTACCACCTCTCTGAGCCAGCCTTCCGGAAGCTGGTGGAGGACACCCTGGGCCAGAATGGTCACCAGCTTCGCTCCTTTCAAGAGAACTTTGAGAAAGTGCTGCCACCTCCCACCGTACAAGTAAGTGTCCCTCCTTGCCCTGCAGACTGTCCAGTCCTTTACCTGCCAGTGGGGGAAGGCCCGATCCCGTTTCCTTTTCTTAACCCAGGTTTCCTGTACCCTTCCCCTCTCTTCTTTCTGTCTGTGAGCCAGAGGAGGTGATAGGATTCACACCACCTACACACATGCTCCTCGTGGCCAATAAACATCAGAGAAGAACAGTGGAATATTAAGTGCAATTAGACATAATAACAGACAAATGACAGCAGCCTCCCCAAACCTGGAATTTCACATTTTTAAAAAAAACCTTACTCTGTTTCCTTACCATCCCACTGAACCAGCTTCAGATATCAGCATTCAGGGTGAATAAAAAGTGGGAATAATAAATCATTTACGTTTTCATTTTGCTATGGCATTTTCAATTGCAAAACACAGCATTTCAGCTGCATTATGGTTTATAGACTTTGGCTGGCCAGATGCTTTTCTTGGGTAAAGTAATTTTCTCTAAAATAGAAGGAAAGGGTATGTTTCCGGTGCACTTGAAGGATGTATGCAGGTAGCATACATCGGAAGTGGAGCTGAAGTAGCCGAAGGGAGAACGGGGCCCCACAGGGGACAGACCTGGACGAGAGGCTCCTGAAGCTGTGTGTTCAGTCCCATGTGAAATGTGAAGTCAAGAGTGGGGAGATAGGGCCAGGATTCCCTGGAAGGGAGGAAGGGGCCCCAGAGACCCAGAGAGACAAGTAAAGGAGCGCATCCCACAAGGGCTGGCCCGTAGAGGTGGCCTGCGCACCTGACTGGGATGCAGAGAAGGCCAAAGGCCATCAGGGATGCAGGCCCTCTAGGAGGAGAGCGGACTCTTCCTTGGGCCACAGCCGTGCCCCTCTCCTTCCCCACACCAAGGCTGTCCCAGCCAGAGGTCCCACGGAGGTTGGGGTGGCATGGGCCCCACAGTGTGGGGGGAGGACAGGTACAGAAAGTAAAGAGCAGAGCAGCCACTCAGATGAGTCATGGGAAACTCCTCCCTCTCTCTACTTGAGATAATAATATTTTTCTTATTAGAAAAGCGTTCCATGCTGATTGTAGGAAAAAAGAGAAAACACAGAAAAACAAGAGAAAGGAATGGAAACATCATGATCCCAATGTGTGTTGCAAACTGGCAGGAAGAGAGGAGATGCCCCCTCTTTTCCACCTTTGTTCCCACCCAGCCCCCCATACCCCTACGCATTCCTGACTTCTTTGGCTCGGGGTTCAGAACCACAGAAGTGAGGTGGTCGCCCAGGACAGAAGCAGTCCTCGTGATATTCTCCCACGTGTCCCCTTGGTCCCTCCAGGGAATGAGGCTCTTCTCTGCCCGGGGCCTCTCGGACTTGAGAAAGAAGGCAAACGTTTCTACACGGCTAGCTTTTACACTCAGGGTAACACCTCCACTCTGGGAAAAAAAAAGCTCCCCTGTCTCCACATCCACCTAAGGGCCTGTTTAGAAACATCAAGTTCTGCTAGTTCTTGAGCCTGACTAGTGAACCCACTGGAGTAGGGGTGATGGCAGAATGGCAGAGTCTGTGCCCAAACGTCCCTGAAGGGCACTTCTGTTTGCTTTCCCTACACCAAGCACCTCCTCCCCCCAGAAATTACCACATAGAATATGACCGCTGTATATATACACACACATATATAGTCAGAGAATCTATAGTAAATCTGTATTCAATGTTTTTAGTTTCTTCTTTGTTTTGCAAAAAGGGGACCGTCACCCCTGAGTCTTTTCTTGGTGATACTTTTGCTGGAAGAAATGAACAAGAAATCAAAGGCAGTGCCAGGAGATTTTTGGATGCCTGGAAAGCACCCCTGAGTCATTCTTCCCAGCTAGCTGGCCATTTCCATCAGGGCAGAACTGTCTTCTGCGTTTCTGTTACCCCATTCAGAAGGCTTACTGTGCCTTGTAAACAGCAGGTGCTCGATAAATACTTGTGGAATAGAAGATAGCACTCATTTTCCGTCACACGTGAGGGAGGGTCTGCACGCGTCACCCCGTGCCGGCTGTCAGAGCAGCTGCATGAGTCAGGCCTGGTGCCCGTGTGAAGCTCACGGTCTTGCTCATTCAGGCTGGAAGACCTATGCCAGGCTTTTTCCTGTGGGGTTATTTAGCTTGATGCCATGGCCAGAATTTAGGGCCCCATCCTAGAGTTCTGTAACTGAGAACTTCTGGAAGCTGAATTAGAATTTTAGAAAATTCCAGAAGTTTAGACCTAGGAGGGATTTTTTTAGAGGTTAAATTGAGGGTTTTTTTTGAGATCCCTTCGGAGCCCAAGAGTGTGTGTCCTTCCTCTAATCTGTTAGTGAGGCGACTATTGCCCATTGGCAGCAGAGGAGGCATCGGCGCAGGGCTCCTGGCTGTCAGCATGTGGGCAGCCAGCTTTGACACACCAACTCAGGCACCTGTGTCTCTCTTTGTCCCTCCCCCACCCCCAGCCACTCCTTCCAGGGGCTGAACGCCAGGTGCAGGTTCTCCTGAGCAGGTACGGCCCAGAAAAGCTGTACCAGGTGACAAGCAATGTCAGCGGAGCTGGGACTCTGGACCTGACGCTGCTTCGGGGCCAGGTTGTGGCTCTCCTTCAAAACAAGGACACCAAAGGCAACAGCAGCCGCTGGCTGGTGGACACCGGGGGTAAGTGGGGCTTCAGGGGCTCTTCCGCTCCCTCTGGGAAGCCCCCCAACAGGAACCAGTGGGGAGATCCGGCTGTGGGCAGGGGTCTGGCTGTGCAGATTCACAGTGGGAATTGATCCAGGTGAAAACTCAGGGCTTGGGGCTCAGCCAGCTTAGCTTGGCCCATGGCATGCCACAGAGAGGAAGTGAGTCTTACGTTGCTACATCTGTTATGAAGCACCTATTATGTGCCTTGTGGACCTCACAGACTTTTGGGGTAGACAGAGATGTGCAGAGAGAGCTCCAGCATCTCCCTCAAAGATGTAGATATGCAGAGGAGGCACGCTTGGATCCCAGCTAAAGGGAGGACATCTGGCATCCAGAACAAGGGACGTGTGGTCCTGCCTGTCCCCCGTGCACTGGTCCCAGCCTTGGATTGCTGCTCAGGTCTGGGTGCACCAGTGTAACTGGGAAGGAGGCAAGTGGCACCTTGAAACCAAGAGGAGATGGCCCAGCAGTGTCTTCCAGAAAGGGGCCTGTGACCCACAAGATGAGGGTCACACAGGCTCACTGGGAAGGGATCCACAGACAGTTTTTCCCCTTCAGAAAGTGTATTGTAATTGTCACTGAAATATTTCTCTGCGTATGAGAAAAACGATAGCCGGTTCATAAACCCGTAATTTTATTCATATTACTGGTAGAACAAGTCTAAGTTTTTAAAAATGAGTCTATCAAAAAATTAAGTGTGTGACTCTTGATCTCAGCTCAGGTCTTGATCTCAGGGTCGTGAGTTCAAGCCCATGTTAGGCTTCACACTGGGCACAGAGCCTACTTTAGAAAAAAAATTTAAGAAAATGGTACAAATCCAGCAGAAACTGTGAAAGGGCAGTCTCATGACTCAAGTTGACAAACAGCTGAATTGGATTCAAGCCGGCCACTGGGGTCAAGGGGACTGAGTTTGGATCCCAAGTCAGCCACTTTACTAACTGCGTGATCTCAGAGAAGTTAGCAGAGCCTCTCTGAGCTCCGCTGGCCCAGCCGTTAGATGGAGACAACAGTACTGACCTGGAGGCTTGGCGTGAAGACTGGACAGTCAAATGCCAGTCCCACCACCCAGCAAGCTCTCAGGCAGTGCTGGCTGTGCACGGTGGTAGGGAGCAGAACAGCACTGGAGCAGGAACTGGGGGGCACTCAGCGAAGAGAAAGGCAGTTTCTGCCTCCTGGAAAAGGCTGTGCTGAGTGAGGAAGCAGCCCCACTCTAGGTCTCCGCTTGAGGGGAAGGGGACCAGTGGGCCCAGCACCAGGAAAGCAGTATTCATACCAGCCCGAGGGAGAACGTCTTATCCCTGTCAAAGCTGTTCAAAGCAGAGTGGGTTGCCTTGGTAGGGAATGAGCTCCCTGTCACTGGGGGTGTGCAAGTAGAAGCTGGAAACAGTGAGTGTGGGCGGGTTTGGAATGGGTCTGTGAGGTTCCTAGATGACCTTTTCAGGTCCTCTTTCATGTTGGGAAATTGTGCTGGAGGCATTCACATCCATGAATGGTGCTGACTTCCTCTACCACTAAAAGGGATGGGAAGTGCGGTCTGCAGCCAGATAACATTGTGCGTGTCCTGTAGGACATCGAGGGTATGCACCAGCTGGGAAACTGGAGCTGTACCATGTCATCTCCGGTCAGGAGGAAATCAAAGGGCAGGAGGGGCCTCACCAGGACTCCCGTCACCTGGCACCAGAGCCCATCCCAGCCCCTGTCCCCTCTCTCCCAACGGTGACCCAGGTGAGTCTGGGAGAGGGGTGGGGTTTGCCCTCCCATAGCCACCTGGAGTGGGGCTTTGATCTTCTTCCTTTTGGAAGAGGCTACCGTCCCTTGAGGCCAGGGTCTTGGTCAGTGGCCACACTGGTGTCCTGGTCAGGACTGGACCTGGAAAAAGGAGGATTTCATCCCTGCCACATAAACAACCCCTTGCTCCCTATCAGGGGGATGAGTGGAATTCATTCATTCATTCATTCATTCATTCACTATTTGCCAGGCATTGTGCTAGATAAGAGATGTAATCATGAGCAAAAGTAAATCTTGGTCCTTGCCTTCCTCAGATTTATAACCTGTGGGTGGGGAAAACAGCAATTAATAAAATAATCATGGGAATCATTGTAAAGTTAGAGCAGTGATAAGTGCCGGAGCCTAGGTCTAGTGGGAGAGGTGCAGGAAAGGCTTTTCTAAGAAGAATGATGCTTTTTCTCAGATTTGAAGGGTGAGCAGGGATTAACTGGATAAAGGGAGTGTGCCGGGGTTTGGATGGGAAGAGCTCCCCAGAAAGTGTGCATAGTGAAGGCAGAGGCCCAGCGTGTTTCTGTGTGTGCACGTGCACATGTGCGTGTCTGTGTGTGGACAAAGGAGGGACACATGGTGGGGAGGAGAAGGTAGGGGTGAGGTGCTGCTAGAGAGGTCGGCAGGGCCAGCGGGGCCTTGTGGCCTTGGCGAGGGTGTCCGCCTCGGCTTCAGAACAGTGGGGAACCCAGATGCGTGTTCACAGTGGCATTAGTCGTAACTGCCAGAAAGTAGAAACAAGACAATTGTCCATCAGCAGACAAGTGGGGGTAAGTGAGATGCAGCATAGCCACACAATGGAGTATTACTCAGCCGTGAAAAAGAAGGAAGGGCCAGTACGTGCCATCACATGCAGCTCTGTGCAGAAGGCCTCGTGCTGTATGACTTTATATGAAACGTCCAAACCAGGCAAATGGCTGGAGACGGGAAGTGTGACGGTGGTTGGCCTGGACCGGGGTTGGGGGCAGTTGGGAAGGGACTGCTATCTCGAATGGGGGTTCTTTTTGAGGGGATGGAAATGTTCTGGAATTAGAAACGCTGATTGCACGGCCTTTGAACCTATTAAAAACTACTGAATTGTACACTGTTAGAGGATGACTGCTACAGTATTTGAATTCTACCTCAAAACCAAAAAAGCGATGGGAAGCAATTAAAGGGTTTGGCTTTGCTGGGACGGAGTCGTCGAGGGAGGAGAAGCTCTGTGGGTTCGCTGTGAGGGCCGGAGGATCTAGGAAGGGCAGGCCAGGCATACGTGCGCCTCAGTAGACAGCAGCCTCACTCCCCGGTAGAAGAGAGCTTCACCTGTGACAGGTGGGCAGTAGAAAGGGCAGGAGCAGTGACAGGGAGCAGTGGTGGGAAACCAGAGATTGGCGGTGAACAGTCCAGGAGGCCTCAGGCCAGAGAGGAGCCTCAGGTGGGCTGTCGGGGGGCAGCGGAGAAGCGTGTGTGATGTGAGGCGTGCAGCGTGGGGCACATCCCAGGAGGGCTCCGAGGGCCAATGCCTCCTGCCGGGCATTCCCGCCCATCAGCCAAGAACCCACAAGGAGCCCCCCAGAGGGCCTGGCCGGGCCCCAGCTCCACCCAATGTGGGCAGCATCTCTAGGAACGCTGCTCTAGGTGAGCCCAGCCGTCCACCTTCCCAGACACATCAGCCGCTTCCTCTGTTCATGGGTCCACACTTGTGGGATCGTCCCCGTCCTCCCCTGCTTCTGACTGTTCCTAAGGGTTGGCCGCAGTAACAGTAGGAATGGTAAACAGAGTCAGAGCAGCCCACATGTACTGAGCCCTGAGCGTGTACTGGGCACAGACGTACATCATTCATTGAACTCCCACAATTACCTGAAGGGGAGGATGCTATTACTTCCATTTCACGGATGATGAAACTGAGGCCAGGGAGGTAAAATAGTAGCCTAATAACTACCCTCCCCTCCAGCTCCCCCCTCCCCAGTTCAATGCCTTTCCTTAAAAATTAACCGATCCCCTGATCCCCAGTCTCTACTCCAAGCTGGGAAGCGGGCCTGGACAGGTGACACCCTCAGATCCAGGGAAGGTTTTGGGGGAGAGGCTGCTCAGTGGGGTGACAGCACTGGACCAAGGGCACCCGTACTGACAGGCCTGGCTTCATTGCTGTGTGATTTTGAATGAGCTCTTTCACTTCTCTGAGTCTCCATTCCCTTATCTGAAAAATGGGGCAGATAGAATTATAGAACTGTGAGAGTCAAGCCCAGGGAACACGCTGGAACAGAGCCTGGCACACAGTGGGTATTGCTGGTGGAAGTGGCAGCAGTAGCCTTCCTCTTTAGCATAGAGGACGTCCTTGGGAGGTGGTGACTGCCCCATAGGCACTGAGTGGGGTGGGACGGAGCAAGACGAGAATGGCATCTCTGGGTTGGGTGTGTCTGTCCCCTGCTCCACTGTTTCTGTGTCACTCCCCATGTGTTTCAGGCGGTGGCGGTGTACCCCTTTGTGGCCAGAAGCAGCCATGAAGTGAGTCTGCAGGCGGGCCAGCTGGTGACTGTCCTAGAGGCCCAGGACAAGAAGGGGAACCCAGAATGGAGCCTCGTGGAAGTAAACGAGCAAAAGGGATATGTGCCTTCCAGCTTCTTGGCCAGGGCCCCGAGCCCAGCTCCTTGGGGCTGGAGTCTGCCCTCCTAGGGTGCCCGCTGTGGTGCCTGTGCTGCCAAGGGACAGGGAGGCTTGGATGCTAGGACCCTGTGAGAGGAAGGAAGCCAAGAGAAGGCGGGGGTGAGAGGGGAGATCAGGCCTAGGTGGGGTGAAGGGCAGCCAGTAGAGGTGGGTGGGCCTTGCAGGCATGCCTGGCATGGGTGAGCGGGAAAGGCTCCAGCCAGAGCCGCTCATCAGGTCTGCAGAAAATGGGGTTCCCATCTGAAGTCACAACAGCCTGGATGGCAGGTCAAGTTGATGAGGACTTGCTGTCACTTATGGCCTGTCTTACCTGCGCTCCCATCCAGCCTTGCCCACCGAGTGGGTCACGCAGGTGAATGTTACCTGTGTGCGTGGGGTTGCAGGGCACTGGAGAGGTCCAGAGCTGCCTGGCCTGACAGTTCACTCCCTGCATGTGGCATCAGGAGACACCGCAGCCGACCCATGCTGGCAGCTGAGTTGTCTTGGACTGTGAACCTCCCCTGCCCAGCCCTCTCTTGCGGAGGAGCAAGGGCTTGTGAGGGCAATGGAAAGGTTCTCCTTGGCGGAGCCTCGGAGTGGGTGTGCCCAGGTCACCGTTCTGGAATGTGTTTAGGCAAATTCAGAGGCTGTTCCTGGAAACCGGAGATTTTGAGGGTGTGGAGTGGCAGGGTGGGCACATGAGGCTGTGTAGCTACTGGGCTTGTGTTCTCTGCACTAGGGAACAAAGGGCATGCAAATTGCTTAGGCAACTCCGTGTAGCAGGTGATGGAAAGCCTGGTGGGTGGGGGAGCTTGGGTGATGGCTTGCTTTCCTGTTTCTGGAAGTCGGGAGCCAGGGGGAGCACCTGGTGGTTTCAGGGCCTGGAGGTAGCAGGTGCATGTGGTGTCGGTTGGCGGAAGGGCCTTAGACGTAGGACACAACCTCAGTTTTCTCATCCACAAAGACCTAACTCACAGGGTTGTGGTGAGAATGGCCTGAGGCTAAGGACGGAAGCGCCTTGTAAATTGTGAAGTGTGATAAAAATGTCAATTGTCATGGTAGCAGGATGCAACCCAGAAATGGTCTCAGGATGGCCCCGGCACCCTCACGTGCAGCTGCAGAGTGCGAGCCTCTTCGGGCCCTGCCCAGCCGTGGCAGACACTCGGACTCAGCATGGGGCCCTCTCCCCTCAGCCCAGGGGCTACCTCAGGGCCCTTCTCCACAGCGCTTTCTAAGTAGCCAGTCTCTTGAACCTGGTGAGGTCAAACCCATTGCCATCCTTTTCTAGGACCTGGAAATGGGAAAAACAGTCCCTGTTCAAGGCAAACCGACCCGCTGGGACCATTCTGGGAGCAGCCACCGTTGAATCACCCTCAGGATTCATGGAAGGGGGGAAAGGGAGTCTGGCCTGACCTATAATACAAATTATACATTTGGGGGCCGACCCAACCTAGAGGCTGGGGGAAAATACAGTGGTAGCTTAGACTTACCTCCAAGAACCTCTCCATGGTATTGTAACTGTAGTGCCTAAAGCAGTTAGCTCTGGCTTTGGGAGGGCTTTTAAGAAATGTATACAGGCCCGCGTGAGATCTGCACCTCACTCCTCGGTTCAGGAAAGCGGGAAGATGGATTGTGCAAGAGAAACTCAGTCCCCACTGACCCCGTGCTGGCACCAAATTCACTCTGTAAGATGCTCTTGACTCATTTTCCTTTCTCTTTCCCACTCAGATTTCTAATACAACTAGGAGGCATAAGGGAGCATTTACAAGACAGGAAATCCACCTGTGGGTCCCTCAGTGCTTACTGAGACTCTCCTGTGGGCTAGATCCCCAGCTCAGGTTCTCAACCTGGCTGCTTGCTGCAGGGCCGGTGACTGATGCCAGGATCCCGCCTCCCCCCACCGCCCCGCCCGCAGAGGTTGTAATGGAGTTGGTCTAGGCTGGGGCCAGGCCCTCAGGAACTCAGAAAGCTCCCCAGGTGCTTCCGGTGTGTCCCCGGGACTGGGGACCTCGGCCCGAGACACGCAGTAGTGGACAAGACAGGTCTGCAGTCAGAAGCGGCCGCCAGCTGTAAGCTGGGATGTGCCCCCTCTGAGTTCTGTCCTTGCTCAGATGTTTTGAACAGGCAGCTTTAGAGATGTTTTGAAAGAGGACAGCCTGTTCTGTCAGGTCCCAGAATGTATATTTATTAAGTGCCATTAAGAGGGACCTGAACAAAACTGTGGATGTTCTTGAAAGCAGAAGGCAGAAACCTGGAATACATGTGGAACCACATCTGTCTCATGAGGGGAGAACGAAAATGTCTTTGGGGGCACACGGGTTGTGGTTTCTTGTGGACCAGGGGCGGAGATCCAGAGTCAGTGACAACTGAGAAAATGCATATTGAGAGGCAGAGAATTGCCTGGATTTTGTGCAGAGGCCTCTGTGTAATGTGCCTTGCCCCTGCCCCCTCCAGAGACCTAGAACCCTGCGCTGCGTCCTCCGTCCTATGTATCGCCCTGTGGGGCCGCCTCTCCCTGAACTTGCCAGGGTGTTTGCCCGGGAACCAGACAAGGCTGATGCCGAGGGCGGCCCTTGCTCCCTGCCGCGGAGTGTGACCTCTTTAACCTTTTCGGCCCAAACCCAGGTCTGAATGTGAGGGCAAGGTTACAATATGGAAGGAAGATGAATGGAGTCCCGCTCACTGTGGGGAACTCTAACTTGGTGAAACGGTGACGGGAACTGCTGAGAATAAAGGACTTCAAAGAGGAAAACGTCTCTGGAGTTTGCGGGACTCTAACTGTTGGAGAGTCAGATGCCCCAATGGGACAGGTGTTCATAAAAACAGGACCTCGTTCGTTCATGTGTTTATTTTCCTCTTTTTTTAGAGATTTTATTTACTTGAGAGCGAGCATGCACACAGAAGTGGAGGAGTGGCTAGGAGAGGCAGAGGGAGCAGCAGACTCCCCACGAGGCAGGGAGCACAACCCGGATCTCAATCCCAGGACCCGGAGATCATGACCTGAGCCGAAGGCAGACACTTAACCGACTGATCCCCCCAAGTGCCCCTCATGTGTTCATTTGATAAGGGTCTACCACACATCTCTAGGAGTTGGCCTTGGCTGCTGGGATACAGTGAGAAGTCAGATGGTGGCCCTGTCCTCCCAAAGCCCACTGTCTGGGGAGGGAGACAGACAAGTCAATGGTCCGTTACATGCAGTGTAAGTGTTTGCACAGGGCAGTAACAGGTGCCACTGGAGCCCAGTGGAGGGGTCAGTGTCCGTAACCAACACTGGGCCACTAAGGAAGGCTTCCTTAAAGAAGTAACATCCAAGCTGAGGCTTAAAAGGTAACTTGGGTTGGGTGAAGGTGGGATAGAGGGCACATGCAAAGGCCCAGAGGTAGGCGTAAGCATGTTTCATCAGGGAACCAAAATGCTGTAGAACTAGAACATAGGGTGTGTGGAGGAGTACTAGGTGCAGGGAGAGATGGCTTTGAGATGTCCACATGGGAAGGAGCTCTGGGTTGTGTTCTGAGGGCGGTGGAAAGCCACTGAAAGGATTGAAGTAGAGAAGTGACATACCCAGGGTCGCATTTTAGGATGCAAGCTCCAGTTCATTCTAGAATTTTCCCAGGGTCCTTCACATGGCTCAAGGAATAAACTGTCAATGCACATTGCTTACATAAACATCCCAGAGGGGACAGGAAGCCCTGCCTCCCAGGAATCTCCCTCCAGCTGGAGAGGCAGGACATACACGCATCAGGCAATTACCTGCTACCACAGGGTAGGATGCTGTCAGCCCCAGAAGGGGACTATGGACCAGGCTTATAGGTGCTCAAGTGAGAGGGAGTTTGGGGCGCTGAAGTGATCAGGGAGGTTTCCTGGAGGAGGCAGGGCAGGTGCCAGGCCCTTTGGGATAAGTGGGATTGGGGAAAGCAAAAGGGAAAGAGGCCTTCTCAGGCCTAGGGAGGCAGCATGGTGGTGTGGAAAATTGCCCCACTCTTGGCCTTAGAAATCCTGAGCTCAAGGCCTACTTGACCATAGATGAGTAGCAACGCACTTACAGTTTCTGCATGTGAAGAAGAGGGATGAGGGTCCCCAGCCTGCCCTGTCCTCTTAAAGTACTCATTGTAGCATCCTGGTTTATCCCAAGGAGGCCCAGGCTATCTCACCGGGACCTAGCGTCCAGCGTGAAAGTCATTGTAGGGCCTATTGAGCAGGACAGAGCCTAAAGTGTCCTGGGCTGGGGTTATGGAAAGAATAGGATTCCACTTCCGGCAATATCAGGAAGAACAGGTAGTCTGAACCCTCCATTCACTTAACCTTGCTCATCTGTTTTCTTAGCGGTAATTTCCGTATTTACCTTTCCTGTTTTCTCATCTGTAAGATGGGTGCGATTCCCATTCTCACGGGAGTGGGGGATGAGAAGATTAAATGGAACAGTCCGTGTGAACGGTCACTGATAACAAGTCAGGAACCTCCCTGCCTAGCCATGATGGAAAGTGTGGGCTGTGGCCACCAGGTGGCAGCAGGGCTCTACCAGTCTGCTGAGGGGCCGCCTGAAATGCCCGTGGGGTGGGGCAGGGGGCGCAGTTGAGCTGAAGGACCAGGTGAAAGACATTAGGGAGTGGTGGGGACTGCGATGGACCAGAGCCCTCACCCACAGTCCAAAGCTGCTAGCAGCTTCCTGGCTCTAACCAACATTCCACATCAGAATGAGGGCTCAGTGGTGCCAAACATTCTGATTTTTTTTTTTTTTTTTTTTAATGAGAGAGAGAGAGAATGAGAGGGAAGGCCAGAGGGAGAAGCAGACTCCCTGCTGAGCAGGGAGCCCCAATGTGGGACTCAATCCTGGGACTCCAGGATCATGACCTGAGCTGAAGGCAGTCGCCTAACCAACTGAGTCACCCAGGTGCCCAGACATTCTGATTTTTCAAGAGAAGCCAGAAACCAGGGTTTTGTCTGTTTTTAGTTATCTTTTTAAGATTGTATTTACTTGGGGGCGCCTGGGTGGCTCAGTGGATTAAAGCCTCTGCCTTCAGCTTGGGTCATGATCCCAGGGTCCTGGGATCAAGCCCCACATCAGGCTCTCTGCTTCGTGGGGAGCCTGCCTTGCCCCGTCTCTCTGCCTGCCTCTCTGCCTACTTGTGATTTCTGTCTGTCAAATAAGTAAATACAATCTTTTTTAAAAAGATTGTATTTACTTATTTGAGAGGGGAGGGGCACGGGGAGAGGGAGAAGCAGACTCTCTACTGAGTAGGGAGCCCAATGTGGGCAGACACTCAATCGACTGAGCCACCCAGGTGCCCCTGTTTTTATTTTTTGATGTGCAATCTATGTGGGGATTGTGTGGGCCACGACAGGCTTCCTCTTTGTATTTTGTGCCTGAGAGTGGGTGGACTGTTGTGGGTGGAGAATCTCCTCTGAAGAATTCATTTCATATCTTTCTATTTCCTGTGAAATGCCTTCATGTTTCTCTGCTTTACTCAGACACGAATCCCCCTTCCTTGGGTCTCTGGGAGTGCTGCTTCCTTTTGTGCTAATGTTACCATGGCCGTCTTCAAACTTTTATTGGACTGTGGGCCGTATTTTCTGACCTACCCATGAGAATCTCCATGGTACCTATCCCACAAAGTTCTTTTAAGAATAAATGAGATACTGATAGAAAATCACTTACCCCAGCACAAGGCACATTAGAGCTCAATAAACAGTTCTTATGGGGACCGTAGCAGAGATGGCATGACATCTGGAGGAAGGTTCATAGGGCCTTTCTCCCTGTATGTGGGAGGGTGACAAGGCCTGCTACTCCCCTCTGGAGGGGAAGACCCCGACCCTGGCTCTTGAGGGCCTGGCTGCAGTTGGGCACAGCCCTTCCCTCAGAAGCTGCTGTCACACCCCAGAGGCCCTGCTGGAACTGCCTGAGCTCCGCCATCCGCGGTGCTGCCAGCCTGGCTCAGGTGTACAGCCTTCCCATCCAGGGTGATGCTCACGGGCACGGGTGGCCCGGATTCTCCCGCCTCTTGGACGACAGGGCTCTCTGCTGTCTGCTGCACCCAGACAGGTCAGACGGTCACTCAGGCCATAACCAGGCCCCCTGCTACAAGAGCAGCGACTCTGGTCCTAGGCGCAGGGCCGTCTACACCCAGGAGCACTCTCTCAGGGTGTTGCCAGGGGACCCCGCGGCTCAGGGACAAAGCTTGCCGGAGGCTCCAGCAGCAGACTAGGGAACAAAGATCTGCCCCCCCACCTTAATTAAGTTCATTAAGCTTGAACTTAATGCTGGGCTCAGGAGCCCTGGCTGCTGCTATTCCATTACTACGGATGCCCCAGGCAGTCCCCGGCTTTCCAGCACCTCTCCCGGGGGTTCTGGGTTCCCCATCTTGGACCCATCTGCCTGTCCTCGGGGGTCTGGGCATACGCGGAGCCTGTGAGTGCAAAGAGAGCTCTATACAGCGGCCACAGGTTTGGGACACCCCCAGGCCCCAGGAGGGTTAGGTCAGACAGAGCAGGTGTGGGGGTTGCGGCCATCCCTTCTGGGCAGCTCCCGTCTCCAGAGGTTGGTTATGCACTTGCCTGCCCTCATAGGCAATCCCCCGCCCCACTCTGCTCTGTCCTGTGGGGAGAACATTTCCCAGGGCCCCGTCGTCTGGTGTCCTGGCAGGAGATAGGAAGGGAGAGCCCAAGGTATTTCTCTTTTTCTCCTTTTCAGGCAGCCTCTCTCCTTGTGGCGGCCTCCATGGTCCCAGCCCCCACTGACAGCCTCATGGTCCCCTGTCCCCCTGGACAGGCCTGGCTGTGCTGCCACTTCCTGTCAGGTAGCTCCCGATCCCAGACACTCGAAAAACGGCCTCTCCCTGGCGTCTCTCCTGCCTGAGGACTGGAGGGTCTGTTTGTTGTGGCATATCTCTGGGCTACTTCTTACATCTTCTGGCACCTGTGTAGTCTCCTCCCTATAGTAGATTTTTCGGTTCAAAATCCACTCCCTGACCAGCTAGTGACAGATATGTTGCTCAGTAGCTAGGCACTGGGCAGTGGAAATATGGGGCTCCCAGCTGCCCCTGCCCCTCAGAGAGGAGGGGGACCATCGCCAGGCCTCAGGGGGCTGTCCAGCCTTCGGACCTGGAGCCCTCGGGACTGTCCTCCAGCAGCTAGCAGCTGAGTAGGTGATGCTACAGGGTCAGCGTCGGTGAGGGTCTGCTGGGCTGCCCCTAGTCCTAGCCAACTGGGGCTGTTCCTGCAGGGCCAAAGCAAACAGAGACCCAAAGGCAGCTAGCTGCATGAGAGCAAAGCCAGGCTACAGGCGGGCGAGGGTCCCCTCCCTCCAGCCATGTTGCCTGGAGTCCTGGCCTGTCTCAGGAGGGGCAGTGAGCCCCAAGTCAGGGAGGTAGGAAGTGCAGGTGGGGCCCGTGGTCGGGGAAGAGGCTGCTTATCTTGATTCTGGGGACCCAGGGCTTCGGGTGTCTCAGCAGAGCCTCTGGCCTGGGGAAAGATCAGGGCCTGAAGAGAATCCCAGCAGCCTCTATCCACAACTCACATGGCTGCTTGAGGGCTCCACGAGGGAGTCCATTGGACATGATTAATTCCGTGCCTGGCACATAGCAAGGTCTCACGCGCTGCACGCTAAAAACATACAAACAAACACAAACAGATCTCACCAGCAGCCAGCACAGAAGAACTCATTCTGGAGGCATTTCACGAGGCATGCTGGTGTCCTAGTTAGCATTGAGCCCCGAGCTGCTCCCCTGGGACAGAGCCAGGCTGGGAGCACAGATCCAGCTGCCAGGGCAAGGAAGAGGGTTAAGTCAGCTGAAGGAGTTGTGAGGTTGGGGGGGTGGGGCACACTCCCAGGGGGTGGGAGGGGAGAGCCGCAGGTGCTCCCAGCCTCCATGGGGCACTTGAGGACAGCGATCTCCTAGCGTCCTGGCAGGAAAGAGATCAAGTTCAGGTCAGAAACAGGGGCAGTAGGGGTGCAGGCTTTGGGTTAAGGTTCAAGTCCCAGGCCGTGGGGACTCAGGGATCAGGCCCGATAAGGATACAGAGATCCCGGCAGGAGACAGGACTAAGAGCTGGGCTCAAGGTCAGAAGCTTGCAGCACCCGGGACTGGATGTTGAACCCTGGGGTCTGGCCGAGAGCTGCTTGAAACTCCCCTGTCTGAGGGCAGAATTGGATCTAGCGAGCACAGTGGACTGGACTGAGGAGAAGGAGGTGGTGGCCATCAGGGGCCCAGGCTTCCTGTTGCAAAATGCCTGAGTTCAAATCCCTGCTCGACACTTAGCTGCTGTGTGACCTCCACGAACAAGTTACTCCATCCCTCCAAAACCTCACTTCCCTCTTTGTGGGCAAATAAGGAAATGGTCCTACCTCAAACAGTTGTTGGGATGTTGACATGGGAAAAGGCATGGAAGCATTGAGGTATGTGTTGTCTTGAGCGTTTAATGAGTGATTGATCCCTAAGCATACCAGCCCCCCGCCATGGGATCCCTTCCAAACTGGCAGGCAGTGACCCGGCACTCAAGTTTTCTTTGCTCTGGGCTCACACTCCCTATGCCTTCACCTCTTCTCTAATTCTGTGTTCCTGACCCTTCGCCACCTCAAACTCTAAAAAATACCCCTTCACTGTGTGAGCTCTTTCAAAACTGAAAATAAGTGGATATCTTAAGAGGCCAAAGGTTGTTCCCCTGTGAAGGTAACTGGGACCACGTCCTCAGATAATCTGTGGTGATTGGAGGCAGCCATCTTGAATTACTTCACACTCTGGGGAGGCTTCCCCAGCAGCCATGGGAGCTGTGGCAGATAGCCTTGCTGATTTAGCCAGCACTGGCGAGTGTGCCTTCCCCTGAGCTTTTTTTCAAATTCCTAAATTTTTTACCTCAAATTCTTTTCCACACTCCTCCCCCCAGACCCCCACACTCCTCCTCTCACCCCCCAAAAAAGCTGTGGGACAGAACATCAAGCATAAAATAAAAATACAAGCACAGTGATACACACACACACACACACACACACACACGAACGCACAGCTGGGAAAAATCTCAACATCCATCTTCTTCTCTTTTACACCACACCCGTGGCCACCTCTCAGGACAGAGATTCCAAGCAATGGCACCCCCCTTGGGAGTCATGCGCTCCCACCCCCACCTGGAGAGTCACAGCCACCAGCCAAAAACTCTTGGTACAAATGTCCTTTCTGCAGTCGTATTGCCATGATAATGAGCTTTTTGTTAATGTATCACCATATGCAGGTACCATGTTATATTTAATAAAATTGAATATGGAGTTTGAATTATATCACTTTCTCGCCCAGAAACTGTCATACTTCTTTGCCTCCTTATGAGGTACAGAAGCAACACATATCTAGCCTGCAACCGCCAACCCAAAGCCCACAGCCTTGTCCTCTCAGTAAACAGCACCACCATCCATTGGGTTGTTCATGCCCAACCCCTGGTGTTCCCTCTGCTCCCCTCTTCCTCTCCACCCCTCATGTTCCACTGTGGTCCACCCCTCTCGCAGGGCCAGTCAGCCCTCCTGCTGTCTCTCCTCTTCCAGTCTCCACCACACTCCAGGTGACACAGCAGCCGCCAGACCCTTGCAGGAGCCTCCTAGTGGCCACTCTGTTCCCTTGTCCTTTGCCCTCAGCCCACTCTCCACAGAGCAGCCAGTGGGATTTTTCAAAAAAGAAAACAAGAGAATGGCATATTCCCCTGCTTAAAATGGAACAAAGTCCCAACTCCTTACTCTGAGCTACAAGGCTGGGTGTGATGGGCCCCTGTCTGCTTCCCAGCGCATCTTGGATCGCCCTCCCCTTCACTCGCTGTACAAGGCCGCCCTTGCCTTCCCTCTTTCTGTTCCTCAATTATTCTAAACTCGCTCCTGACTCAGGACCTCTGCACTGGCCCTTCCCTTCTCTGGCCCCTCTTCCCCCAGATCTGCCCACGGCTTAGCTTCTTGCCAGGAAGGGCAGCTCCTTGGCGATGCCTTCGCTGCCCACACTCCATCTGGGTGGCCTCCAACCGTCCCCAGCCCGAGGCCATCACTCACTCCTGCATCACCCCTCTTACCATCATTACAGACTCTACCACTCCCTTGTTTTCTTGGTTTGTTTGTTTGCTTGTTGTCTGATTCCCCTGTCAGAAAGTAAGTTCCTTGGGGGGCCTGACTGGCTCGATCTGTAGAACACATGGCTCTTGATCTCAGGGTTGTAAGTTCGAGCCCCATGTAGAGACCGGGTGTAGAGATTACTTAAAAATAAAAATGAAAACAACCTTAAAAAAAAGTAATTTCTGGGGCGCCTGGGTGGCTCAGTGGGTTAAAGCCTCTGCCTTCGGCTCAGGTCATGATCCCAGGGTCCTGGGATCGAGCCCTGCGTCGGGCTCTCTGCTCAGCAGGGAGCCTGCTTCCCTTCCTCTCTCTCTGCCTGCCTCTCTGCCTGCTTGTGATCTCTGTCTGTCAAATAAATAAATAAATAAATCTTTAAAAAAAAAAAAAAGTAATTTCCTCCAAGGTAGGGATTTTATCCCTCTTATTTGATCCTAAATTAAAATATGTGTCAGTGTGTCCCAAATGGAATATGCTTATACTAAAAAGTTATTTCTGTTTGTATACAGATTAGATTTAACTAGGTGGCCTGCGTTTTAGCTGGTAACCCTACTTAAGACCTGTGGTCCCACATCTTGGGAACGTGGTCCTATGAGAATGAAGCTGACATGTGAAGGGAAGAGAGAAAATGTACAGGGATTTACCGAGGGCCACACAGATGTGAAGTACAGAGCAGGTTCTATACCTCCCTTCATCTGACTCCCAGTCCAGTCTCTGTCCCCTGTACTCACCCTCTGACCTACCAAGAATCCCTATCGAGCACAGATCTCCCAGAGTCACCCACTTTCCACCATCCTCACTGCCATCAACCCCTGCCCCTTGGGGCTCTGCTGTGCTCACCCACCATCTTGCACTGGCCCCTGATGGGGGCTCCTGCCACCAGTTCCTCCTGCCTTCCTTCTGTCCCTCACAAGGCCACTGCAGGGGCCATCCTTCAGAAACACGGATCTGAATCCAGATCCTTTGGGAGGTCCTTCCCTGGTAAGTTCCCAACCAACTGTGCCTTCATGGTATGGCCCCTGTTTATTCCTTCCCCTTCTTGACCTTTGCACTCTTGCTGAACTGGATACGTTGCCCTCTCTGGCCTCCTTTGCCCTCACTCTTTCATCTGGGTGATGCACCCTTCACCACTCCCCTTCACCGTGCAAAATCATTCTTCAAGTCTCAGTGACACATCTCTTCTTCCATGAAGGCTTCCTTGCTTGGTTTAGGGGCTTCTCCTATGTGTAGCTCTAACTGCGTTCCTTCCCTCTCTCTGTTGAAATTGCCTCTTTACTTGAGGGTCTCCCCCACTGAGTTAGCTCCACGAGGGCAGAGGCTGTGTCCGCCTATTCGCACTGCAACCCCAGAACCTCCGTCAGGAGCTGGGGAATGAACGAGGCTTCCCTGAGTTATAGTTGATTGCACTAAGGGCCAAGCTCAGTTTGCGGGCGCACAGTAGGCTCCAGCACATGTCCGTTGAATGGATCCTGGATGAACCAATGAAGTAATAAACAATGCAACTCATCTCCTCTCCCCATCATCACCTCCTCTGCACACCCCCCCACCACCCCCCACCCCCCGCACAGGGCACACTGGATTCGTTCACCTCTCTGCTTCGCAGTCTCCGGCAGAATAAAAGGGATCTCGACTCCTGGTTTGAATACTATGGGGTTTTGAGTAGGAAAAAAAAAAAATAGTGCTCCTTCCACAAGAGGAGTTTCAGGCCATCCAGGCCTTTCTTGGCGAAGGGAGGAGGGAAAGAAGGGGCCTCGGCCCCGTTTCCAGGTGGCCTTAATTGGTCCCGAACTGCCTAATAAAGTGTGAAATTGGCTTTATCCTCCACCATGTCTCCCCAGCCAATGTGTCCCCGTGGCATCTCCCTCTGCTATGACGGCTGCGCTCCTGTCTTCAGCCCCTCTGTCCCTGGCAGTCAGGCGGGTCATCACGCCCACGCAGCCCCACGGCCCCGTGCTCTGCAGAGTCCGAGAGGCTGTTTGGCCTCCGGCCAGGAGAAGCTTTCAAAGCCAGAAGCATCCGATGTGGCATGTCTGAGGTCTGACGCACCTCCTAAGCCAGCCCCCGGCCTCTCCTGTCCTGATTTTCTCCTCCGGCACACTGGCTTCTAACGCAGCAGCAGGGGCTGAAGGGGACACTGCATTAAGCGAGCTCTTTGAGACTCTCCCCAGCCTCCCCTTCCCCCGTTGCATCAGATGGGAGTCTGGAGAGTTAGAGCCACAGGGACCTCAGAGAGCGAAGAAATTGGGGAGCTCAGGGGAGCTGCTGGGTGCCTTAGAGGCTGCTTGGGGAATAACCAGAGGCTATCCAACCCCTCCTTCCACTAAGACAGGGCCGTTTTTGGGTCAGCCTTGTTTATTGGCTACTGTTGAAGAGTTCCTAGGCAGAAAGGGATTCCGTGACTTTAATAAGTCCTAAAACCAGCAATCTATCCAGCAGTCATTTGCAAACTTGCCCATGAATCCAAATCAAGTGGGTGACTTGATCAGAAATGTGGATTCTGAGCCTTGTAGCATGTCTGCCCACTCAGCACCCATTCTCTCTTCCCCTGAGGAGAGCCCCTGTGTCATCTTAGAGAGCCCTCCCTACCCCACATGCAACCTTGTGTGGTTCAGGTGGAGACCACCCCCTGGATCTCCGGGGGAGAGCATGTTCCCTGGCCAGTCACAGATGGTGGTCAGCCCAGGGTCAGAGTGTGGCTGCTCTGGCAGCCCCAGGATTTGGGCAGAGCCGTAAGGGAAGAGATGCTCTCTTTCCTCAGAGGCCCTAGGCTGTAGTTGTCAGCTTGGAGCTGCTAGCTTAGAATAAAGGCAACACAGAAGCAGATCCTGACGACAAGCGATCAGAGAGAGACAAACATTCCTAGTGACATGTTATGAGCACCTGGATGCAGCCATGTCTGAAGTTTATCCCCCTGGGCTATTCATATACATGAGCCAATAAACTGCCTATTTATTTATTTATTTTGCTTTAGCCAGTTTGAGTTGGGGTTTCTGCTCCTTGCAACAGAGAGTTCAGCCTACTACATAGACCTAGACCTCCGTCTCAGATTTACTGAATAATGAGCTCCCTGGATGGATTCCAGAAATCCAGATTTTTCAAAAAGCTTCTAAAGGAATTCTGATAAAATGTCACCACTTTGTAAGTCCTTGTTTTGGTCATCACTGAGATCCTGGTCTAGTGGTGCGCAGATAAAAGTGACCTGCCATAAGTAGCCATTGATTCGTATGTCAGAATGGTGTATGTGGTCTCAATCCTCACCACACCTCAGTGATGAATGAACGTGTCGTTCTTTCCATTTTACAGATGAAAACACTGAGGCCAAGAGAGGTGAAAGTGTTCAAGGACACACAGCTAGTAAGTAATGGCTCTGGGAGCATGAGCTTCCGAAGCTCATCCTCTCTCCAGGATTCCATATTTCTCAGAATAGTTTTTTAGCTTGCCTAGAGCCTCAACCGCTGGTGTTGAAAACGTCCTTTCTCTCCAGAAACTCCCTCAATAAGTAAAACCTATCAGAGTCACTTAGTGTGCTGTGGCTACAACAGGAGAGGATTCCAATGTGGCTGACCAAAACAGTAAGGGAAATGTATTACACTGCATTCTCTTTTTTAAGATTTTAATGATTTATTGGAGACAGAGAACATGAGAGAGAGTATGAACAGGGAAGAAGGGAAAAGGAAGAGGGAGAAGCAGACTCCCTATTGAGCAGGGAGCCTGATGCGGGACTCAATCCCAGGACCCTGGGATCATGACGTGGGCCAAAGGCAGAAGCTTAACCGACTGAGCACCCAGGCACCCTACACTACCTTCTACCATGTCCCAGAATAGGATGGATCCAGGATTGTTTAATTCAGTGACTTAGTGTCATAATCAAGAATTCAGATTCTTTGCATTTTTCTGCTCTGTTCTCTTCGGGTGTCAACTGCCCTTCAGGCTGGCTTTTTTCTTGGTTACAAGATAGCTGCTACACTTCAAGACATGGCAATGCCGGGGGTGCCTGGGTGGCTCAGGCGGTTAAGTGTCTGCCTTCGGCTCAGGTCACGTTCACAAGGTCCTGGGATCCAGCTCCAGGTTGGGCTCCCTGTTCATCGGGGGTCTGCTTGTTCTTCTGCCCCTCCCTACCTTGTGCTCTTTCTCTCTCTCTCTCAAATAAATAAATAAAATATTCAAAAAAGAAAAAACGAAAATCAAAAACATGACAATAACCAGCACAGGTGGACAGTCTCTTCTTCTGAGGGTCCTTTCATATATATATATATATATATATATATATATATATATATATATATATATATATATATATATGGCTCCCCAAAGACCCCTCCTATCATTGGTCAGAATTGCATCACATGTTTATACGTAGTCCAATGGCTGGCAGGAGGGGTGGGAGCATCTCGATGGGCATGGACCAATCACGATTCACCCTCAAGCTCTGCTGAGTAGATACTGGAACAACACAGGACTCTTCCAGAAGGAAGAAGGGGACAAAGAAGGTTGAGCAGTGGCTGCCACACAACTCCTCTCCTGCTCCGTGGGTCTCCCTCCCTGATTCTAAGCCCAGAACGCTCCAGAACCATCTTGTCTTTTCATTAGGCCTGATCCTTGCCGGAACGTCCATTTTCAAAGTTCAGAATCCTCCACATGGCTTCCTCGTCCATTCTTCCAGACCTCTCAAACAGCCAATAAGACGTTCTGAGGAAACACAGGACTTTCCCTCCCACATCCAGAGCTGCTCTGCCTGGCTTTACTTCCCTCTGTTTCTACTGGACTGATACCAGGTGGCTGGGTTGCTGGGAGGATGGATGGGGCATGTGTACTGGTAGGCAAGTGCTATTTCCTGCCCATCCCCCGTTTCCCCTGATTCTAATTAGAGAATGCACATCTTTCCTTAGGGACCCGCCCTCTACCACTCCCAAACCACGTGGTGTAAGCCCTGCTGATCCTCAAGCTAACCCCAGCTCTTAAGAGTCTCTTCCCCTGCATCCTGGGGCAGGAGACTCAGGCCTGTGCAGTCACTGTATTCAATGCCCCTTGCCACAGGACTTGATTTAGGCAGGATAATAACCCCAGTCTGCTCCGAGAGAGTCCATTCCTGGGCCTTGGGCTCCAACTCTTGAGGTGAGAGTTTTATTTCTACCAGGGTTGCTGGGCTGCAAGCTTTCAGCAACCATTTTGCAACTTCCTGGGGGAAAGCTGGCCTGAGAATGAAGCTAGCTAACACCCGGCCAAGAGATGGAGACGAGAGACCCTCAGGGGCGGGATCCACCTGGGCCTGATGCCAGACAACCCTGTACATCTCCTTTCTTGGTCAACCTGGTCTCAGCGGTCATTCTGCCCCCTTGTAATCAAAAAACAGCTAATATAGCATGTGTTTTTGAAAAGCTGAACTGTGCTCGCCTTTGGCTGAGTCATAAGTGTGTAAAGGGGAGTAATGGGAGATGAAGTTGAGAAATGTGGCCAGAGACACCATGGTGTGGGGCTGGAAGACGTTGAGAATGGCCACCCAGTCTCTGTGACCACTGGGGAATGCAGGAACTCCTGATCCAGGAGGCCGGGTGATCCCAGGAGTTGCCAAACAGGCTAAGCTTTGCCCTTGGGATCAGAGTAATGTTTTTGCAGCTGCTGATAAAGTAGGATTCTTGACCTGCGCAGGACTCATCCTCCAGGCACACTTTTAGCAGGGGACAGTTGGGAGAGTTCTGCATAATTGAAAATGCTTGGAGGAAAGGAACTGTTTGAAGATCATCAGCGGCTCCTGGGGGCCAGGGATGATGAAGGTGAGGAGAAACCCAGAACAACTGATGAGAAGGTCTGGGGATACCACCAATGGCGTCCACATCCCTGTTAAATTGCCTGGAATAGGACATGGGCTGGCCGGAGGAGAGGGAAAGACATCTCCTCCTTCTTTCTACAAGACCTACTTCTATTAATGCAACCTGGGATTGTACTCACTTTGGTGACAGCCCATTATGTTTTGCGTGTAAATGGATAGCATATGCTGTCGGTATATTATATCCCGCCCCCCCCCCCCCCAGTCTCCTCAAGTCCTCCAAACCATCTCCCACCTGGGGAGAACTCCTCTACCCTCAACTCCTTTTCAAGGCTCCATGAATCAGAAATCTTGCCCTGCCGGTGAGGTGGGATGTCAGGGCTCTACTACCACCAGCAGAAGCCTGGAAACACAGTCAACACTACTGTAGGCCCATCCCCAGAAGCAGTCCCTACTCCCTAACAAGACCAGTTTCTTGATCAAGGTGCATTCCATTTGGCTGGTCCTGCAAGTTTCTCAGGGGGACCGGGGAAGGGAAAAGACATCTCCCACGTGCCTATGGCTGCTCCATAACACAAAGGCCTGGTATCCAGTGTTGTGGATGTTGATTTATACACAGATACTCAAACGCAACTGATTTCTTTCCCTAGGTACACCAGCAGTGCTCTAGGGTAGCTGGGTTGGAACAAGTTTCCAGTTGGAACTCAGCTACAAACTGTTCCTAGAAGTAGCAGCCCCAGGCTCTTGCCCTCTCTGGGCTCGCTAGAGGGTAGTTCTTGCTTTGCAGCTGAGCCTGGAAACTGGAAAACCCTTTCCCTCCTTAGTTGTCTTAAGGGAAGTTGCCTCTCACTGGCTCTCTTGGGCAGCCATGATTCTTGGCTCCATCTTCCTACCACTGGCCTTCTCCAGTTCAAGCCAAGGGGTTCACTCAGCTGGGTGAATCAGTGGGGAACACGCCATCTTTCTCTTGACTTGGGCTCTGACAAGGGCGAGGGAAGAGTTTCTTTGGGCAGTGGCAGTGCTGGGGTCACCAAAGCATCCACACCCCTGTCCCAATGAAAGGCAATGGCTGCTTTTCCTACTTCCTGCTTCTTGGCCCTCGGAGTTCCCTTCATTCCCGCTAACACAAACCTACTTTCGGGTCTTTCATCAGTTGAATAAGCTTCCACTGGCCTTCCCCAAAGCCCCTGTTCTCTAAACCAACAAACCCTGTGTGACACAACCCCCAAGGAGGAGCTATCTCTTCCCCTCTCTTGCTTCCAAGACTCACCCCAAGTCCTTCCTCAGAGGATAGTTTGGGTCCCCCAGGGCAGGCCCCCATCTTGCCTCATGTAAATCCTCATAGAAACAGCAAGCAAACACAAAAGAATATGCTCCCTGAATGTTGTCACCGGTAGCGTGGGGCGCTGGTTACTAGAGGGCTTCGTTTTCCCCTTTCCGCTCATCTTTTTCTACTGAAAAATCATTTCCTATGTCCCTATGCTCCATTTATGGTTTTTATCATGACAACAACACTCGTGTGTGTTTGTTTGATTGCAATCAGAGAAACCGAGACACAGAACAAAGGGCAAGGAAGCCCTTTCTTGTGCTGAAGGAGTGAGCCCTGACCCAGCACGGGTGTCCTTGAGCAGGGGACTTGGTCAGCGTCCTGGCACGGCCAGCTGTTATCGCCCCACTGGTATGGGTGGATTTATTGACAGAGTCCAGGGCTGATATCCTGTTGGCTTTGTTGTATGCATGACTCAGGACCAGGCCTTGCCTGTCTTGGCCCCCAGGTCACCCCACATCAACAAGGAGAGGATGGGACTAAATGATGAGCTCCGCTGTTCAGCTCTGGGGTGTTTTTGAAGGTCATTGCCTGATGGAAGCAGCACCCAGGAAAGATGCTGGAATCCCACTCTGGGCAAGAAGGCACTGTAGATGTCCCATGTTTGGGCACTCTTGAACTGCACGCGGCAAACACCCACCTCCAACTAGCTTAAGTGAAAAATTGCCTCCTGTAGCTGAAACACTTAGGTCTAGAGTTGGGCTTGGCTAGATCCAAGGGGAAGAGGATGTCACAGTACCTGGTCTCTGTTGGTCTCTTCTTTTTTTAAAAGATTTTATTTATTTATTTGAGAGAGAGAAAGACTCATGTGGGAGCAGGGGGAGGGGCAGAAAGAGAGGGCGGGGGCAGCGGGGGAGGGAGAGACCATCTGAAGCAGACCCCTGCTGAGCATGGAGCCAATCATGGTGCTCATCCCATGACCCTGAGATCATGAATTGAGCCAAAGGCAGACACTCAACCGACTGAGACACACAGGCGCCCCTCTGTTGGTATTTTCCGTTCTCCGTTGGTTGCCTCACAGTCAGACTCTTCCCCTGCAAATGCGAGCTACAGCAACCCCAGGCTTGCAAATGCCCACTTAGTGCCTCTTCCCAAGCCTTCCAGCAAAAGTCACAGGGCTGACTGTCACTGGACTCTGTTAAATGACATGCCCATCGCCAAACCACCCACTCACTGGAGCTGGGGTATAGATTCTGCTGATTTGCCAGATCTGGCCATGTCCCTGCTCCTAACATTGAGAGGCCAGGTGACCACCACCCCCACCTATGGCTGGAGAGGTGAAGAGGGGTAGAGTAGTTCACTAAGCACAAGTCAGGGGCTGTTGCTAGAGGGGGGAAGAATGCTGGCAAGGAAAGGACCTCAAGAGGTCCACTCAAGTTCATCTAGATCAGCTGTTATCAAGTGGTGCCCCCACCCCCAAAATCAGCAGTGCGGACATCACACAGAAACCTGTTAGAGGTGCAGATTCTAATGACAGCCTAGATTGGAAGAACCCCTGCGCTCAAAGGATCTCTTGTTCTCTGCTCCTTCAGACTTCCATAGCGACGATCAACGAGGATGTGGACAGTCCCTCTGCTGTGAATGGCAGTTTATTAAAGCCGTGACTCAGGAGGTGACAGGAAGCTCAAGCCAAGCCAAGTGAAACGACAGTGTGCAGGGGACATGTGACCCAGCCCACTTCGTGGAGTCTGAACCAGGAATGTCCTGCCTGTGATAAATTAATCTTTACCGTGTTCCCACCCCTCGACCCCAGCCTGGCTGATTCACACAAGAGGGGGAGAGCTGGAGGGAAAACATGGCAGGCGTGGTGTACTGAGTCCTTGCTGTGTGCCAGACCATGTACTTGGCTCATTGAAACCTGACATAACCCTGTGAGGTAGGTCATACGAAATAAAACTGTAAGCCTGGGAGGTAGGTATTAGAGAGAAGAAGAGCCCGAGGGTCAAAGGGTAGAGTAAGTAGACCTCAAAGGCTGAGACAGGATTTGAATCCAGGACTCTCTGATTTGATAACCAGGACCCTACCCCCGAGTCTATGCTGCCTTCTGGGAGAAGCCATGGTGTCTGGTTAGGAGTAGAGGAGCTTGGCAGAGGGTTTAGAGGGGAATCCTCGGATTCCACATGTTTTCAAGAAAGACACTGACATGGAATCAGAACCTGAGCTACATTCGTAGTTCCACTCCTGGTTAGCCATGTGACCTGGAGCAAGTCACCTTCCCAGCTGGAGCCTCCTTCTCCTGGTCTGCAATGGAATGGCTTTAGCTGACCCCTAAGGGTTGGTTGTTGGTTTGTTTGTTTGTTTTTAAGATTTTTATTTTATATATTTATTTGAGAGAGAGAGAGAGAGAGAGAGAGAGAGCTCATACACAAGCAGGGGGAGGGGCAGAGGTAGAGGGACAATCAGACTCCCTGCTGAGCAGGGAGCTGACGTGGGGCTTAATCCCAGGATCCCCAGATCCTGACCTGAGCTGAACGTGGACACTTAAGCTTAACCAACTGAGGCACCCAGGTGCCCCAGGGTTTTGTGGGGTTTTTTGTTTTTGTTTAGTTCCGTTTGGGTGATGGTATCAGAATGTTTCTAGCAGAAGAACCTGCTTCCCAGGATCCTAGGACCTGTTTTGAAATGCATGCCCATGTTCCAATCCGGCCAGGTGTTCTGACCAATCTGACCAGTCATTCTGCTGGTTACCAAAGAATTTCTCCCCAGACCAGTTGAAGACTTTTGATTTCTTTAAGGTTTAGAAGACAACACAGCTTAGTAGCTCTAACATTCACAATGAAATCTTGAAGAACTGAGCCACTGTAGAATGTTGTAGGGTCTCAGAACACAATTTAGAGGTGCCTGAATGACTCAGTCACTTAAGCATCTGCCTTCAGCACAGGTCCTGGGATCAAGCCCCGCACCCGGGCTCCCAACTCAGCAGGGAGCCTGCTTCTCCTTCTCCTCCTGGCTCCTGCTCTCTCTTGCTATCTCTGTCGCTATCTCTGTCTCTCTCTCTCTCAAATAAATTAAATCTTTAAAAAAAGCCACACACTTTAGTCATGTAAAACTACAAAAAATCACAGTTCCTCACTCACTTGTATCAGCAGCTGTTGCTCTCAGCTCCATGTTGGGCAGCATGGAGGATACAGAGACAGAAGGGGCTGGCCCCTAGCACCAAAGAGGAGGATAGCCATGTGCTGGGATGTGGCTTCGAGTCAACCTGACATTGATGAAGGAAAAGGCTTTTGGAACCAATGAAAGTGTTAATATCCAGGGCTGGCGTGCAGTAGTGAGATGAATACTGGAGTATACATTGGTGGAGCTTTTGCAGAGGGTAATTCATAAGATATTCAAAAATTTTAAATGTGCATGCTCCTTAATCGGGCAATTCTACTTCTTTTTTTTTTTTTAAAGATTTTATTTATTTGAGAGTGAGAAAGAGAGCAAGTGAGCATGAGAAGGGGGAGCGGCAGAGGAAGAAGCAGACTCTCTGCTGAGCAGGGAGCCCAACATGGGGCTCTATCTCAGGATGCGGGGCTCGATCCCAGGACCCTGGGATCATGACCTGAGCCAAAGGCAGATGCTCAGTCGACTGAGCCACCCCGGAACCCCCAGCCGTTCTAAGACTATCGTCAAGAAATATGAGCTCTGTGCACTGGGAGGCACAACAAGAATGTCCATTGCTTTGTTCTTTGTACTGGTAAACAGTTGGAAACAACCTAGCTAGCCATCACAGGGAATGGCTGGACCAGGCTCCAGCTGCGCTTGGCATACTACGTGGCATTTGCCAAGCACAAAGATTTACATGTAATCCCATAGGGAAAAGTCCAAGATCTAGAAATGAATTTTTTAAATCTCAGAACAATGTATTTGCCAAAAACACACATGCCCCACAATGAGATCCTGCTTTACCCCAAATGGGGGGGGGGGCGGGGAGAACAGATGATGACAAAGGTTGGCGAAGCTGTGGAGAAATTCAAACCCTCATACATTGCCTCTGGGAATATAAAACGGTGCAGCCACTTTGGAAAACATGCTGATAGTTCCTCAAATGGTTAAGCATAGAATTACCATACGACCCAGCAATTCCACTCCTAGATGTATAACTAAGAGGAATAGAACCATATGTTCACACAACAGCCCATGCATGGATGTTCATAGCATTATTCACAATAGCCAAAAAGCGGAAGCCACCCAAATGTCCATGAACCAATGGATACATGAAATGTGGCCCAGCCATACAGCAGAGTATCACCACGCAGTAAGAAGGGATGACACCTTCTCCGGCATGACACCTGCTGACACCTGCTGGGGCAGGTATGAACCTTGAAAACCTCATGCTAACTGTCACAAAGACCACAGATTGCGTGATTCTATAGAAATATCCAGAAGAGGCAGAGAGACAGAGAATAGATTAGTAGTTGCCTACGGCTCGGGGGAGCTATGAGGCTATGAGGCTGATCACTAAGGAGTGAGGGTTTACAGTGCCTGAAATTGATTTCGCTGCCATGTCACAGCTCTGTGGACACACTAAAGGCCATTTAATTGTACACTTAAAATGGATAAATTGTATGGTATGTGAATGAGATCTCAGCAAAGCCCAAAACACAGACACACACACACACATACACACACACACACAGACAAGTGATTGGCTATGGAAATTGTGGAGTGAAACGTAATTTAGTGTACCAAAGGTAACAATGGAGAAGCTCTGTAGGGAATGAAGGAGTGTGATCTCGAAGACATAGCACAACATGAGAAAAATGAAGGTATAGGACAGTGTGTGTCGTAGGCTCTCCTTGTGTAAGAAAGAGGGGGAAGAGTATTCAGGCGTATTTGCTTTTTATGTGTGTAGCCCAGGGTTGGCAAACTATAGTCCAAGGGCCAAATCCAGCCTGCTGCTTGTCTTGGAGTAACCAGCAAGCCAAGACTAGTGTTTAGATTCTTAAATGTTTGAAAAGCAATCAAGAGAAGAATACTGGGGCGCCTGGGTGGCTCAGTGGTTAAATGTCTGCCTTTGGCAGTCCACATCTGGCTCCCTGCTCTGCGGGAAGCCTGTTTCTCCCTCTCCCACTCCCCCTGCTTGTGTTCCCTCTCTCACTTTGTCTCTGTGTCAAACAAATAAATAAAATCTTTAAAAAGAAGAAGAAGAAGAAGAAGAAGAAGAAGAATACTATTTCATTACATGTGAAAATGATATAAATTTGCAATTCCGGGCGCCTGGGTGGCTCAGTCAGTTAAGCGTCTGTCTTTGGCTCAGGTCATGATCTCGGGGTTCCGGGATCAAGTCCTTCGTCGGGCTCCCTGCTCAGTAGGGAGTCTGCTTCTCCCTCTACCCTTCCCCACTAGAAATTTTTAAAAAAGAAAGTAAGTAAGAAAGAAAGAAAGAAAACTCACAATTCCATGTCCTTAAATAAAGTTTTATTGGAACAGCCACGCTCATTCATTTATGTATTGTCTATGGCTGCATTCTTAGTACAGTGGCAGAGTTGATTAGTTGTGACAGAGACCATAGACCCATAGAGCCTAAAGTATTTATGATCTGGCCCTGTACAGACGAGGTTTGGTGACTTCTGTCTTAGCTTATCTGGACGAAAGCACTGGAAACAGTGACCCCGGAGGCTGTTCTGGGAGGGCATTGAGCCGCTGGGGGAGGGCGTCTTCACCGTGTGCTAGCTTGGATTTAGTTTTTTCAATGTCAAAAAAGCAAAACCTATACATTTCTGCACGTGCACGTATTAGGATGTATGTATGCAAAAAAGACTTCCCAGCTCTGCACCATGAAACAACTGAGGAAGTAGGCAGGACCCGTCTGGGAAAAGTCAGGTGGCCTCAGCAGCAAATATATTGTTGGAACATTTTACAAAGAGAATCACTTCAAGCATAACTTGTACAATTAAAAATAATGCAACCACACTTTCTAGATGGGTGCACCCTGTGAGGTTGTGGGCGATGCCTGCCTGGGGATTCACTGCCGCTCCCGGCAGGGGGTGTGGCCCATTGTAGGCGCTAATCCAGTTACTGAATAAATACAAAGGCCCGAGAGATGTGTATCTGGAGCGAAGTCGTACTCCGGGGGAGGAACGCACAGTTCCTCCGCACAGTTCCTCGGAAGGTGCTAGGGTGGGGATGGAAGGTGACCTAGGAAGAAGGGAGGGGAAGGGCAAGAGTGGCTGAGCTGGGACTTCATCCCTGATGCCGCCCTAGCCCAAGGCCTCAGCTTCCCTTGGTCTTCCGCACCCACGCTGGCTGAGGAGTCCTAGCCTTCTGGGGAGCTAGGGGCGTTTTAGGATCTCTCCCTCCCTCCTCCCCTGATAAGGTTCCCCCACTTTTTGTGCTTTACAGCCTCTCTTGAAGGACACTAGAGAAATCCAGCTGGCAGCTTGTACAAGCTCCCTGCGCCTGCTGTTCCCTAGACGCGCCTTTTCAGCGAGCACAGGCAGTGGCGTCGCCACCCCGAGAAGAGAGACTCCTTCCAGGGACCAAGCCTGTGATGGCCGCGGCTCAATAACATGCAGGCTCAGGTGCCCAGCTCCGGGGACAACTGGCCACAGGGATGTCTCACACGGATACACGAAGGACACCCCTGGTACCTGTCCTCACGCCTTCTTCCAGAAACAAGCCCCCTAGCTTACTCCAGGAACCCCTTATGCTCAGTCCAGGTGGCTTGGAGACCCCCAGTGGGCAGAGGACACGGGCCTGGCCAATCAGAACACGCCATTTCCCTGGTCACGCTGATTGGTTCATTGATGGGGGTGTGATCCCAGCCTGGCCTCAGGATTTCTGCGAGAGTTGGAGCTGCCACCAAAGGGATGCTGTGTCCCTACTGGGGTTGCCGCGTGCCCACCTGTTCTGAGAGCTGCTGGGTGACTTTTCACCACAACGGAGCAAGCGTGCCTGAGAACAAAGCTAAGACAGAAAGAAGTCGAGCGGAGAGCTGGAGACAGGTTGATGACAATATTGAAACTGGATTCATCTACCTTCCAGCCTTTTCAGTCACAGGAAGCAGAAATTCCTTTTTTCGCTTGGGCTGGTTTGTGGTGGGAAGAATCGTGACTGCTACCCCAAGTTGGCAGAGCCAAGATTCCTACCAGATTCTCCAAACTTTTAACGGAGAATTTCATCTCCAGCCCGGTTGCTGTGCACGCAGGACCCTCCGTGGAGGCTCTCCGGGCCGCCCCCAGGCTGTCTGCTCATCTCACCTTCCTCTCAGGGTCACGTCCGCGCACCGAGGTCTCTTCTCTCTCCCTTGCCACCAGCCCACTCCTCTGGGTGTGTTTAATGCTAGATACCAGCCCCTGATTACCCAGGCCTGCTGCCCTTAACCTCCATGCCCATTTGTGACTGAAATGGCATCCAGGATGTGACTGGTTTTGTTCTTTACATTTTTCTGAGCACTTCCTGCATGTCAGACTCGGTGCCAAGTACCTTGCATGCATAACCTCAACTACTCCTCTCAATAACCCTCACGGGTAGGTTTTGTGATTACTATTTTTTTTTTAACTTTATTTATTTTCTTTAGTCATCTCTACACCAAATGTGGGGCTCGAACTCACGACTCCTAGATCGAGTCGCATGCTTTTCCAACGGAGCCAGCCAGGTGCCCCTACTATTCTCCTTCTTCAGAAGAGGAAGCCATGGCCTAGGGAGATGAAGGAACTGACCTAAGGTTAAACAGCTGAACCACGAGCGAGTGGGTGAGGCAGGCCTGGGACTAATGGTGGAGGGAGCTGACCCTAGAGCCTGTGCTCTATGCCAGCACTTCCAACCTGAGTGAGCAGCAGCGCCGCCTGGGACACTGGCAGTGCCCATTCCAGGGCCGCCATACTCTAAATGAGGGCAGCACAGACCTGTGTGGGATCTGGAGAGCACCTGTTTAACAAATGCCCCAGAGAATGCTGAGGCAGGAGATACCCAGGACCTCACCCTGAGAGTAGCCCCCATCTCCCCATCAAGTACTGACCCTAGAAAGAAGTTTGGCATTGCCAGGCCTCTTCTTGCTAGAGCTGAAGCTCTACCCTCATTTAGGAATGACTGCAATGCAAGACAAATGTTGCCGACAGAGGAAAAGAGAGATCAAGGGCATGTGGGATGAGCCACTCATGCCCAGGAGGAAAACAAAAAGCCACATAATAGCACCATGCTGCTCTTCGGGTATGTGGCAGAGGGGGGCACAGGAGGCTGGTGTGAGTCTGTGGACTTTAAGACAGAGAGGTGTGGGGCCCCTGGGTGGCTCAGTGGGTTAAGCCTCTGCCTTAGTCTCAGGTCATGATCTCAGGGTTCGGGGATCGAGCCCTGCATCGGGCTTTCTGCTCAGCAGAGAGCCTGCCTCCCCCTCTCTTTCTGCCTACCTCTCTGCCTACTTGTGATCTCTGTCAAACAAATAAATAAAATTTTAGAAAGAGAGAGAGAGAAAGAGAGAGAGTTGTAAGCCAGGGCCTGGGGGAAATTCAATTCTATGGGCTTTCTTAATTTTTCCCCAAGAAGAAATGGCTCTCATGGCTCTTAGGGGTGACATTCAAAGTTCTTAACAAAGCTTAAAGCCCAGTTAGAGCTGGTTGTGTACTCTTGACACCCAGCTTTTAGGCACACTGTTCCCTCCACCTGGAAGGCTGTCTCTTCCTTTCCTCTCCTTTGCTTAAAAAGCTTCTACTTTTTTTCTTCAGGTCCCAAAATCACTTGCACTTCCTCTGGGACATCTTCTCTGACCACCAAATCTAGCCCTAGGTATCCCCTTGGCAGTGCTCTGCTGGCTCCCTACAGTATGGCATGATCTTACCCTCGTATTGTATTTTATGTGTCGTCCCCCCATCACTAGATTATGAGGTTCCTGAAGGAAAGGCTATATCTACATTCTTCTCTATCATATTCTCAGCATCAGACCCACAACAATGCATTAAAGGAATAAATAAATGAATGAAAGTTTGGGGTGCCTGGCTGGCTCAGTCAGTAGAGTGCGGCTCTTGATCTCAGGGTTGTGAGTTCAAGCCCCACATTGGGTGTAGAGATACTTAAATAAATAAATAAATAAAATCTTTAAAAAAATTAAGATGTAATGAAATCAACAGAAAGCTCCAGGCTGTTATTGCAGTAATCATTGTGACCAGTAGATGGCACGCCACCATGACATCTTCATTGAGCTGGTCTGGCGGTAGGGGTCATGGTGAAGAGTGATCCAGTTGATGGAGTGAGGCCCCACCTCCTCAGGGGGCCTCCAATCTCCTGCAGACTCACAGCTGGAGACTTTTGCAAGCCCTAACTGTGTATTTATGGTGATTTTTGCTCAGGTTTTTGCATCACTCTCAGTTTCCATCACCTGTTACAACTACACTTCAGATGCTTTTTCGAGTTCTCTAGGTTTCTTCTCTTCCTTACCAAAGAGTTGTTTTCTGTTGTTGTCATTGTGGTTGCTGGTGATCTCTTGATGTGGTTTTATGAATTGTTTTGTAAAGTTACCATTTAAAGAAAAAAGTGAAATTCGCCACTTTTAGGATCTGAGCACCCCTCCCCCTCAACCCAGCCCGGATCCAATTTTCCACTCTGAAGTTTATCCACAACTTCTCTTTCCTGGCTTAAAGATCAACATGAACTTAAATTTACTTCTCTTCCTCTTCCCTTCTCACACCAATACAAGTTGGCTTATTTTTCAAGGAACAATTTTTTAAAATATTTTATTTATTTATTTGATATAGAGAGTGAAAGAGAGCATGCCCACGCCTGTGCACATGAAGGGGGGGGAGGGGCAGAGGGAGAGAGAGAAGCAGGCTCCCCACTGAGCAGGGAGCCAATGGGGGACTGGATCCCAGGACATTGAGATCATGACCTGAGCTGAAGGCAGATGCTTAACTGACTGAGCCACACAGGTGCCCAAGGAACGCTATTTTATAGAAGTCCAAGATTCGTTTCTTTGTTGTTTTTTTCGGGGGGGGGGGTGTTTTTGACATCACCTCCTGAGGATTTCAGGATACCTGACAAGTGACAACAACAAAGTAATGTTGAACTGGAGCCACTGGGCAGCAGGCTGGGCTTACTACTGACTGGAGGCTAAGATTTCCAGTACACCAGCCTCCTGGGGCTGCGATGTCAATCTGGGCTTAGCAAAACGCCACACCTGTACTTGCCATGAGCATTCTGGTTCACTCAAATAATTAAAACCAAATTTGGGGTGCCTGGGTGGCTCAGTGGGTTAAAGCCTCTGCCTTCGGCTCTGGTCATGATCTCAGGGTCCTCGGATCAAGTCCCGCATCGGGCTCTTTGCTCAGCAGGGAACCTGTTTCCCCCCCTCTCTCTGCCTGCCTCTCTACCTACTTGTGATCTCTGTCTGTCAAATAAATAAATAAAAATCTTTAAAATTTTTTTTAATTTATTTTTTAAATTTAAAAACGTTTTTAAAATTTTGAATTTGAATTTAAATTTTAAATTTTAAAATTATTTAAAATAATTAAAACCAAAAATTTAAACTGAACAATGTCAAGAGTCCAGAGTACCAAACTGGTGAGGACCTAGCCTGACCATAAGCCCACCAATGGTGGCATTATGTGGAGAATTGTTTTCTTCTGGCACTGAAAACCTCAATTTGGCAGGAATTAGGTATTGGCCTAATGGGGTTAATTCTTGACTAACCTATTGATGTTCACATGACTATATTGACCTCTCTGTCTTTGCTTTCTTATCTCTCTGGTGGAGGCAGCAAGACGGCCAGGCCTGCCCCGTGAGGTGGGGTTCGAGCCTCCCCTTTGTACGCGTATTTGACTTGGAGCTGGTTCCAGACCTACAGCCGCAGTAAACAGTTACAGAGGCCTCTGGCAATCTCTCTTCGCCCGGCTCCCCCACCGATGCCAGTCTCTGCCCATTACAACCTTTGGATCTGAACAGTTTGGGAATTATTTAGAAACGGCCTTATTTGTACTTTCTACAATCCAACTAGAATGACAGCCATAAAGAATGCTTTGTGGTTCCTTGAGTTGTTGATTGAAGGGTGTGGGAAACAAAAGCTGAGTTAGTCAAGGGCTTTTCCCCAAGGGTGCTCCAAGCAACACATGCATGGTGGGGGCCAGCCAGACTAAGGCCCACGACTCCTGGCAGCCCAGAGGGTACCTTCGCCCTCCCCTGGCTGTTTCCAAGTGGGAAGTGTGTGTGTGTGTGTGTGTGTGTGTGTGTGTGTGTGTGTGTGTTGGGAGTTGGTTTATTGATATGATGTGAATTATTCAGTCACGATCCTCTCTCGGTGACGATGTCATGAGCTGCCCCAAAAATGGATTCAGTGTCAAGCTCACTATTAATGGTGGGGGAGTGGGGATGGAACAGAATGATGAGAGCCACTCCCTGGCCTCAGACAGCCTGTAGTCTGGCCAAGGATGCAGGGTGTTAATAAACAAAAAAGATACTAATATAAAGCAAGTTCCTTGTAATTCTAATATTAGCTGAGGTCATATGTCCTCTGTGATTACATAAAGTTAGCTGGAGTCCTAGCCCTCCTCTATGGGAACTGTGATGCCCTCTCTGGGTCTCCACAAGTTCCCAGGGGCTCGGTCCTCCCTGGGGCCCCAGGCTCTGGGTTCCTGCTCTTTCTGAGACTGTTTCTATTCCAGGCAATGAAAGCTATCTTTCCTTGTTTGCCCCCAAAACTCCCTCCAGGGCTTGGGTGCAGCCAACTCTACCGATGTCCTGGTGTGGTGAGGAAGGCCAGGCAAGCAACGGTAATGCAGATCCTGGCCAGCTCTGGGCCTAGAGGCCCTTAGGCCACCCAGCCCAAGACCTCCTCTCTGGACACCACTTTCATGGATCTTGGAACTCCATTTGAGTGCTTGGCCCCTTAGTTCTCACCCTGGGACTCCCCCAGGAATGCAGTTTCCCTCATTATATCATTGGGAGCAACGGATTCTCCACTCTCCCTTGTACCTACCTCCCTGCACATTCACAGGTTCATTAATGCGCCGTGCCAAGGACACACCGTCTGTCTTCTGGATCTTATACCACATGCCGCTAGTATTACTCCCCTCAAACCAAGTACTTTATCAAAAGAGGCCTTCTTCTTGGAATCTCACCTTTACTGACAAGAAAAAAAAAAAAGAAAGAAAAGCTGTGTGATTTCAGCCTGTTGTCTCTTCTCCCACCAGCCTCTCCAAAGAAGTAAACAGTTTAGAGATTTATTTTTCCACTGGCAGGAATTAAACTTTCCTTCTTAGAAAAACAGAAGTCATACAGTGAGCTTGAGTTTTAAATGACATTGTTTTCTCACTCAGTTCCATTTGTAATATGCCCCATTCATTCATTCAGCGACAACACAGATATTGTAGGGGTTCAACAGAAGGGAGGAGTTCTGTCTGGCTAGAGTAATCAAGGATGACTTCCTGGAAGAAGTGGGAACTGACCTAAATCATTAAGGCTGGGAGAGGCAGAATTTAGCTAGATGAAGACAGAGGGCAGAGCAGGAGGAAAGTGGAAACAGGGATTGCTATGTGCAGGGACTCAATCACCCTCCATTCAGTCAACAGCTGTTTCTGTGCCTCCGCACGTTTCTGGTCCTGTGCGAGGCCCTGAACCACAATGGCAAACGGGCACAGGTAATTCCAACTGAGTGTGAGGAATAGGAGAAACACAGGGCCATTGGGCCCCAGGGTCTGGGTGGGGGGCAGGGTGCTGCCTTGAGGGAGAGGGAGAGACTGCCCAAAGAGAGTGACATTTACGCGGAGACAGGAAGAATGTGTGGGTGACGGTGAGAAGCACGGCTTCAAGCAGTGGGAACACTGTTGATGAAATTGCAAAGTCAAGGAGGGCCTGGTAAGGAAATGAAGCAGTACAAGATGGCAAGACCCTAGGGCTGGAGCCACTAACTGTGGGGAGTGAGGCTGGGAGATGGGGGCAGGCAGGGCCTCGTGGGCCCTTGAGGGAGGAGGGCTAGGATCCTGGGGGCTGTGGGGGACAGGGAGGGGTTTTCAGCCGTGAAGCACCAGGATGGGATCCGGGCTTTAGAAGGCCCCTGGGCGTGGAGGATAGATTAAGGGGGTGGGGGGGGGGCAAATGGGAAGCAGAGGGAGCTCTCAGGAGGGGGTGGGGGTGGGTGAGAAGAGGGACCTCCTGCTAGGATAGGAGGGGGCAGTGGTGGAGCCCGGGACCTGACCCTAAGGAGACAGAGACCAGGGCCCTGCAAAGATGGCATCTGAGACAGACGGGGGGTGGCTGCAGGTGGGGGTATTTATGGGTGGGACTGACCTGAGAGTGGCCAAGGGTAAAGCCTCAGCTCAGCACGCAGGTTTCCCCAAGAGCAAAGTAAGCCCTAAATGGAGGTTCTCACAGTGAGAAAGTGCATCATTTTCTCAGTCCTTCAAGGAGAAAGCCTCCTTTGGGAGCTACCCTGTCTTTCACACCTTGGACACAGCCTATCCTCCCTTTTCACAAAGAGAGACCAGGCCTCGGGCTCAGAGCCTTCAGCAGGCGACAGTGTCTAGCTGGGGTTTGATAACGTTTCCTTGCCTTTGTTTTTAATGGCTGCCTTCCATTTATGGTAAGTGAAACCAGATTTCCAATTAGGGCAGTGAAATCAAGTTTCATTTTTAAGCAGAGGCATTTAAGCTAAGGGGGAAAGATGGGCCACCTTTAAAAGTACACTACTGGGATGCCTGGGTGGCTCAGTGGGTTAAGCCTCTGCCTCCGGCTCAGGTCATGATCTCGGGGTCCTAGGATCAAGTCCCACATCGGGCTCTCTGCTCGGCAGGGAGCCTGCCTCCCCCTCTCTCTCTGCCTGCCTTTCTGCCTACTTGTGATCTCTGTCAAATAAATAAATAAAATCTTTTAAAAAAAAAATAAAAGTACACTACTGACAGTCCAGGTGGCATAGGAATGTGGCAGAAGTCAGACAGAGGACTCGGAAGACGGGAGGTCAGATAACACTGTGATGGCAAAGGGGGTCCTCGGTTTGCAGTCACACAGCTATGGCTAAGCCCCATTCAGCAAAGGACCAGCTCTGCCTCTCAAAGTAGGGGTGACAACCTCACCTATTCCTGGTTGTCATGAGAACTGGTTGACATCGTGGCCAGGAAACCAGCTTTGGGACTCTGAGGTACAGCCAGGGACAGACGGCTCTTGGGACAGTCCTGGCGTCAGGCTCGCAGAAGACGGTCCCTGCCCTGATCCTCCTGCTCAAGGCGGCTGGGCAGGTGCAGGTGGGAGTAGAGACCTGGCAGGGGAGATGAGGGTCATTTTATTCAGGGCTCCGAGAAGAAATGTTGCTTCTGAAAAACAAATCTCCCCGAAGATCAAATATTTAAGCTAAGTTGTCCCAACACTCCCAGGTAGACTTCATACTCCAAAAGTCATGTCAAAAACCAAGCCAAGCCATAGGGAAGATTTGAATGTCAAGCCGTCACCCATGTCCACTCAGTTCAGTTCTCAGGCACCGAGGGCAGGCTGACCTGGATTTGGGGCAGTAAGGGGAAGTGGTGCCTCTGTGGCTGGGGGATCGCCAGGCTTGCAAGACTCAGCACTCTGTGCCCCTCGCCTGGGGGCTTCCTCTTGTAGACTTTCAGTCTTGGTGGTGGTGGGTGTGTGTCTGCCCACTCCCTGAGCCCCAGTGACCAGGAGCTGGACGGGCTGCTGACCTTGCCAGGCCAAAGTGTAGGGTTTCCCTCTGAGCACTTATACAGTCCCCATAATTGAATTCTTTGCGTTTCCTGGTTCATTCTCATCACCCACTGGGAGGTAAGCAGAAAAAGGACAGAGCCCTGTTCTCACCCGAGTTCCTAAGGTCCCGAGTTCCCAACCCCTTTCAGGGTCTAACACTCCATACGTGTCAAAGTAAATGGGAGGGGCCGGAAACATGGTCTTTTGCTGCTTCCCCACAGTGTCCCATGTAGACTAGTTAGAGCATCCTGAGAAATACAGAGCTGGGAGGGGATTAGGACTTGGTTGTTTCTTACCCCAGTGACCTCATTATCTATAAAAGGAACTGAAGAAAGAATTTTTCTTGTTTTTTTTTTTTTAAGATTTTATTTATTTATTTGACAGAGATCACAAGCAGGCAGAGCACCAGGCAGAGAGAGAGGAGGAAGCAGGCTGCCTGCTGAGCAGAGAGCCCGACGCGGGGCTTGATCCCAGGACCCTGAGATCATGACCTGAGCCGAAGGCAGAGGCTTAACCCACTGAGCCACCTAGGCACCCCTGAAGAAAGAATTTTTTAAAAATGAAAATTTAGGGGCACCTTGTGGGCTCAGTTGGAAAAGCATGCGACTTTTGATCTTGGAGTTGTGAGTTCGAGCCCCACACTGGGTGTAGAGATTACTAAAATAAATAAATAAATAAACTTAATAAAATAAACTTAATAAAATAAACTTTTTAAATAAACTTTTTAAATAAACTTTCAAAAAAATCAAAATAGATAAAATGAAAATTTAAAGAACTTGCAGGGGTGCAGGGGTGCCTGGGTGGCTCAGTGGGTTAAGCCTCTGCCTTCAGCTCAGGTCATGATCTCAGGGTCCTGGGATCGAGCCCCGCATCGGGCTCTCTGCTCAGCGGGGAGCCTGCTTCCCCCTCTCTCTCTGCCTGCCTCTCTGCCTCCTGGTGATCTCTCTCTCTCTCTGTCAAATAAATAAGTAAAATATTAAAAAAAAAAAAGAATTTGCAGTTGCTCTAAGTTCAGAATCTAGAACAGTGTTTTAGGAGCCTTGGTGTGTGTGTGTTTTTATCAACCACTTAAGTCACAAAAGTGTTCCTGTTATAGTGGGATCTGGGATGAAGAGGGTTCTGAGTCGTTCCAGGGGATGATGGGGCTGGAAAGGGGGAGTTTGCCCTGCTTCACTTGGAGGAGGTAAGTTGACTAAACTTGGGCTAAACGCAGGCTCACTGGAGCCTAATTTTCATACCAAACCACCCATCGCTTTGCTTCAAGCTACGTTCAAATCCTGGTTCTGCCACTTGGTGGCCATGGGACCTTAGACCAGTCACTTTGCTTCCTAAACTTGGGTTTTCTCATCTGTGAAATGGGGATAATAATAGTACCTATAACATGCGGGCTATTATTGGGATTAAATGAATGAGTGTGAAGCCTTAAGAATAGTGGCTAGCTCTCGCATAGTAGGTACTCAGTACATGTCAGCTTTAATAATCAGCTCCCCAGTTTTCCCTTTCTGGGATAGAGTGAGCCCAGTTCCAAGAACACAAAGCACTGTAAGTTGTTCTGAGGGGAAAAAGAAAAACCCTGTAATTAACATTCAATAGAAAATAAAACCTACACTCACAACGATGAGCTAAGTTTCAAGGGACAAATGTTGTCATCAGTGAGTTGGACTTTTTCCTCCTACAGTTTTGGCAACTTTCTTAAAAGACGTGTGGTGTCTCTTTATTAACCCCAAGCTCCCACAGCGTTTGAAGCTTTCTTAAAGTCAAGTGCGGGTGACTTCTGCTTCTCCACAGCCGGCGAGCTGAAGAGATTCCTGGAATCTTAGCACCTACAGCTCCGTTTTTTTTTTTAAAAATTCAATGAGTTAAAAGTAAATCACAGATTTATAATTATTGCCTGACAACAAGGATTACGCTTTGAAATGCAATATGCTGATTGCGATCATTTGTGGTGAAATCAGCTTGTACATAATACATTTTTATGTCCCTCAATTAATAAAATGATTTTTGACCTAAAAAGGGGTGGTACATGTTTTGGTTTCCCTTTTCACTTTCATCCATCCCAACCCCATCTCTTCCAAATGCAGCAGAATCCTTTCTCCATGGTGTCAATAGTAGAGGAAATTCTCATTTCTACACTGGAAAACCTCCCACTTCCTCTGGGATTTGTTTCCCACGACTACCCGCGCATACAGGCCTGTCTCCTCCCTAAAATTCAGCTTCCAGCTGGGCAAATCAGGAGAAACCAAAGTCCCAGGATGTGAGGATATTGAGCGTCTGGTCTGGGATATTCTAGGTATGAGCTCTACCCATGTTCCTGTTAGAGACACTTCTTAGTTATTCTCCAGAAACGACCAGCTTTTGGCTCTCCTCTAGGAGAAGGGGAAAGGGCTTGGTGCCCATGCCTCCCTCCTGTTCTGCCCATTCAAAAGGCCAAGCCCTACCGTGAAAATGAATTCTAGAATTTGAATTTCTTGTGTACATCCTACAACCTCAATACCCACTCTACGGGTGAGGAAAAGGTTAATGGCGTCCTACGTAAGATTACACTGTCTAGGTCATTTTTTCCAAAGGGTTTTGCATTGTTTTGTTTTGAGTACCTTCTCGGGGCCAGGCCCTGGGTCAGGTGCTGACCACACAATGGAAAGCAAGACCCGTCTGCGTTTTTCTGGAGCATGAGTATCCTGATCTGTATAATGGGAATAATACTCATACAAGAATGACTTGGCCCTTCTAAGGGGGTTGTGTAGGGATCAGAGGAGCTAATGGATGTGAAAATGCTTTATAAAATATTAAAGCATCCTATAAATATACGAATGATCAGGTTGAACATGAAAGAAGAAGATGTTGAAAAAGAAGCTTGGTTTTCCGCATCCTTTCTTTGATGACGATAAAATGACAGTGAGTAAGCACCTACTATGTGCCAGCCATTTGACTTCTAGACCCGTCAGTCATGCCAACAAGCCCACTGACGGCTGGACAACCTCTTACAGGGGCAGAGCACCTTGCCCTGGATCCCAGCAAGTATGTGGTGGGGCCAGACTGGGACTAGCTCAGCCAGATGGTTTCCCCCTTTGCCAGACTCTCTGTGGGGCGGGGTCTCGGTATCCAGGGAAGAAGGGTCAAGGGAAACCTGGAGGTGGAATTGAAAAAGAGGGGGTGGGTGCCTCTCCCCCGGATCACAGAAGCAAAGTTGAGACCCAGGGGTTCCAGGGAACTTCTCAGAAAAAAGACAGGAAGTAGCAACCAGGGACAATGACTTAAGGGTTTTGTAAGTTTCTGAACCACCATAACTTCCCCTTTTATTAGTTCTTACATTATTCAGGCCTCTTGCCTATGGGAAAGAGCAGTGAGACCCATCCTTCAGTCTATACGTATTTATTAGGCACCTACTCTGTGCCAGGCAGGCCCAGGAGATGGGCCTGGGACATCTCCTTAGAGGCAGGAAGAAGGGGGGGTTGTCGACCAATCCTATTCCACACCCACTATGGCTGAGTATGAGAACCCCGAAGGACCAAGAGTCCAGGGATGGGTAGAAAAACAGAGGGTCTCTGGGGTCCTCAGGAAAGAAGAAAGGGGGGACACAGGGACATAGGACCAAGCTGGTCCTGAGATGGGCTGGCCCAAGAAAGGAGAGGACTTGGCCTGGTCCCTACAGGAGGCTGTCACAGGGCTGAGTTAAGGGCCTGGGCTGGGCTGTGTCCTCCCTGGCCCTCCAGGCTCTGAAGTTCCTCTTCCTCCTCCCTCCTCCCTCCCCTTGCTTCAGAGAGGCCCACCCGCATTCTTGGGGAATCATAGGCTAAAAATAAACAGTTGCCACCAGACTCTGGACCCAGGGAATAGGTTCAACGGGAGCCCTGTGGACAGTGGGTTGGGGCTGGGCCGGGGGATGGAAGGGAAGACAGCTAAAGGTCCTAAGACCCCCATCTGGTGATGCCAGTAATCCCGCCCACCCCCAGGCTGGCCCTTTGAGAGCCAGGCCTTCTAGTCTTCAGCTCCGTGACCTTCTATGGCTGGGGCTATTTGATCCCAAGTAATGTCCCTGTGCCTGCCGGAGAGATAGAACATGTGGCAAAAAATAGCTTCACCCCCTTGCAATATTCCTACCCATAACAGGACAGGCCGAGTCTTTATCAGTCCAAAGGCATACTCCCACTGAAGCAAAGGTGCTTTTCTGGGAAGGCAAAACCCGTGACTCCTCAGTCCAGAGAGGACTTTGTAGGGTTCTCATTACTGACGGCATAGTTGGAATCCTTTGGATGGGAGTCCTGCTTTGGGGCAGGAGGCAGGATGGGAGTGGGCTGAGGCCAACCAGCAGCACCGATCTATCAGCTAAGGAGCCTCAGTGGGCCTTAGCTGTCCTCTACCCTCCCTCCTGTGTCACTGACAAATGTTAAGTCCACTCCCAAAACAAGCTTTATGTATTATGTATTCAAGGAATGTCATTCCATCTGAGTTGCCTGGATTTTTGCCCACAGGAATCCCGAGGCTGTAAGACCCTCCCTGGGTCTTTGTGAACTCCATATTTAACTATAGAGAGACACACCTCCAGGGTCAGGCGCTCTGGTGTCCCTAATAATGTTAATCACAAAACAAGCTACCATGAGCCAACACAGCCAAAGTACCACGAGTTGCGATCATGGCTTTGTGTGCATTACCTCATAAAACCCTCATATGTGAGCACCTGGGTGGCTCAGTGGGTTAAGCCTCTGCCTTCAGCTCAGGTCATGATCTTGGGTTCTGGGATCAAGCCCCGCATCGGGCTCTCTGCTCAGCAGGTAGCCTGTTTCCCCCGTAACCCTGCCTGCCTCTCTGCCTACTTGTGATCTCTGTCAAATAAATAAATAAAATCTTAAAATAAAAAACCAAAACGCTCATATGTTGTCATTTCACACCCATTCGACAGGTGGGGAAAATGAGACACAGAGAGATTAAGTTGTTGCCCATTTTCACACACATAGTGAGCTCATAGGAGCCCAGGTTTGGTGGGTTTCCATTGATCTCACTTCCCATCCCACACCCTGAGCTCTCCAGGAAGTGTTCTGTTTCGCTTGCAGGGAGAGGGGAAAAGAGGCCACAAAGCCAGCGGCAAAAGTCCCCGAAACATTTTCTTAGAGAGCTGTCATTGTGTCCTGTCCACTGCTGTGACCCCAGCACCTCCAGTCTCCACAATACCCATGAGCCACCCTGATGCCATTCCCTCTGCCTGGAATGCGCTTCCCTCCCCTCTGACCTTGGCCGAGTCCCGCTCACCTGCCGCCACAGCTTCATCCCCTCCCTCAGGGCAGCTGGCCTGGCCGTCTGTGTTCCCCCCAACACCATGCACCTCTGTGGACTAGGCTTCAGCACAGTTGCTGTTGAATAGGCCATAGAACCATCTCCAGTTAGTCACCTTCTCTGACGAGAATGGAAGCTCCGGGAGGGCAGGAACTCTGTGGGTCTTGCTTACCAAGGTATTTCCACAGCTGGGCTCAGTGCCCGGCACAGGTGAGGTGCTCAGTAAGTGTTTCTCAGTAAGGAAGCAAGGAACAGATGAATGAATGATTTATTGAGTGTTGACTGAATGAGCCCAAACAGTGATTGCGAATGCAGGCAGCTGAGCGGATGTGGCGGCCGGCGCAGAGCGGGTTGTGGGGAAGAGGCCGCCATGACGCGCAGCCTCCTTGGGGGTGGTGTCAGCGAGGGACCTCGAGGGCCTGGAGGATCTTTAATGAGCCAGATCACTCCGTCCATCCGGCTGTGAAATGCTTTGACTTGATGTGAGGTTGGGCTGGCTTCCCGGATGTTAACCTTTCAAGGTCATTCTCCCCAGGGTCCTCCTTGTTTTCCTTGAAAAATCAATCAGTAAATCCCACCATATGGGTTCTGAACCTTGTGAGGAAACAACTGTATGAAATTGCTTTGAAATGGTTCTGGTGGAAGCTTCTGTCAGTGGTTAATTCTGGAAGGTGGGATTCCTGAGGGCTTTTGCTTCTACACATATTTCTGTAATGATTGAATTCTTTCTGTCTCCCAGGCTCCCGCCCCTCCCTTTCCAACAGAAATGTGTTACCTTGTGTGTAGAGCAACAAAGCCAGGTTAGTAAGGAAGCCTTCAGGTATTTACTGGGTGGAAGGTGCCTCCTCTTTAAGAAGTTTCTGGTTGCAGAGAATGAGGAAAAAAGAGGGAGGAGGGACCGGAAGTGAGTGACTGAGTTAGAATGACAATATCAAGGATCACGATTTATTTTTTGTTATTTTTTAAATTCACATGAAGGCAAATTGACTTTTGGGGTACATTTCTAAGAATTTTAACATACATGTAGATTGGTGTAACCACCATGGCAATCAGCGTACAAATCCATTCCATGAGCCCCAAACCCACATGAAGTTGACCCCCTGCAGACCTACTCTCCCCCAACCCCCTACCCCCCAGCCCCAGAACCACTGATCTGCTCTCCATCACTCCAGTTTTGTCTTTTCAAGAATGGCACCGACGTGGGGTCACGTAACATGGGACCTGTTGAGGCGAGCTTATCTCCCATTCACACGGTTGTTGCGTGTTATTGATCCTTTACCTTTTTCTTTTCTTCTGAGCAGCTTTCTTTTTTTTTTTTTTTTAAGATTTTATTTATTTATTTGACAGACGGAGATCACAAGCAGGCAGAGAAGTAGGCAGAGAGAGAGAGAGGAGGAAGCAGGCTCCCTGCTGAGCAGAGAGCCCAATGCAGGGCTGGATCCCAGGACCCTGGGTCATGACCTGAGCGGAAGGCAGAGGCTTTAACCCACTGAGCCACCCAGGCGCCCCCTGAGCAGCTTTCTATTAGAATGGACTTACACAGTTTGTTTACCTGTTTACCCCTTGAAGGACATCTGGATTGCCTCTAGTTTGGGGCGATTATAAATAGGGCTGCTACACACATTTGCATGCCATTTTCGTATGAACGAAGTTTTCATTTCTCTAGGGTAATCACCTAGGAATGGGGTCGCTGAGTCATATATCAAGTGTAGACTAAGCGTTTTCTTTTTTTTTCCCCCCTTTTTAGGCTTAGCTTTATAAGAAACTGCCAGACTGTTTTCCGGAGTGCCTGTATTACTTCGCATTCCCGCCAGCAACATGTGAAGATTGCAGTTTCTCCGAATCTTGTCAGCACTTGGTTTTGTCAGGTTTTTTTTTTAGGCCATTCTAATAAGTGTGTGGTGGTGTCTCAGCATGGTTTTATTTTACATTTCTCTGCTAGCTAACATCAGCATTGTATCTTCTCAACATGCTTATTTGTCATCATGTATCCTCTTCAGTGAAGTATCCGGTCAAGTCTTTGGTCTATTTCTTAACTTGGCTGTTTGTTTTCATACTGTTGAGTTTTGAGAATTCTTTTTATAGTCTGAATATAAGCCTTCTGTCAGATATGTGATTTACAAATGTTTTCTCCCAGACTGTAACTTGTCTGTTCATTCTCTTAACAGTGTCTCTCACAGAGCAAACTTCTCGAATTAAAAAAAAAAAAAAAAAAAAAAAACGACCCTTGAAGTATAGTTCACGTACAGTGCTTTTTAACTTCAGGTGTACAACATCGCGATTCAAGAACTCTATCCAACACTCAAACATTTGCCGTAGCCACCATACGGCATTATTACAGTATTATTGACTATATTCCCTAGGCTGTACTTTTTATCCTCTTGACTCATTTATTTTATAACTAGACATTTGTACTCTTAATTTCCTTTCTAATTTTGATGAAAACATCTATCAATTTTTTTTTCTTTTATCCATGGTACATTTGGCTTTTCACCTAAGGACTCTTGCCTAACATTATCATATTGTTTTAACATTCTCATTTTTTGGATCACTTTCTTTGTGCCGGCCTGAGAAGACCACATGGCCCATCCCACTTAATCCTCACTGTGATTCTATGAGGTTGGCGCTATTTTCATATAACCTCACATTACCGATAAGAAACTGAGGTAGCAGAGAGCTTAAAAAATTTCCCCAAGGCTCACCCAGCAGAACTGGGATTCCAACCCGCATTTCCAGGACTTAAGAACCCACCCTGTTCACCACTTGGATCAGATTGAAATTCTGCCTGTGGAATCTCTCATTGGAACATCATCAGAGCAAGGAAACCAGTAACATTTGCTCCTACTTGTCATTCAGTTCTTAGCTTAAATGTCACCTCCTGAGGGAGATCTTCCTTGGCCACTCCATCTAAAATAAGCTCTCTCCCCATGTCCCCTCTTCTTTCCACCTCTCCTCCCTCACCCCCTCTCTTAAACCGTGAATGAGGATCTTTAAGGCACA